>NC_135498.1:5442280-5746030 GCF_052857255.1 Amblyomma americanum
CGGGGCGTGGTTCCCGGCCCGAAGATGGGGCAGGGTTGCGCGCAGAGTGAAGAAAACAATGGGAGCTACCTGCGCCCCCCCCCCCCCTCGCCTTCTCCCAGCGTTGCCCATCCCGCGTTTCTGCTGCGATCATCTCTCACCGCGGTGCCTTACACCTCGCCGTCACGCTGGATGCCGAGCGGCTGTTGCGGTGCGATGCTCTCACGCTCTACTTCGAGGATGGCTCTTCAGCGCGGCTGCCTGCTCCGCCACCTCCTGACGGACAGCGTTGGCAGAGGAGAGGGTGACGCCTGCATACGGAATCCAGACGCGACGGTGCATATGGCGGGCACCCAGAAAACGAATGCGTCGCGAGCAGCTCTACTTACATATGCTAGTGTAGCACGATTTCGGCACTTGCGAGCGAGTTCGTCTCTGGCGATGGGCACGCTGGCTCGATGGCTTTCCCCTGCAGCTGGCGAGCCTGGGTACTCCCATGACCTTCGAGACAAGCGTGGCAGTGTGTACACGCTGCGAATCGGCGATGATCTAGACGGAAATAAGTGTGAACGCTTGGAGGAACGAAGCCTTCAGCGCGCTATTCGCTCTTGCAGTTCTGGAGAAACTGCATGCGGCTAAGGTTTTCCCAGGCCCCCAAGCGTTTCTTTTTCCTCCGCTTTTGGCATCGAAGCTGCAGGAGAAACTTGAGCAGAAATGTTTGTTTGGAACATATATTTAACTCGTATATACGATTTCTTGGGCGCTATGTCCATCATATACCGGCCGAGCTGAAACGTATAAACAGTCCTAGCCCTCGTCAACGACAACTATAAAGGGTGTCCCACGGAACCTTAGCCCAGGAGCGAGAACGTAATACAAGAGTCCTGAATGAAATCAAGGTGGTATTATTGCTTAAATAGGATCAAGTAATCTAACTCGTAATTAATTGAGAAATTCATTACGCAGAGCGTTTCGATTAGAAATCTGTAGACGATGTAGAGAGCACGTTTGCTACCGTTTCGCACAAAAAGCTTTCCATTTGTGCCCGTGCGCCACGCGTCGTGCTTAATACGTACAGAACTATAATGTGGTGGTGGTGTCAAAACTTTCGTTCGAGGACACTGTGTGAGGGAGAACAACATGCACGCTCCTGCAGCGCACTGCTAAGCTTGTATTGCAAGCCTGTCGATGTTGCCAAATCCCTTGACGTGCACGCTTCGAATGCGAGTTATGTATACGCACGCCGACTGCGTGCTGTTGACCTCATTCTCTGTACGTCTACGGACTTTAATCACAAATGGCAGCTCTGGTTCTGCAGCGGCCTTTTTTTATGCGGTGTCTCGTCCCAGCGAGCAGGCCCTAATGGTCGCTGCATCATCCTTGCCGGGGCGGAAAATTGAACCACATAAGTCTCGGTGCCGGTTGTTAAACGCGATATTGTTGATTGGCCAACAGCTGCTTATAGATTAGAGGATTAAAAAAAGAAGAATGAGGCAGGTGCAGGGTTCGATCCCCAGTGCCACGGGTACCCACCGATGATACTGTAATAAGGAACGTCTTGCAAAGCACTGCGTCGCGAACAGCCAGCGTTATTATAGTCCAGGTGCAGACCAGAGGCAGCGGTCAGTCCAGATCACGCACGAGGGACGGAGCGTTCAGCGCTTCTCGTCGTCTTCTTCGTTAAGCGCCAGCCTCTGAAGATTCCAAAGCCTAAGGCCAGTCTTACAATTTCCCCCGGGCGAAAAGGCGCCATCCTGGCGGCCTAGGGCGACGTGACGACGGCGGGGTCGTAGTATGGTTTGAGGCGGGTCGTGTGGACAATGGCGCGGCCTCGGCGACGATGATCTGGGGATGGCGTAAGGGGTTCGATGAGGTAATTGACGGGGGATGTCTGCTGAAGAATACGGTAGGGTCCCCGGTACTTGCTAAGAAGTTTGGAGGAAAGGCCGGGACCTGAGGATGGTACCCGGAGCTAGACCAAAGAGACAGGAAGGTAAGCGGGAGGAAGTGCAGGGGAATCACAGGTGCTTTTCTGCTGCTGCTGGGCGTGAGAAGTGAAGGACCGGGCAAGCTGTCGGCATTCTGCGGCATAAGTTGCGGCTTGAGAAAGAGTTGTAAATTCGGAAGCGTCAGGGCAGTAAGGTAGAATGGCGTCCATTGTGCAAGAAGGCTCACGGCCGTACAGGAGAAAGTACGGAGAGAATCCGGTGGTGGCTTGAGCAGCGAAGTTATAAGCGTATGTGAAAAAAGGGAGAACGCGGTTCCAGTTACAATGATCGGAAGCAACATACATGGCCAGCATGTCACCGAGGGTGCAGTTAAAACGCTCAACCATGCCATTTGTCTGGGAATGGTAGGTGGAGCTGGTGCAGTGAACAATGTTGCATTCCTGAAGGAGAGCTTCTACAACTTCAGAGAGGAAGGCCGGACCTCTATCACTGAGCAGCTCTTTGGGCGCACCATGGCGAAGAATGATGCAATAGAGAATGAAGGATGCAATGTCGTGGGCTGTAGCGGGCGGTAAAGGTGACGTTTCAGCGTAGCGTGTGAGGTGGTCGATGGCAACGATGATCCAGCAGATCCTGGTTGGTGTGTTGGGAAGAGGACCGTAGAGGTCAATGCCAACACGCTCGAAGGGCTGCGCTGGGCAAGGCAGCGGCTGCATAGGAGCAGCAGGCCGGCGAGGTAGATGCTTTTAGCGCTGGAATGCGGTGGAGGACTGATCAAACTGGCGGACATAACGGGCCATCCCACGGCAGTAGTAGCGCTGTCGTAGACGGGTGAAGGTCTTCAAGAATCTGGCATGGGCACACTGGGGACCATCGTGGTAGGAAGAGCAAATGAAGGAGCGCAGATGTGTCGGAATGACGAGAAGCCACTTGCGACCATCCGGGAGGTAGTTGCGGCGGTAAAGAAGCGCGTCTCGGATGGCGAAATGGTGGGACTGACGACGGAGAGCACGGGAAGGAGGTCGAGACGATTGGCCAGATAAGAATCTAAGAGGCAAGTGATTCATGGGTCTTTGCGTTGCTCGGAAGCCATATCAGCGGACTCAAACATCAAAGAAGGCAGGGCGGATATACAAGGCACTGCCTCAGATGGCACAGGGGAACGTGAGAGGGCATCAGCATCGGCATGTTTGTGGCCGGAACGATAGATAACGCGAATTTCGTACTCTTGGAGTCGCAGAGCCTAGCGCGCCAGTCGACCAGAGGGACAACCAGCAGAGGGCGTGGTGATCGGTGACAATGTCAAAAGGGCGCCCGTAGAGGTAGGGGCGAAATTTTACGATCGCCCGAAGGATGGCTAAACACTCCTTCTCGGTGACAGAATAGTTGGACTCAGCTTTTGTGAGTGTCCGGCTAGCGTAAGCGACAGCGTATTCGTCAAAGTCTTGCTTGCGCTGAGCGAGTACTGCACCGAGGCCGACGCCGCTGGCATCGGTGTAGAGTTCCGTCGTAGAACGAGGGTCGAAGTGACGCAGAATCGTGGAGTGGTCAGGATGCGACGGAGTGTCGTAAACGCTTCATCACAGGCTGGCGACCAGGCCGAAAGGTCGTGGCTGGAAAAGAGCTTGGTCAGGGGATCGATGATAGTGGCGAAATTGCGGACAAAGCGGCGGAAGTAGGAGCAGAGGCAGACGAAGCTGCGGATGTCTTTTACAGAAGTGGGCTTCGGAAATTCGGCCACAGCTCGCAACTTGGCCGGGTCCGGGAGGACGCCATCCTTCGACATGACATGTCCGAGAATGGTGAGCTGCCGAGCTCCGAAGCGGCACTTTTTCAAATTGAGTTGGAGGCCAGCGTCGGCCAGGTAGCAAAGAACAGTCTCAAGGCGCTGGAAGTGAGACGAAAAGTCCGGGGAAAAGACCACAACGCAAGACTCGGTAACAAAGGCATGTGTGCCATTTGAGCCCTTGGAGTATGTTGTCCATCATGCGCTCGAATGTGGCAGGTGCATTGCAGAGGGCGAAGGGCATGACATTGAATTCGTAGAGCCCGTCGGGGGTGACGAATGCAGTTTTTGGGCGATCGGCTTCTGCCATCGGCACCTGCCAGTAACCGGAGCGCAAGTGCAATGAAGAAAAGAACTCAGCGCTCTGCAGGCAGTCGAGGGCGTCGTCGATACGGGGGAGAGGGCAAACGTCCTTGCGTGTAATCTTGTTCAGACGACGGCAGTCCACGCAGAACAGGATGGAACCGTCTTTTTTCTTGACCAGGACCACTGGCGATGCCCATGGGCTGTGTGACGGCTGTGTCACGTGGCGCTTAAGCATGTCGGTCACCTGCTCGTCAATGATGCGGCGCTCAGCGGCTGACACGCGGTACGGTCGTTGGCGCCAAGGGATGGGTTCCAGTGTCAACACAATGGGCAACGTTGGTGGTGCGGCCCAATCAAGGTTGCTGGTGGTCAAACGAAGCTTGAAAATGGTGCAGAACGGCGACAAGCTGGTCTCGTTGGGTAGACGTCAGAACGGTGTCGACGGAACGGTGAAAAATATCGACAGAAGACTGATTGGTGATGGGAACAGGCGTGATGGCGCTGACGTGAAGGCCGGCCGTGTTATTGACGAGGGGGTATGCTGAGGCGGGATCGAGAAAGGCAACACTACCAAGCGATTGGCCACGGAGTAAAGCGGTAGGGCAGGAGAACGGGTTGGCCACATAAATAGCGCTGGAGCCACGAACAATTGTCAGCGCGGCATGAGGCAGCAAAACAGACTTCTGGTCAGCGCATCGTAAAGAGTGACAGTTGCATCTGAGAGAGCAGCACAAGAAAGGGGCCCCTGTACTGAAGAGGAAGGCGGAACGTCTGTGTCCTCCGAGACGACCACAGTAGCGGCAGCAGCACTGGGTACGTCCAAGGGAGCGTCACTGTAGCGCGACAAGTCAAGCTGAGCACGGGCGCAGTCAATAACGGCGTGATGCGAGGAAAGGAAGTCCCAACCAAGGATAACGTCGTGAGAGGAGCGTTCGAGGACGATGAACTCGATTGTGTAGGGAACGTTCTCTATGAGCAGGCGGGCGGTGCAGGCGGCTAACGGTCGAATGTCCTGAGCGCCGGCGGTGCCCTGTAGAAAGGCCCTGTTTGCGTAGCTTATCGAAGCTTTGGCAGTTGGCGATGACACCGGAGACAGTCTTGGGATCCTTGGCGACGAGCATCTAATAATAACTATTTGAATGAAACGTACATGATGCCGGAGGCATGCAGAAAAAGCTGTCATTAAGGCAGCTTGACAAGGCCGCAGGCCCCCACACTGGCAACTACACGTAGCGGTCAGCAGTCACGAACAAATATATACAAAAACGTGTGAAACAGCAAACAAAAGTTCTTACATTGAAAAAAGGAAATTTCAACAAAACCTGACTGTAACAAGAGGGCACACAATTTCAACAAATCTCATCGCCGGAGATATAAAAGACAACATAGCAAATGAAAATGATGGTTTGAGATAGAATATTGTGAGACTATTTGTTGTTTTAATGTTTTTTTTTGTTCCTAAAGTAGTGACGAAGTTTCTTGAAAGCAATATTCTCGAGTTGTATGTTTTTCTTGTGCAACGTATTTAAGGTCTTGGTAAGCGGCTTTTTAACATTTGCAAACCATATCTTGTCCTACATGTTTCAACTTCCCATCTTTCAAAATTTCGCGTGTTGTTTATGTTGAGATGATTTTTTATGTTGGCCATCTGGCGCAAGAAACAAGTACCATTTTTATCTCATGTTTGTATTGTTTGCGCAGACGATAATCATAAGTCTCCGTAACAGGCATCACGTTATACATGAGAAATAATCGTTCCGAGGGATAGCATCATCTGGAAGGCATCATCTTCAATGCCTTTCATAATATGTCTGATCTTGTCGGCCTCGCTCATAGCAGGGTTGACACGCTTGCAGAGGTCGACGACATCTTCTATATAACTTGTGAAGTTTTCACTGGTTTGCTGGGCCCGACTTCGGAAGCGTTGCTCGGCGCGAAGCTTACGCACTGCGGGACGGCCAAAGACTTCTGTCGGACTGGTTTTGAGAGGTGCCCAGTTTGAGATGTCAGCCTCGTGGTTTCGAAACCAGAGATTGGCTACGTCGCCCAAATAAAAGATACCGTTGGTCAGCTTGACGCTATCGTCCCACTTATTGTATTCACTTAGGCGTTCACAGGAGGCCAACCAATCCTCCACATCCGTGTCATCTGTGCCGCTGAAGATGACCGGGTCACGCCGCCGCGCGGCGCCCGAACAGAAGACAGCCGACGGAATCGGTGAAGCGGTTTGGGTGACGGTATCAGGCATTGCCGAGGCGGTAGGCAATGCGCGGATGCGAAGCTCCAGGGCGATGGGATCGTTGGCACCTCCACCACTTGTAATAAGGAACGTCTTCCAAAGTACAGCGTCGCGAACAACCAGCGGTTTAGTCCAGGTACAGACCAGAGGCAACGGTCAGTCCAGAGCAGGCACGAGGGACGGAGCGTTCAGCGCTTCTCGTCGTCTTCTTTGTTAAGCGCAGCCTCTGAAGATTCCAAAGCCGAAGGCCAGTCGTACAATACAATTGGCATCATCTTTACTATGCAGTGCATGGTGCACGGCTTAATTGTCTAAGGTGAAATGCTTCAAAAATGGGTTTCTGACTCTGTATCGTGTAAAGAAAAAGCACCTTTTGCCATGAAGCTCTGTGGCCACAGATGCCATTGCACCATTAAAATTCATCATAATCATCGTAATTAAAAAGAAAAACACGACTAGCAAAGATGTGGGCGGCGCGAAGTGATCGCGAGTGCGCAGGTGGTGCGTACGGTGGATGCGCACACGAGCACGACTGCATAGTGCAGATCATGACGTCATTGCCGTGCGTTGTATGTGGGGCTGCATCGAGGCCTGTCTTGTTTCCAGCTGGAATATCGACCAATGTGCAGGCGGCGGCTGCGGCCGAGTAGCGAGTGCGTGTAAGGACGATCCAGCGAAGGTGGGCACAACATACTTCGTGACGAGCGCGTCTCGCTGTTCGCATGCAGCAGCTTCGGCGGCGGAACCTTCGCAGGCTGTCCGATCGGGCTGCTGCCGCCGCTGTTGTCAGCGTGCAGTCGTCTATCCGTTACCGCTCTTGTTTTTGCGCGCAGCTCGCGGTGCGCCCCGGATCGCCGTCCTTGGCACCGAAAGCGAGCGCACGACGGCTCGATCTGTGCGTGTGTGATCTCCCCCGTCGCTGGCTCGGCTGCGCTTGGCGCGAATTGAGGAGGCCAGCCGTCCACGATATCGCGGCTTCGACTCTCCGATCGGCGGGGGACCTCGCGTGCCGATGAAGCGCGTCGTCTTCGCTCCCCGAGGCGACGACGGCCGACGACACATTGTGCATACATGCCGAGGAGCGCGAAAGGAATGGTCCGGGATGTCGCGTTGGGACGAGTGGCGACCCGCAGTGGTCCCAGCGGGCTGAGAACGTTGCTGCGCTGTGCGCGGAGTGTGGCTTCCGGCACCCATGGGGGACTTTCGAAGGAAACTAGTAAAGGAACGAGTTTTCGACCTGGATGGTGTACAGCTGTGACAATATCTTTCGCCCACTGTGAAAAGTATCGTTCTTGACTAGGGTTCTCCTCTGGCGTATGAGAACATCACGTCGTGCCTTGACTTCGATCACACGTGGCAATTTTAATTTTGAAAAGCAGTTAAATTACATTGCCAATTAGAAGTGAAGAGCAATGCAATTACTCTTAAGTCACTTTAACCACTGAGCCGCGGTGGTTCGTTTTTTGTGGTGCTCGGCTGCTGATCGGAAAGACGCGGGTTCGATCCCGGCCGCGGCGGTTGCATTTCGATGCAGGCGAAATGCTAGAGGCCCGTATACTGTGCGATGTCAATGCACGTTAAAGAAACCCAGGTGGTCAACAATTATCCGGAGCACTCCACTACGGCGCCCGCCATAGCTTGAGTCGCTTTGGGGCGTAATACTGCATGAAGAGTAGCCATTACTTTTTAGTTTTCGCGCATACCAAAAAGTACACTGTTCAGAGCTGCAAAAAGAATTTCACAGTTCCTAATTTATTTCACCTCAGGAGCAGCTGAGCTTCAAAGTGGGCGTCGAAAATTGTGCCTTGCTTTGCAGAAAGGCTGTCGTATTGGGCCACGCTGAATAGCTTCTGCAGTTGATGGCAACCGATTTTTGTAGATGATGAAAGCTTCTTCATCCTCGGTTGCAACTCAAAAATCGTAAAATCGCATGTGTGCGCGTGCTTGCGTGTAGAGTGCCAGAAGCTGTACGTAGCTTTTCTCTACTCGTCCTCTTGTGCAATTTCACTGGCTTGCATGCATGTCCAGGCTTTCAGCACATCGCTCCTGTTCCGAGGCGCCAATATGGTAAATGACAGACCAGAGTTTTGCCGACCCAAGAAGCAGTGGCGCGTTTTTGAGTAAAAGTAATTTGGAAAGTAATGAATTTTGCTGCTAAATTACTTGCCAAAAGTAATTTATTACATTATAAACTTCCTAGCCCAGACAAGCTGTTCATTGCATTGCAAATTATTGGGAAAGGAATTAAATTAGGGCAATTGCGTTTCGCTAATTTAACTACAGCCTTGTCTGACTCCGTTGGTACTTGGTAGTACAGAGCTCATCCTGGGCCTTCTCCGTTTCTCCCGCGTCCTTTAGCTCTCTTCCTTTCGCAATGAAACATAACTAACTGCGTATAAAAACTGCGCATAAAATGCCCATTGGGGAATTCGGTGTCGTATGAAGGAAGCACAGTTCCCTCTCTATTGTCCGAGCACTTTCCTCGCGGTTCGACATAGACCACGCGCTGTGCGAGCAACAGTACTAGCTGATTCGTGCTGGTTCTGGCCCTGGCAGACTCGTGACACATCTCGTGTAGAGCTAATGCGCTCCTATCGGGGCCGAGGAGGTCGAAGGTTCGACCCAAGGCTTGTCCTGCGGAGCACAGTCTTCTTCGCTTTATTGCCTACTTTCCAATGGTGGAACCTTTAACGCTCTCTGAGGTCCTATAGCTGGAAGCTGGTTGACGCCGCCTGCCTGTATTCCTCAAAGGGCGAAAAGCGGAGTAAACAAATCGGACCTAGCTCACGCCCTAAGTTTACGCGAACACTTCCTGAAAGGCTGCCGACATTTTTCCTTAAAGAAGGCTTTCTTGTTCTCTCCGAACACGGTATAGGAGCGGGAAGTGCATTGGTACGTTTCGGTAGCTGCCGGTAGCGGCGCCAAGAGCAACACCGGCTCCACCTGTACAGCAGCAGCAACAGCGGCGGCCGGCCGTCCTTGGAATGCGGACGACCTTTCGGCCAGCGCACACCAACGCTACACCGCAGAAGAAATGTTCTGCGCCCGCAGCAGCAGCAGCAGCAAGAAGAGCGCGCGCAGTCATACGGAGGCGGCTGCAGTGAAGAGAGAGCCATTGGCAGTGAACCTGCGGCCGTCATATCGCTGTACTTCCTCGGCACGCTTCATGGGCCGTCGCGGAAGTGCGCGCCGCGGGCGCACTACAAATTCCTCTCTGCAGCGGTTGGCTCCCCCCCCACCGCGCGCACAGAAAGTCGGTCTGAAGATGCTCGCGGATCGTGGAGAACTGGCAACGAGAGAGGCGGCGAGGTTTCCGTGGAAAAAGAAAAGTTGAGGAAGAACGATTGAAAGTGCGCGCGCAGTGAATTGTTTGGGGCGGCAGTCGTATGTGCGTATATCATTCGTCTTCGCGCGCTTTTTTTCTTGTTTCGTTCTTACCTAGCTGGCGTATACACCGCACGTATTTAAAGTTTCTTCTCAGCGCTCGCATTCTTCCTGTTTGTTGCGCAGAGGTAGACGTCGCAACGCTGTTTTTCTTCTTGACTCACTGACCTTCGCTGCGTTCAGTGGTGCCAGATTTTTGCCGGGCGCGTATTAGAGTTGAACGCGCGCGTCGGCACTGTGCAGAAAAGGTGCGGATAAGAGCGACTTGCGACTTTTTTCTAAGAGATAATGTGTACTGACTTCCTTACCAAAAAAGCGGTTTTAGGAATTCGGGACTCGTGGAATTCCTTCGTTTCAGCAGTTTCGCGCGGCCATTACAGAGCCGCACACGACACAAAAATGAATAAAAAGGCCAGGACGACAGAGTACCTGTAGCGAAGGCGGCCCTTTATAGCCAGTATGGCCATTGGGTTTCCTTCTAGGTTTAATCGCGGAAATTCGCGGCCGCGGGATGCCTGAAGCGCATTCCTTTGTCAGGGTCTGGCGCCATTCTCATTCCTCTGGTGGCAGCGACTCCATTCGGCGTCGTCGCCGTCACTGATCGTTTAGAAGACTTCGCGGACATTTCGAGCACAGCCACACGACATAACTAGAATGTACGAAGGAGTCGAGAGTGGGGCCTGGTCATGTATCGTCTTACGTGCTTTGCCCTGCAGTTCCTCTACAGACATGAGCCGTCTAGCCCAACTTTGGACGAATATGGCCGCGCTATTTTCATTTAGTTTGCAAACATATAGAAAGGAGACTGAAAGGAAGGCAAAGAAACGAGCTGGCCACTCCGCCGGGAATGGTATACCTCGGTTGGCAGATCTAACGCGAAAAACGTTCATCATCATCGTAGGCGTCCACAGGTCTCTCCATAAGGGGAGCCAACGTTCATAGTAACGTCTCGTCAAGTCCTCGGGGCAGCAGGGGAGCAATAGAGGACGAAATTAGGGCCCTCTCGATCACTCATGACGATCGAGCCCCCCACCCCCTTCTGTGCACGCCTATATGATCATCATCATTCCACTTGTCCTCTGCAGACAGTGTTTTTCCACTGACCTCCAGCTAACATTGCCCTGCAGCACCTGAATACAGCAGTCAGCAGTGCTCATCTAACTCCAATTTGCAAGGAGCGCTTAGCGTCTGCAACCATGTCTGCTGGCACTAGCAGAAGGTTTTATTAAACGTGATTTGTAAACTACCTTCTCAACTTTGGAGTGGGCGGAGCTGCTGGCCAAATGGAGTCGCGGTAGGGGGGCATCGCACAGCTTAGTAAACAGAATCGCAGTAAGGCTGAAGTTTAAGTCGGCGAGCGAGATTTGCGAGTCGCGAAGTCAGACTAACACTGCGCTCAGAACGATGGACGGACGAGCGATGCCTGGGCGCTTCGCAGGTTAGGAACGGTGCGCTGTCACTGCCATTTAACCGTTCATTCATTCGTCTGCTTTCTTTTCTGCTGTTGCGCACACAAACGGTCGCTGAGGTCCGCTTTCGAGGTTCTTCGTCTCGCATTCGAGCTCCGTTTAGCTTTGTTGTAGGCGGCAACAACGTCTGAACCGAGACAAGCAGACGACGAAGTGTGAACTGCCGCTGTTCATTCTTCCGAGATCGAAGGTGCGCTGCAGTCTCTCCATACGCTTGCAGAACCCGTTTCGGAAAGAGACCCTCGTCTGCCGTCCCCTCGGAGCCCCGGATGAGAGGCGTCAGGGCGCGCAGCTTCGTCGTGCCTGACAGCTGACCGCCCTCCCGCGGTTGTCTGCCTGCTCGCCGTTTCACGCTACCGAGACGAAGCGGCGGGAAGGCGTGTGCGGCATATCTTCCGCGCACGGTACATCCCGCAAGAGCTTACTCTGCCTCTGGATCCCGCCGTCCAGAACCGGACGTTCGCACTCGTACGTACGTGTGCAGCCGGCGCGGCGTCGACCTCGCCCCGCACTTTCGACACGGGCGGTTCCCGGTTTCTGCTGCGCGTGATTGCGCCCTGCGTGCGCACCTATCTCTACCTCTGTTATATACCTTCTCCCAGCCGCTCCGCAGTTGGTCTTGCTGCCCCGAAAGTCGGCTGTGCAGCCCGGTGTGCGCTCTATAAATGGACAGGGCGAACTTTAATCCGGTGTCAGGCACGGTTCCTCCCACGTTCCCGCGGCGTGGGACTCGGGTCTTTCGAAGGCGGATAAGAGATTGCGGCAGAACCGGGGCCTCTCTTCTCTGCGGCCAGCGACAAGTTTATGAGGTTCTCTTCCTGCTTCGGTGGTGGGGTAGCAGCTCCACGGCACGGCGACATCGGGTGTCCCCATTGAGTTCCTACTTACACGGACAGGTGTGCAGTAGACGTCGTACACTGCGTCGTGATCGAAAACTGCCGCGTTGCCTGCCTGTCAGTAAGTCTGAATTTCCCCGGCAGCGCTAAGCAGCAAGGCACAATTGAACCGAGGCGTGGGCGTGGATATACATGGTATCGTGATAAGCTGGTTCTCCCCCTCCCTGTGTTGTGGCATTTCTCCCGTGGTCGTCTCGCCGAACAATGGACGACTGGCCAGCTCGCCACCTTGCTGCAGTTAGGGCTGGAATTCAATACTGCTGTTATTCTCACTTTTTTTTGGCACGGGTGAGATGGAAAGCAGCGCAAGGATCAGCTATGCACATGCAGTGCATGGTGCCCAGATTCAGCGTTGGCTTCGTCCTCTCCGCTCGAGTCACAGCGTACTTTCCGTCGCTGTGCCTCGTCTGCACTCGAGTCGAGCACGCAAGAGCCCCCGGTGTCGTGCGTGCCTCTTTTCAGTGCGGTCCGCTCTGCGCCCCCGCGGCGGGGTGCCCGCCCATCCGTACAGCTGGTCGCTTCGTCCGGCAGCTGTAGGGTCACGCGCCGCGATCGCACTTCCGCGCATTTTTTTCTCTCCCGCTCCAACCAAGCACGAACTGTGCACGCATCCGTAGCCTCGGAAGTTGAGCTCAACGCTGCGGACGCCGCAGACACGCCAGGATATCTCAACTGCCGCTGCTCCTTTTCATTCGCCTCACGTATGATGCCGATCCTGTGACATGCGGCGTTCCTATGGCGTCTCTGCATGCGAGCATCTGAATTCGGTGTTCCGGCCTGAGCGGTCACGCGTGTGCAGCTGCACATTAAGCAGCTGCTTACGTACAGGCTGTTTCACGCTTAGACGGAAACTGGGAGCGCGTGGTCGCCGCGCTTCGAGAACCGCTGTCGCCGAGATGCGGAGAGAGTGGCCGGCACCGGGCGCATGCGCGGTTTATTTACTTACGGAGCAGGCCGTGGTTAGGTCCAAGCAGGAAGGGCACTTTACATAGCAATGAAAAAAAGCAAACAGCATTATATAAAATATAGAGCAATTCACAGCACGTATGGAGCTAACAACATACAGCGAGTCTGCAGCGTAATAAAACATTTAAATTTAAGGAGCTTTGCGATGCAATACAAAAAAAAAAATAAGGGCAACTTTCAACACGCAAGTCACTAGAAATGAGCGAGGAGCTTGCAACTCAGTCAAAACTTGCCACTCCTAATGAGCTGCGAGGCTTACAGCACAATTCTGAAACTCGAGCGCTATGTAGTCCACAGTTACACCTGGGCAAACAGTTGCAGTCAGTTACAAAAACTGCGAGGAAAAAAAGGAAACTTATACAAGTTTGTTCATGCAAAATATGGCGACAATAAATCAGTATGGCAGCGCCGAGTGTTTCTAGCAGACTGTGGAATTAAATATTGGGACGGATAAAGCCCTACAGCTTGTTGTTTAGCAACAGTAAAAGGAAGTCTGAGCGACAGTTGTGTCGCCTATATTCTGTAAGCGCGGTATATCGTGAGCTTGTATTAATTCGGAAGGAGAACCGGATTTCAAAAATTTCATGTACTACACGAACCTAACAGCTCTCCTTTAGAATTTTTTAAAGCTTCTTTTGTGTTCGATGTGGCATATCTGATTATTGCGCACGCGCCTTTGTCGCCGATTTTCCGCGGCTGTCGGCGGCAGCGCTTCGCGAAGCGCGGCGGCCACGCGCCCTTAGTTTCCCTCCAAGTGCGAAACAGCCTGTACATGCCGGAGACTCCGTGTAGTAACGCATAAATATGCGTTCGCGCTTCACTCAGGACCGGTAGTACGTGTCCGGACTCCGTAAGCCATCGGAAAAGCAGGACCGCTTTTTATATTATATTCGCATGTGCGCACTGGGCGTGGCATCGGGCAATTTGCGAGCACGGAACTACGCATTCAGTCTGTTAGCCAGGAATCTCTGACGATTTCTACTCCGCTTTTCCACTGCTGCCCTCCTTCGCCGGCGTCATACTCTGCGCGTAGTTGGGGTGTGCGCCCAGAGTTAGGGCTAACGCGCTCTTCTTTCCCCACCACCTACTCGTACTTACCCTCCGCAGTGGTGGTGGTGGAAACATTCATTGGCTATACAAGGGACAGAAGGTATGCTTGGGTCAGCCCGTAAGGGACCGGTGGTCCTTACAAGCACTAGGTGGAGGTCCCTAGTTTGGGACCCCAGTGGCGGTGGCTGAGTGCCGCCTGGGCGCGCCCGACTAAGGCTCGTTGGGCCTGTAAGTCGTGGCAGCCGAGCAGGGTCGCCTCCCAGTCCTCCCGGGTTGGGTTGGGGATGGGGGGAATAGCCGGGTTGGAGGGGCAGGCGCACACAATGTGATATGTGTCCGAAGACACCGCTCCGCAGAGCGGGTAGCTGCCTTGCTAAAGGAGGGGTCAAAATGCTTTACGGCTGTCGGGCACAGCAATACATTGGTGAGAAGGCGGAGAAGGAGCCGCCCATCCGCTTTCTTGAGGCCTTTACATGGGCAGGGGTAAAGGCGATGTCCGCAGTGCCTCATTTGTGAGGGCATTGAGCAATATGTCGCGTGACCGAGCGCCGGCAGCAGCGGCCGAATTTCGATCGAATCTCAAGACGACTGTGCGCTGTGTGACGTCATTTAAAGTACCGCGGTTGGCCGATATTAATCCGGACTCCGTTACGACGTCTCTTGCTATTTCCCTTCTTTCACATATCTTCTTCCTCCCGTGCCTTACGGCGCAATTCGGGTATCCGCACCGAGAGTTACCGCGCCTCTCCTTTTTTTTTCCTCATGAAATTGCGTTTTTAGTTTTACTCCCCCTCCCCTGTTCGCCGGCGCAGGCACAGAGGCCGCCTTGCAGCTGCCGATGTAGGGCGTCGTGTACCTTTCCCCGTCTATCAACTGCTTAACTGTCGCGGCGGCGGAGGTGGGCTTCCGTGTCCGACGCACCAACGCGCGCGCTGGCCGTGCACGCGCGGCCTCCTTCCAGGAGGCCTTCGTCCGTGTGACTCAGCCGGCCTTGCTGCCCTTTGGTCACGTCATCGGCCGTATACGGGCGCTGCTGCGGACGCCCGCTCCTGGCGTTGTTCCCCGGACCGGCCCCGATGCTCATGCGGCACGCACGACTCGCCTTTTTCCCCGCGCGATGTTTCATTTTTCTCTTTACACGATTTATTAAGAAAACGAAAACCCGGATCGGAGAGGCATGCGCGGTGGCGCAACCGGGCTGCAGCATTCTCTGCCGCCGCCACCGCTGCCAAGTGCCCTCCTCGATCCTCCGCTCTCTCTCCACCAGTCTCGGTGACAAAGCAGCCTAGTGTGAGATAACGCAGTTTATTCAGCCCGGTGCGCTCACCCGAAAGCGCGTACCTGTCGCGACGAGTGCGTGCATAGCGCTCCTCCAGCTTTTCGTCCGTCCTTGTGAAGTACGCGCACGGGATGCAGAATGGCGCGCTATCGGTGCTCGATACTATATCCACATGCTGCGCAGTACTCTCTTGGCGGTTGTGCTTGTGTTGCGTGTATAATCCGAAGCGTCCTGGCGATCCTCTCGAGGAGCGTCCTGCGGTCTTTTTCTGCGCCAGTTTCCGCATGCTTTCCGGCCAGTGGTCCAAAACACAGAACACAACCATTTGAGCCCGGAAACTTGCAGCTCACGCAATGTATACAAGATAAAAATTGAGGCTGGTTCATCCCTGAAGATGTTGCGCAACATCGAGTACCAGAGAGGCTGAGAACAATTGGCAGGCTATATACGCGGAAGGCCTGTAAACTCTTGTAGTCGTCGGTTTGTTTCATTTTTATAATCCAGCTCACCGAGACAAAGAGAATAAACTTTAATAATGCGATAACATTTAGTCTGTCGTCTAAAAAAATTTCCGGCTTCTCTGTAACGAAATTCTCCGATTGGTCACCGATGACGTCATCAGGGCTACGTGCCCGAATTCGATGCAATTGCCACCTGCCCACCGTGGCGCTGCGCATGAGCCTTACTTGAGCCCGGTATGAGCAACCTGGGTCTCACAAGCCACACCGGTGGCTGTTTCGAAACACGGAAGCCACCTGCCGGGGCAGTGGCGCACAGCTTAACCACTGCGCCATCACATCAGTAGCACTCCCTGCGATCTATGAGTGCGATTGACAGAGTCGTGACGTCATCAGCACCACGTGACCACCAGTCGACCAATCATAGGACACCACCGAAGTTGAAAATGTGAGGACCATAAAATTTTTTAAGTTGGCCCACCCCCCAAAAATTTTGTCAGTAGGCACACCTCAGAAAATGGATTAAGACGGGTTTGTGGGATCGGATTGTAATCCCATATGATCACCTAGTGGAAGGAACTCGAGCATACTAGAAGGTGGTACTCATGCATACCATATAGGGCAGTGGAACCGGTTCTAACCTTTTTTTTTTTTTTTGGCGGGAGAATCGCGAGAAGAACATTGCACTCATTGTAGATACCACCGCAGACAACCTAAATGATGTCGCATTTTCTCCTATAAGAGTTTGGTTAAGAAGGCCCCGAAGTTTTTGTCAATTTAGTCGAAGTTCTTGTTTAATCTTCTTTAGAGGAAGTGGGTGGTTAATTGGTTTAATTGGTCCAAATCACAAAACTGAAATGTGAATTAAACTAGAATGGTTCAGTAGGACGTTCTTGCGGCCAGTTGGTCCATTATCGAAGGAAGGTTGAAAACTGCGCAAAAGGACAAATACAGGTGGTAAGGAAATGAACGTCCCCGTGGTGCGGTGTTATTTTCTTTACTTCCTGTCTTCGTCCTTTTGCGCGGTTTTTAACCTTCCTTCAACTGGAATGGAATGGTTGTATTACCGCGGCCCAGTCCATGGACCGTCACTCCTTAGTCAGCGGGATACACTGCTCCCGTAAAAATTAGGGGGACACTTAAATTCCGCGTTTTGAGGGAATGACGCAACTGCCTTAGTGGCTCCATTCAGCGGCACGGTCACTGTTCTTGATTCACGTTCACACATTTGTGCAATTATCGCAACTGTTTCCACATTCTTGTCTGTGAACTCTTCCACACTACAGCTTGCGCACATAATGTTACTGCATTTAGTATCTCACTACTTGTCACGTCTCCAGTTCACTCCACTGAGGTCCAGATTAAACACCATACACATCACCATACACATATCACCCTCACTGAACCTCAGCCAAATGGACGCCACGTTGGCACGTTGACTTAATTGGCATGCAAGGAAGGGTGATGTGTGCGTGGTATTCACTTAATTGGAAGCTCAGTGATGTGCTAATTAATGGGGACAACTATAGACGCGCTAGTTAGTGAGATATATACTAACTAAAGTAACATTGTGTCCGTAAGCTGCAGTGTGGAAGAGTTCAAAGAATGTGGAAACTGTGTTCTGATAATTGCGATGTTATGGAGGAAAAACGCTAAGGCGCCCGTGTGCTGTGTGATGTCAGTGCACGTTAAAGATCCCCAGGTGGTCGAAATTATTCCGGAGCCCTGCACTACGGCACCTCCTTCTTCCTTTCTTCTTTCACTCCCTCCCTTATCCCTTCCCTAACGGCGCGGTTCAGGTGTCCAACGATATATGAGACAGATACTGCGCCATTTCCTTTCCCCGAAAACCAATTATTATTATTATTATTATTATTATTATTATTATTATTATTATTATTATTATTATTATTATTATTATTATTATTGCGATGTGTGAACCTGAATCAAGAAGAGTGACTGTGTGTGAAGATAAACCGCTGAAGGGAGCCTTTAACACTGTCGCGTCATATGTCCTTAAATGCGGAGCTTAAGAGCGCATTCACACTTGAGAGTCGCAGAGGTCGCGCGACCGTTTTGGTCGAAAAGCGACAGTCGCAAACGGTCGCGTGGTCGAAAAGCGAAAGTCGCGGGCCAGTCGCGCTCTGCTCGATTTTGCAGCCTCGCGACTGCGAATCGCGAACCGCTGAACCAATCAGCGAGCGAGCCGAGCTTTGGGCAACGACGCCGCTCGCGGGTGCGCCGAGCGACGAACTGCGCTATCTGCTCCTTGGCTGCCCAAGTCGTCGCTAAGCCTAGCCGGTTTCACCTCGAAGCCGCAGCTGAGGGCGTTTCGGAACTGACCAGCGATATAACCAAGATGCTACTCTCGTCACAGCTTTATTGTGAACCCCATCTCATGGTCACATAAAAATATGCTCGATTTGCTTGTATCCAACGGCTCGGTATTGGCCAAGGACCCTTTTGAATTTCTACTTCCCAGAGCATGGTATGAACGCGAACAAACAACATGCATTTTTCTGACGCTAGCGGCCCCCATCCAGGCTGGCTGGCAGGCCGCTTGTACGGTCGCGGTGCACGTTGCCGCTATATCTTCCTCTTCGCTCAGGTCGTCGCAGTACATTGCTAATATCGAGGGACCAGAACACTTTCGAGGGCCAAGCGCGAGCGCAGGCGACACGATCAAAGCAGACGAAACTCTCGAAAGCGCGCGAGCAGCGTCATTCCCAAGAGTTCTCATTTCAAACTAGAATCGAACGAGAAGGCGAGCCTGAGGTCGTCTTTGCAAGTGTGAACATCGGTGTTGTCGAGCTGCGGTGTAGTCGCAGGCGACTGCTGGTCGCGCGTCCTCTGCGACTCTCAAGTGTGAATGGGCCCTAAGTGCCCCCCTAACTTTTCCCTTTCACCGCCCAACGCCAAACTAGAGCAGAGTCAAGTCAGTATAGAGTGGCTTTTCATCCGTCAGTCGGATCCTCGGGCCGTCCAAATCCTCCTTTTGTCAACGATGGGAGGAAGCGCGGTTTAGTCGGGGGGACGTCTGCCGTCGGTGCGCCGCTTTCTCCTGCGCATTGTCGAGAGACCGGCTGCCTCCACGTTCGCCGCGTACGGCTTTAAGCGTGCAGTCACGAAGGCACCTGTGTCCTGAAGAGACACACCGCGCGGCGTCTGGCACTGGGCGTTGTTCTCCTGCGGCGCATGGGGTCCACTCTGGGTTCGGCCATTGCCCGTGGGCGAATTTCGCGATATAAATAGTGCATCATGCCGCGTCCCTTTCTGTGTCCTCGTGCGGCCATCTGCGGTGGGGGGCGTGCCTCGTGAAGACGTCAGGCGACCGAGGAGCGCCTTGGACGTCCCGTTTGGCCACAGTCTGCGGCTGTGCGGCCTTTTTGCTTTTTCGTCTCTGGGCAGCAGATAAGGCGGCGGCGGAGAATAGAATGTCCAGGGTACTTTCCCCCGTCGCTGGTGCGAATAGATGCAACGCCTGCTTGTCGTGGTGGTGGGTTGCCCATGGCGCCCGTTTTGGACCGCCCTTGCACGTATACAGATGGTGAGCTGGTGTGATGAAGGCGCAAAGGATGAACGACTCTGGATGGGCAGGCTGTGCGGAGAGACCGTTACCTGAAGGTCGGAGCAGCTTATAGTACCACAACGTGCCCGAGATTTTGCTCTGTGCTCTTGTGAGCGCTCTGAGTCGTTTTTTTATTCTTGGCTGCTCGCCGAAGAACGCAGTTGTAGCGGTCGCAAAACATCGCAAGTTATATTATGGGAAGGCTAAGAATGTCACGAATCCAGTGCATGCGGCTCGGTGCAGTGCTGAAGTAAAGAAAATATCTCCGGTTCGTGGACCTTTCGCCCAGCGGTATCGGCATTTCGCAGCAGGTGAGAAAGTTCGCTGGGGCCGGATGAAGACGGTGTGGTGCTTTTATTCGTCTCAGTGCCTGCTTCTCTTCCGCGACGACCCATTTCGTATCTGCAGCAGCCTCACGTCCCTTGTTGTAGGCTACTTGAGTAGCGTCGTCCCGTCTACGCCTTCTGCGCGCTTTTACGCTCGCTTTGCCACTCACCTGTTATGCGCCTGTTCGCGCAGCAAACCGCTGTTTCCGTGCCTGTTTCCTAAAAAAAAAAGAGCAGATCCATGATAACAAATTGATGAGGACACTCAAGCTGCGCCTTAATTGTATGACGCGATAGCGTAATGGGTTAATTAATGCCCATGCATGCGGAATCGGTCATTGTCGAATTCACACTCATAGATCCCCGGGAGTCATCATACCACTCCCGGCGGAGTGGTGGATCGGTTAAGCGATGCGCCACTGCCCTGCGATGGCAAGTGCTGCCACCTGTGGGGCTTGTGCGACCCAGGTTGCTGCTCCCGAACGACCACTCATTGATTTAACTGCCGCCTGCCACGGTGGTCAGTTTGTTCGCAATCCAGTGGGCAGGTTGCGCTGACGCTACCAGGTCACGTGGCCTAGGTGGCCACATCTAGGTTACTTCTCTGTGGATCTTTCGCTCGCAACGCCGAAGACGACGACGCCGGATTTTTTGCATAACTGGACCCTTACGCCATCGTATTTGAGGCAACAACAACAACGCTCTCGCGTTAAAATAAGAACTCCATATATGGCGTTTTTAACGCGATAGCGTTAGGGCTCCCATGTCTGCAAAAAAAAAAAATGTCCGGCGTCAGCGTTGGCGACCGTTTGAAGCCTGGCGGCCGGAGCACACAGATGGAGTATGACGGCTGCCAGGTAGGACACGCGACGTTGTGACGTCGTCACAACTTGTCCAACGTGGAATGTGGAGACCTGCCCACCGCACTGTGAGAAAACTGCTCACCGTGGCAATTAAATGAATGATTGGTCGCTAGAGGTTGCTCGAGAAGAGCCACCTGGGTCTGACAAGCCCCAGCGGTAGCTGTGTGCTTGGAGCAGTGACCTACCATGCAAGCCAGTGGCGCATCTCTTAACGACTGCACCGCTGCGCCAGGAGTGGTATGAGGACTCTCAACGATCTATGAATGTAAAGTTGAAGATGACGACCTCTGCATATATGTGCATTAACGCTAACGCGTCATACCCTTAAGGCGAAGCTCAAGCGTCCCCTCCAGTTTTTGTTTTTGTTTTTCAGCAGCACAGTTCCAAGTCCAGTGTTACACACGACAGCTCGACGGTACGGTCGAAACGGTGCACGCGAGGCCAGGCGGCGGGCAGTTTTCCGCGGGTGTGTGCCTGTATAGTCATCGCCACCAACCGCCCCCTGCGACATGCAGGAGACATCGTTGAAGAGAGTGAAATGGTGGGTTTTCGTAGCGCCGCACACGAACATCGTGTACTCCCACCAAAGGCCGCACACCCCAGCTCGGAACCGTCAGACCGCCGGCAGCTGTCATTTCCGGCCGATCAGCGGGTCTCATTTGCCCGTCGCAAACCCGCTTCTCGTCGGGCAGAACGCCGGAGGCCATCGCGGCCGCAGAACGACGCGACGATCCGTGGCGAAGTGCACGCATTGGGCCATCGCGAGCGTGACTGGGACGGACCACTCACGGTGGCTGGGTGGGAAACGGGAGTGCACGAGTCGGGAGGTTTCTGGCTTTTTTGGACGCACGTCGCTGCACGGACCATCGCGCTGTTTATCGCCGGCCGTTGATGTCCACGGCCCGGTTATGTTGTTTAAACGAGCAAACGGCCTCTAATTAGCGTTGTTATCGGTAGCACGAGCCTGCAGTCTAGCGCTGCCGAGGTAGTGCGGCGAAACGGACCGAAAGGTTTATTGTAAAGGAACTGTCCGAAAGGGGAAGCCCACGCGCGTGTACGCACTGTTGCTCCATTTGCTATAATGAAGCTGTCTTTTGTGTCTCGCATGCTTTGCTTGGTATTGCGCTTCTGGGTTGACCCGAACTTTCGTGGTCGTAGACTGTACGGAACAGATTTTGTCATTTTTCATCTAAGGATTAATTATTATTATTATTATTATTATTATTATTATTATTATTATTATTATTATTATTATTATTATTATTATTATTATTATTATTATTATTATTATTATTATTATTATTATTATTAATTCTTAGATGCAAAATGACAAACTCTGAAACTCTGTTCCGTACAGTCTATTGTGTAAATTTGATGTGAATAAGTATATCATGTTGCGTTGCGACTCTAAATCTCTGACAATCCCGACAGCCATCGAATGAACTATAAGCTTGTGGCGATTATTGTATTTCTGAGAGAGCACGGGGTAAGACCCCTGAGAAAGAAGGTTGGTAACCATTGAGACAGACTTGCTCCTAGCGCAGAGGCATATAGTTGTGTTGCATTCTGTACAGTCGAGGGCAAAAGTGAAGATCCCGGCTCCCTTGTGTTCGAAGCTTGCCGCTCTGCATGGGGACGCCACCTGACAAAGCCCTCGTGCTGTCTAGACTGGCCCAGTGCGCCAGTTGACAGCAGGAGGGCTTCGTCTGGCGGCACCCCTTATACTAGAGCCGAACACGAGGGAGCGGGGCACTTTACTTTTTCCCCCGACTGTAGTACATCCGGAATACACACGCTCACGTGATTTTCTAATAGCGCTCGTCAGCGCCAAGCAGGAAATTAACGAGTTAAATAATGAACGGGTGATTCTTCGAACACACTTTTCAATTTACGTGATATGGCAGACGAGGACCATGATGATGTGCAGCCGACCAGTCCTGTCCGCGCCGTGATGGTCGCCACTAAAAATTTACGCGATTCCTGTGCTCGGAAAAACAAAAATGTTGAGCTGCCTAACTACGCAGTTGCCTCGTATTGTTGGCACCAGCGGATGGAGCATATGCATGACCTGTGGGCATTTCTGCCGATTGATATGCGCGAGTTCGGCAAAATAATTTCGTTTTCCGCGCACCCGCCTCCTTCACGCTTTCGCTGCCAACTGTACTTACATAGAGCGCATGTCAAGTACCGAGAAAGAATGTCGCATGAAGTGACTCCACTTTGGTCTTGCTCCCCTGCGCTCGGTTCTAAACAGGTGGAAAGCTCCGCGAGACTGGAGGAAGTTAGAAGTCCCACACTGTGACACATCAGAGCTGCCGCAAGCAGTATTTATGCGTTGCAAGCTTCCCGCGTTAACGGCGCTCGCTGATAAAGCGTACATGTTGACGTGCTTATTAATCTAAAAAAAAAGATAAAGTAGCGACGTACGCGCTTGCTTTTGCTTTGTTTCGCGAGGAACAATCTGCGATGAGTCAGCCGGCACCAGCGCATGCATGCATGTGCTGAGGCACGCCCCAACGCCGAGCTGCAGCAGGCAGTCCGTGTGTCTGACTGCCGGCCAAGTTAGCGAGAATACGGGGGTCCTTGGTCGAATTTTTTTCGCAGCGGCAGCGGAGCTGGCTCGCTCCAAGGACGCTTGAATAGGACGCGAGGCACGCGTGCGAGCCTCGCTCAGGAAGGCTCCACCGCGGTGAGCGTCCGATCGAAGCCGTGGTGTCCTGCAGTACGTATACAGAGTAGTCCCTTGCTGGACGTCTCCTGTCCCTGGTCCAGCGGCCGGCGCATCTCTTATATTTAGAACGACGCCACACAATGGGCCCAGCTCGGAAGCCGCGCACGTAACGCGGGAGTGCACATGAATGCAGGCAGGCGCGCGTGGCTTAGCTGCAGTTTCGCCGCTGAGCCAACTGTGGATACCATCGATTGTCTCTTTGCGCGATGATGCGAGGTTGTAAACAGGCTGCGTATAAGCGGGCTGGCATGCGCACGGTCCCGTCCGTAACTGGAGCCGCATGTGGGGTCCCACGTATCATCGGATCGCGCTGCTCGCCGTGGGCGTGATAATGCCGTGCAGTGCGCGAGTATGGACCCCCGGCGGGATCCCGCATTGGTGTGCCGTTCTTTCTTGGTCGGTGATGTGCGCGTGCTGCGTCATTCCCACGGCCGGCCGCGTTCGCCGTGAAGTTGCGATAACGCTGCCCCGCGGGACGCGCGTTCACTCGTGCGTGCTGTGCATTGTGCAGCGTCGCGTAGCTGCCGCTGGCGTATGTGCTGATGCAGCTGATGCCTCCCTCCGCTTGCGCTGCGTGCAAAATGCGTGCAGCCGCCGGCTGTGTTCAGCATTCGCCAGACGCGCTTCCGTTACGCGGCAAACAGAAGGCAGACCATGCGATGCCGCTGACCCGCCGATGCTCCGACGAAAAAGTGGAGCGCAATTCCTGTGCGCCAATCCGCTTTTTGGCATCCGGGACCATTCTACAGTGATCTAATAGTACTAACATGACAGGTTGGACGAGCTCGTACGTATTCATAAATAAAGGGCGCAATCTTCCCGTGTCTTGATTACGCTCTTTAATGGTTAGTATAATATACACACTACGAAGCATAAAGCAGCGTTAAATGCCGAGGCACAGTGCTTATAGTTATAGCTAACATTGTATATTCAGGTGCTTTTTAAATATTCTTGTAACTAACTGTATTTTCTCACTGTTTTCGTATATTTACTACTCCCCCTCTGTAATGCCACTGGCCCTGAGGGGTAATGTAAATAAATAAATAATGCGTTTAATATATATGCGCAAAAGCAGCCCGAACAGTATGCTGATGCACTCATGAGCAGTCTTTCTGTTGGCGTTGGGTGGTGAGAAGGCGACGTCACGAGGGAGGGGAACACGCTCCATGACTTCCCTACTTAGCGCTACATCTGCTCGTCGTTCGCATGGCGGGGTTCAGCACATGACCGATGACTTCCATCGTCAGTGTCATTGCGGCGTTTACACTATACAACTTAAACCCGGAGGGAAAAGGGCTCTACTTAATGCCCACCTATGTAGCAGTATGCGCTATAATATGAGGAAACACGTATTCATCGCGGCGGATAAATTAACGCTTTCGCTTGGGATTGACTTCGCAGTGTACGCCGTGCACGTTTTGCCCCAGTTTACGTGAGCTCCAAATTCTGCTTCGTGTTAAGTTGAAGCGCAGACCAGGGGAACTTGCAATCACTGGTAGCGTCCTCTCTAACGTTCTGCAGTTGTATAAGTTTCGCATATGCGTCCCATTTTTGTCACTCCTGCTATGCGAGGAACGTAGGCTCTGCTCGATGGTGTCTGCTTAACACCTTCTGCATGCACGCTTTGAGGGGCGTATATTTCTTTCGCAGCTTTTTTAGTGCCGCTGCTACACGAATGCATCAGTCCCTGCTTCGGATCAAAAGTGCGAACAGATATAGAGTTACGGCATACTGTAACACTTGACACAAAATTGGACTGCGTGAACAGGTGCGGAAAGCGTACTACACAGCCGCAGTCGTGTCGAGCCGCAGTTTCCGCCGGCTGGCGTTGTATGAGTCACACGGCTGACGAAGCACGGGCGCACAGCTGTTCGGATTTTTTTTTCTTGATCGTTTGTTTGACGCCGTTGCGGGTTCCCAGTATACAAGTGCGGCCTCACCGTGGCGTCCCAGATGCGTTCACGAAAAACACGGGCTCAGTCGACGGGGGGAAGGCACAGGCTTTCTAGATATAGTTAGGGTAAGCTAGCGGCCTTCCACTTCATCCACCAAGGACGCCTTATGCTTGCCGGGAATGTAGAGGCTTCGGATCGACATCTGGTTGCTTGTTGACTGTTCTACGGATAGTGTTTTGGTTGTTCAGTTTCGATTTCATTGATGTTTTCTGCGCTTTGTGCTGGTGTAGTGGTCCAGCTACGCACGCAGTTTATTTGAGATCCGAAGCATGCGAAGGCTGCAATAACTGCACTGCAAAGAATATGCATGTCGCCGTAAAGAATGCGCAGGCACAATAACTGTGCTTCTGTGTGGTAAAATTCACAGATGCAGTCTGCTTTCGCTGTGAAGAGCGTCCATCATTCACGTGAAGTCGCGCATGAGCTTACCCGCCTGTGTTGTGCCTCTGGCTGTGCGATCGAGAGACGGACGTAGTATTTGTTTTCCTTTGGTGCGCGCTTAATTCCTTGAGATACTAGTGACAGTGGCCAAACTTTGCATTGTTTACGTGGCAAATAATGCTGGCTGCCGGGAAAACTTCTTCGGGTTGTCTCATTCCGGAAAACAGTGCACCCGTTCTGTGTATCGAGACAGAAAACAAAAATTAAAGAGCGCCTTCGCCAGTCCGCTTTCTGTTCCTATATACGTGTGCGCGCCGGCCGACTTGCCGTTCCAGTGAAGAGCAGTCTTATGAGCTGCTCCGGATGATGAGCGCAAGTTCGCGGTTATTTGTGAACTGCTATCGCGTGTGGTTCATTTCAGCCTGGGTCTGAAAAGGTTCAAAAAGGGCTTCGGCGCTGCAAACAGGGACGAGACGACGGACGAAAACACATCACGGAGCGTGTTTTCTTCCATTGTTTCGCCCTGTTTACAATCATGCGAAGCAGGAAGGCTGTATGTGTCAATGTGAAAGCGGCCGTCACTTACTTGTAAGACAGGTTTCCGTTTCCTAGTTAATGTTTTTATTTGCAAAATTCGTAAGTGCAGCGCCAGGGCATGGTGAGAGCCAGGGTTTTTGTACGTGAAAACAGATTTCTCTTAGAAAAGGTTGTTGGTTGGGGCAAGTTTCTCATTGCACGAACATAGGGCGTGAACCCGCATAGCAGACGACTCTAATGAGACGTTTCTGGTTTTTACAATACCGAGACGGAAGCTTCTGAAGGTTACTATTTTTAAGCGCTAACATTTTTTAAAAATATATTTGATCTAGAAAGTATGTCTGTTAAACGCAGAAAAAAAAATGATTTCGACGGTTAACTATATTTGGCGACATGAAGAGAAAGCCCTCTGTCACCGTGGCCAAATTCGGTGCTCATTAATTGTAGTGCACAAGGAGCAAATTTCATTGTAGGGGATATTTTTCTGTAAAACACCGTTTTCTCGAAACATTTTCTTTTTTGCGAGCATTTATATTTCTACAGCCGTAGTTATGTTTTAGGGCTAACAGTAGCCAAGCCAACTAAAAAGCCTCTGTCTTCCCACGGTGGATGTAGTGCTCTTTTAAGAAACTCGCGTAGATGGTAGCACCAGCTTTCCCTCTAGGTATTATTTAGAAACTCTGCGGGGAAAAGGAACGAGCTGGTAACTCCGTGTGAAAAAGAAAAACAAAACAGCGTGGCATTCATTTCTTTTAAACGCCTGTCTTCTTCGGATGTCATCTCTATGCAGCAAGTGCTTTGCATCATTAGTGACGTTATTGTGTTGTAGAGTGGGCCACGTGCTTGTGCATCTTGCAGTCGTTGTCGTTGCTGTGCTTTTGACGTACTCTTACACTCAGTGAGCACGCTCGGGGTCATCTGCATCCCTACATTTTACCTTTTCTTCTCTCCTTCTAGGTAAGCTCTTTTGGCGTGGACTTTCTGGGAGGTGTCGCACATGCGCAGTGGTGCCACGAGAACTCCCGTGGAGGTATTTTTATTACAGTTACCGTTTCCTATAAAGCATTCTATGTTTTAATGCAAGACTATACGGTTCCATTGTCTGTACTGTACATATATACGGACAGTGGAGAGTGGAGTCTAGGCTTGAGTCCAGGCACAGGGCATGCCATTCTCAAATGCATTGAAACAGCCGGTTCTGCACCCAAACATGCATTGGGTCCCCTAGCGAGGCAGGAATCTTTTGTCTTCTATGAATGTACGTAGCTGTGTAATGACGGAAAACATTGCGTTTGTGCGGAGCAGTCGCCTTGTCGCGCGCTGTTGAGCTCTTCAGGAGTTCCAAGTGGCCTAAGGACTTTGAAAAAAAAAAAAAAACACTATGCGCTAAAAAAAATTAACACGATGCATTATCGACTTAAAATTTTGTCCTTCTTTCTTATGGAGCCGCTGCGGTGGCCAAGTGGTTATGGTGGTCGTCTGCTGACCCGAAAGACGCGGGTTCAATCCCGGCCACGGCGTTCGCATTTTGATGGAGGCGAAATGCTAGAGCCCCGTCTACTGTGCTACGCCATTGCACGCCAAAGAACCCCACGTGGTCGAAATCATCCGAAGCCCTCATCTAGCCTGAGTCGCTTTGAGACGTCGAACCCCGTAGACAATAAAGCATAAACCTTCTTTCTTACGCACTAGCAGCGATATGGACGAACGAACGCTGATTTGTACAGACGGACGGGAAGTCCGCTTTTGTACGCGTCAAGAAGCTCGCGCTGCCCTGTCCTCGCCAAGCGCGAGAACGTCAACGACGTGCCCTTGGCCCTGCATTAGAGCGTGTCGCGTGTGGTCGAGAAGAGCCCACGCACGGTGCGCCGCACCGTTATCGCGCTGTAGCGTGCGCGTGTGCCCGTTAATCGATGTGGTGACAACAGGTGACATTTGCGGGTCCCGGCTGTTGTCCGGGGCAACGGGACGCCGTGGCGGCAAACGACCGGCCCAGCGCGCGCACGCGAGCCGCGCAGGACGTCAGAGCGGTACCGGCGCGGTCACGCCACGCTGGGTTTCGCGGAAGGGACGGGTGCGCGCATTTATCGCTATCCACGCTGCGCATGGCCCGTGCGCCTGACTTGCCGCACGGTATAGCTCAGTGGCTGCAGTGGTGGCCTGACATAAGAGGCCACGGCGCCCGCACTTAGAGGAGGCGAAATGCATAGACACCAAGCACATAGATCTTAGTGCGCCTTAGAAAACGCCGGATGGACGAAGTCAATGCAGATCCCTACCCTGCGTCGTGTCTTATGGCCCATTCGGTTCATTTGGCAAGAAAAGAAATCCGTCAGTCAACCAACGTCTGCAGCTGTGTGCGCTTATAGTGGGACGACGACCCGGTGCTTTGGTGAATGCATTGAGCACGGGGATGGCAGCTCGTGATACCACGCAGAGGTCACCGAAGAGGGTGTTTTGCCTGGAATATGAGACGATATGCAGCTTTAGTCACGACGATTATCTTGGTCGGTCATTCGCGGGCCAGTTGGGACCGATGGTCATAAGCACTCAATGCGTGCCCGCAGGATTTTTTTTTTTTACTATAGTAGGATACAACTTAAAAAGAAACAGCAGTTGGTAACACTGGACCACTGTCAGTGGCAGACTTGATTACTCCGCTAGCTAGTCACAACAGCACAAGAAATCAGTTTTTTAAGGTATGACTGTATTAAAAAAACCAGGTATCAAAGTCCCAGAGCTTATCATTTTTTTCTTGTCATTAGCTTCTTTTTCAACATGAAAATTTTCAGCAACGGAATACTTTTTCTTGTCGCGGAAGAATGTTGTGCGCCGGTCCTGAATGTGGGCAGAGCTTCACTGCTGATTTAAGTTGTGTCCGACTATATATGAAGTGGTGCTACTGCACCACCCAGGAAATCTGGTGTTTGTTGACTTTCACCCTCCATTAGCACAACCCACCAGCCACCTCCTCAGCGCAATCCTTCCACCCACTACCACCCTACCCTCACCTCCGTCCACCTTCACACTCGTGTTGCGTGTGTGAGGCCTCGACTTGGCGTGAAAGCATTCGCCCAAGTAAAAGCATCAGAGTAACCACCGAGGGTACACCCAACTGCTTTTGCAGAATTGTAGCGTCTCGTATCGTCTGGTAATTTTGTCTTCTTCACGTGGGCTAAAGGCGCGGCAAAGACTTTGCTGCCCGCCGTGACATATACTATTGGATGCCTGGCTCAGCTTCATTTCACGTTCATTCGTAAAATGCAGCACTCGACGAAGAGGAGCATGTTCTCCATGTGCCAGTGTAAGAGGGGTGCGCGGCGCTCTCTTTCTCTGCCGCCCTGCTCCCCGCTTCCTCTTCCGTAACTGATTGGCTCTGTCGAATTGGTCAGTGCTTTGTCGCTCTCTGAGGTGCCTGCATACGTGTCGACACCCTCGACGTTTCCCGGCGCGCCGCCGATTCCGCGAATCTCTGACCAGCACAGCTATAGCGCGTGTTTTGAAGCCTGCCCCGATCTAATCCTCCTCTGCCGCGGGGTGTGATCCTCGCTGCCCAAATAGCTCCCGTGCGGACGCGCCGTGTAGGAAGACGGGAAGTGTGTCCGCGGCAGAGCTCGCATGCGTGCAAACGACGCAGTTCGTATAGGCAGCCAGAGGCGCTTCGATTAGCCGCACTTGCTCGATTATACAGGACCCGCTGGACGACTGCTGGAGGAGCATCGCCGGTTTACGCGCGCCCTGCCTAATGACGTCGCCAGAGGCGCCGCGCAGTCACTTCGGCTGGCCTGATTTCCGCATGCTTGCGTGCGTGTGCTCCCCTGACCAGCGAGTGCACAACGGCGGGCGGGGCCGAGTCGGCGGCAGTGCTGGGACGGGCAAGCAGCGGGCGGGAAGGGTTGTTCCTGTTGCGAAAACTGTGCGCCGTATACCGGGGGCTCGTTATCTCGCCTCGCTTCAGTTGCGCGCTTGTGTAGTCAGCGGTGCATTGAAAGTGTTCCAGATGCCCCCCTCGTTAGCTACTATAGAGTTAGGCCTCGCGGACGTCTTCAGGCTTAGCTTCTTCATTATCCCTCCGCGTAGTTCCTCTTCCGCGCCCGTCCAGTCTCCGGTGGAAGCTCGCCATTCAGCGATATATCGGCCTTTGTTTCGGACGACCCGGCCGCGCTTCGCGTTTCTTCTCGCTTGAGAAACCGCTCGGCTCCGTGCTCGTGCCCAGATGTGGGGCGAGAAACAGCGAGCCGCGATTGAAAGGATTCAGCGAGAGGATTAATTGGAGGTTAGCGGGAGATTAATGGGCGAGATATGGTTGCTTAGCGCATGCTTCGTTTCTGAGGGCAGCAGCGGAAAAGTGACAGCGCTGTCTTGACAGCGTTGCGGGATTCGCGCCTCGGAAGTGGCGCGTGATTCTAGGATAAGGTGGATATGAATGGAATGGCCACTTTGAGAATAGGTGAGGCGACAGATGTGGACTTTCTCGTAAGATTAAACGCGAAATCGTGGGTGGGGCGACTTACGCTACCGGAGCCTTTCTTGTGAGAGAAAATACAAATCATGTCCCCAATAGCCTCCTTCACACGTGCGCATCATATCACCGGTAACACTTGGACCTCACGCTTTCGCGTCTGCGGAGAATTAGAAAAGCGATAAATTCCGTTTAATGTCGAGATGTCCAGAATATATGAGATGATCCAGGTTATCCATGCTATCATATATAACGGCATTATCTGGAAATTGCAGAATTCAGACGGCCCAGCCGTCAGTGCTTGGATATGTAACTGACACTATGCCACTTGTTGTTTACATCGATGAAGCACGCGCGATCTGCTCGCGGTTACCTTTCCCCGTTTTATCTCCCAATCTTATATACTGCGGCGCTATTCGGAAGCGGAGCAATGAGCGGCATATTGAGATGTCGAGAACTTTATAGTTTAAGTTATAATGATGGAGCCGACTCATCTACACTGGTTGTGACGAGGGAGCGGCCATGCATGTGCAACACCATGACACTCGATCTATGCGTAACTGCCGCTGGAAAACAAAGAGAAAGAGAGGAAAACGCTCTGCTTTCTGTGATCCCTCATAAGCGCCGTTCAGGCACCTTTCCAGGAAAGCATTGCATCTCATTAGCATAAGTGCGCGGCCTGGTTTCAACACGTCGAGGCGCTTACTTCCGCCCAGGTGAAGGGTGCATTGTTCTTTGGAGCTCTTTGCCAGCGGGCCGTGCGTACATGTACGCAGGGCCCTTCTTTGGAGCTTCCACCGCGGCGCGTTTAGGAAGCTGTAGGCAAGCCGTCTCTCTTTTTCTTTCGCTTGCAGTATGGATGGGAAGGAAAAAAAACAAAACAGATCAGAGCGCAGTATCCTGCATTTCGTCACCTTATAGCTAACCACAGGCAGCGTGCTACAGGCACGTACTGTTCGAGCACGGGTGCGAAGAAAAGGCACCGCTTTTTCTCGAGACGCCGGAAGTGGCCAAGGCTCCCCTGTCAGCGCAGGGCTGCTTTCGAGCCTGTCTGGTTTTCCGTGAAATGAAGCGAACGCCGCTTCTCCATGGAGGCAGCCGAGTTGGCACATGTATATATACACACGCGCGAAGGGGCGCAGCCGTGGGCCGGGGCTGCCGCCTTGACGACCATAGGCACAGAGCCGCGTGTCGCCAGCGCTGCTTATTACTAGCTATACGGTCATTGACGATGTTTCTACTACTAATGATACTGTGCTTTCGCAGTTCATGACAGAACAGCTACTACTATTTATAGTATACTATATACTAGCAGCATTACCAGTGGAGAGTCTTGTACGTATACCGTCATCATTAGCGCAGCATCTATTATGTGGAGCGGGGGGGGGGGGGGGGGGGGGGTGGAACCGGAGGCACTGAGATGCAGACGTGGCCTTTGGCAATGTGTTTGAATATTTAATTCTAAAAACTCGTTTAGTGCTTGAAAGTGTGCGCGCACGCACACACACACACACACACACACACACACACACACACACACACACACACACACACACACACACACACACACACACACACACACACACACACACACACACACACACACACACACACACACACACGCACGCACGCACGCACGCACGCGCGCACACACACGCACACGCACACACCGCAAGAGCAGAAGACGAGATTATTAAGGCGCATATTTCTTTAAAATTTGTCCTCGAGCAGGAAAGAACGAGACGCCGATAAGCGGCTAATCTCTGCATCCACGCACAGATGAGGCGCATCGTACATTCTTACTCGTAAATAGACCCCGTTTGGATTCCTCGAACGCTCGCATGCTTCCGGCAGGCCTGCAGCGCTCTGTTGCGCCGTTCTATACATGGACGCTATCTGTACAATCAGCCAAAAGCAGCAATTTGTGGCCATTGCCGGGTAATCGATTGCCCTGAGGTCGCTCGAGAGGGACCACGTGTATGTTTTATTGTGCCGGGGAGGAAACAAGGAAAGACGAAAACAAGGGAGAGAGAAAGCCTCTGCGAGTTCCTCACGGACGGCGGACTCCTGTCCTATGGCGCTTGCCTTTGTGCGGCCTCTGGGGCCGGCGTCTCCAGCGCTTGCTTGCAGGAGGGGCTCAAAACTCGGAAGCGGGTTAAACACAAATTCGGCACATGCTCTATTTTAGGGCGGGCACAATGGAAACACGATTATTGCTTCTGTTGATCGCTACTCAGCTTGAAATCGAAGACAGACGTATACATTTGGGCATAATCATCGAGCCTGTCGCCGCACAGGTCTGCTGAGGCACAGCCTGCCTGCGCGCTTCGGCGACAAAAATATGCGCGCTACACGGGTGCAGGGCGAGTAGAGAGAAAAGCTCTTTGGAAGAAGATTCTGCACGTTGCAAGGGCGGACGCACACACTGCAACCACAGCGGTGGCCCAGTGGTTTGAGCATCCGCCTCGTATACGGGAAGAGGTCCGGGGTTCGATCCCCAGCGTCGCCGGGTACACACCGGTTATAAAACGGGTACAAGATTTCCCCATGGCTTGGTGCTCGATCGGATTCTGGGCCGCGAAATGCTTGGAAAATGGGTCTCTGTCCCCATAGAGTTTCTCAAAGTTACCAGAGGGAAAGTGGCACTACCGTCTGTGCGAGTTTCTTGCACAAAATATTTCATTGTGCATTTTCTTTTCACTTGTTCAGTGACCTTAACTCAAGCGAAAGTTCGGGGCAATTGGCTGCTATGGATCTTTCAGAGCATTTCGTGGAGGTCTGCATCAGTGCTGTTACAGTTCAGTCCTAGTTTTCGGCCCAACACTAGCCAGGCCAAATACGAAACTTCATCTTCACAGCATGTCCTTTATGGAAAAAGTGCAGCGTCGCCAGTTTTCCCTCTGCTTGAGTACATAGTATAGTGGCCATGCCTTGGCGCCCTCTGGCCAAGTTGCCCTTGCGCCATTAATATTCCCAATCACCAACGTGAACAACCATACATGCACTTAGCAAGAACGAGCGCCACTACACAGAATTATTTTATTACCTGAGCGAAAAGATGTTATAGGGAGCTCAACCGCGATCGCGTCACAGCCAAGGCAGCTTCTCCTTACGCGCCCGTGGTCGCTTCGTCCTCCTTAGAGCGGCCCAGTTCGCGCGTTGCGTGGTGGACGTGGGGCCGTCCGATCGGCCGCAGTCAGCAGCCGAGATGCGCGTGCTCGTGCACGTGAGAAGCTATGCTACGCTGTCAAAGCAAGCACACGTTAAATCCTAGTTAAGTCGCCAGCTGCCCCCTTGGCCTTGCATGCCCGGTCCGTCGACGCCTGCTAAAGGTGTGCCAACGGGCGAACAGCAACCTTGCAAAATTGACGAGAAGCGGAAGCGTCGCCGCAGGGAAAACTTTTCGCTGAACGGTTCGTGCTAAGCGGCACCCTAGCCGATTTTTGTCGGACATCCACGCTGATAAATACAGTCCACAACAAACAATGCGTACGCGCCTGTAGCTCCTGCACTCGTCTGCGATTATCGGGGATCAGCGAATCAAGAGAAACATTTGCCGCACTGCAAATGGATACCGAAGTGTCATTGATGCATGCTTCTCTTTTCTTTATTGACATGTCTCGAAAATTTTTACGACCTAATATATTTTGGTCTTTTGCAAGAGCCTTAATCTTAATCCGTAAAAGTGCCTGAATCTTTCTCGCAACCATGTAGCAAGCTCACGAACAATTATTTGCTAATAAGTGCTTAAGGGCAAATAGTGGGAGAACCTGCACATTGTATACATATTGCCGCGTCTACACTCAAGGGAAGTGACGCACTTGAGTGCGTCACTTTCGCACTCAAGGCGTGGGCCTGCGAGCTTCGCCTCAGCACCCTGCCGGTGTGTAGCGTGCACAAGTGCTCTGGTGTATACGACGGGGAGGACGGATCGGCCCCTCCTATTGGGCGGCGATATCTTCGAGCTGAGATAGCGCTCTCACTTAGGCAGGACATGCGCAAGCGCTCCCGCACCATCCTCTGTGTACTCCTGCAGTGTACAACGTGTGTATACGAACGGAACGTTGGCATGCGTCAGAACGACTTCCGGCGCGCAGTCAGAGGAGCTTCCTGCCTTTTTAACGGCCGTCCGGGTGCCTCTCCCACACCATCCGATCTACTGAGTCCTTTTCGATCGTTCCCCTCGTCTTCTGACCATATCGCTTCTGTACGCTGCGTTGGCCTGAGTTTGACTGCAGCTCAGTGGCGAACAGAAATCCCGCGTCACGTCATCGCCTCGTGTGTGGGCCATTCGTTTTAATAACCACCGGCATCTTCTTTCTTCGTCCCGGAAGACGTGTCTTCGAAGAGGGGGTCGTTACGCATGCAAGCGGGCTGTTCGTGCCCGTGGCGTTTCTGGACGGGAACGAAGCCGATTGTCTCGAGGCGGCCGTTCCAATGGGGCGCTGCTCTCAGCGTGTGCGTGTATCAGGCGTCTGGACATGCACGAGCCTCATCGCACGCCCTTCTTTCCTTCCGTCTTTGCTTCGCGGCTTCAGTGAGTGAGATGGAGCGTGTGCGGCACAGATACTGCTCGCATATCCTCCTCGCTCACGAAGAGCGAGAAATAACGGTCCGAACTGCTTCAGCGGGTGCTGTAGAGCAACTGAGAATGGCGATGCGAAAAAATAAAAGCTGGGTCCACTTGTGAGCCAACTCGGCGTGCAGGATGCGCCGTCCTTTCTTCCTGCTGGCAATTAATAATAGTTTGTATACACGGACGTGTGCTTGTTCCACATCGGCGGTCGGATATGCAGCGCGTTTTTCCCACGTGGAGGCCGTGGGCGGAGCTCTCCGCATTTGTTGTGTATAGCCCCGTGCGAAGAAGCTAACGAGTCGATGCGTATCTTCATCGAAATGCCGTGCGAGCCTTTTGGCGCAGGCTATTCTTTGCAGGGAGTAGTAATTGGTTCTTCAAGACGGGGCGTGTGTGCGGTGCGTACTAGCATACGCGAGAGATTCATCGGTTCGCGGCTGCGCGAGTGTCACGTTCGTTGGCTTGTCCTCCGTTGGTTTCTCCTCTGGCCTCCTCCCTTCCTTGTCTCCATCTCGTAATTAGCTCCTCGGCTCAAAAAGCCAAGCACCTGCTATAGTTGTGACTAATTCGTAGTGCCTCTAATCGGCCGACCCGGTAGCAGATAGCCTCGCTTTGTTCGTACCAATCATGAAAAGGCAAGGCATCGTGAAGCCAGTGTGTGACCTATACGGGCATGCACTGCACACCTTCGCATGTAATACCGAGCAGCTCAACATCGTTCCAGACAACGGGCGAGTAGCACAATTCACGTTGTCAGTGTATATGCATGTGACCGCGGCTGTCGGCGCGTGCTCCCCACATGCAGGATCAATGGTCGGCAGCGGACGCGCACGCGAGTAATGCCTCCATCTTGCGCGTCCAGCTACATTTCGGATATTCGAAAAGAACGAATGAAAACTTTATTGTCCACCGAGAAGGAGCTCCCAAATCCCCAGTCCCGCCACGCTGGCTTGGGACGCCGGTAGGGGATGCTCCGCAGATTAAGGACTAGTGAAGTCGCGTTTCTTCACTGCCTCAGCCGACAGGCGGGTGTCTTGTGCTGCTGTATGGCGGGGTCCTCGCTCCGCAGCGAGACTTCCGGTTTCAAGGCAGTACGAGTTCTTCGAAAAAAAGCCTTCGGTCTACCCGCAGTGTTTCCGAAAAAGGCGTCAAAGCGTAGGAAGCGAAGGCGGGGTAACTGCAACTTATGTAGTATGTTTTCAAAGAAACGCTGTGCTAAATCAAAGCGAAATTTTTCTGTTATAGGTTGTAACGCATTGGTTGGGTGTAAAGTGCATTGTGACATTCCTTGTGTGTGCGACCATAAGTGCGGTGGTATGTTTGTGCGCCCAAGTGAAAGCCCTAGCCCCCCCTCCTTCCCCTCCGGCGTGGGCGTCCTCACCCTAGGGAGTGTGGAGAAGAGGATATAAAAATCGACAAGCAGTACGGAAGAGGACGCTCAGGACGACATCGTTCGCCAAGAGGGCCTTCAGCGCCGAAGCCCGACGGCGTGCAGCTTCTGCCAGCAACCGCTCGAGTCCAACTCCGGAGCCACTCCATCGCCCCCATGAAGTCGTCGGCACGTAAGCTCGGACGCCCCAGCCTCTGAATCTTAATCATGTATAATTATTGAATATATCTGTTTGTTTAAACTGAGCCATACGGTGTCTCTTTGCCTCTCCGCCCCGTGTGGACCTGCGCATTATGGGGGTCATCACAGCATCATCTTCTTCGCGGCACAAGATTCAGATTGGCAAGCAGTCATATAGCTGCACACAGACCACCGCATTCGTATATGTATTCCAAGCACTCACTCATACTGCCTTGAAACAGGGTCGCTGTTTTCATGTCTGTCTATATATTTCTCTCTCGTCGTCCCCGTCTCCGCTCTGACGTATCTCCCAACGTCTGTGGACAGCGCTTGTCTGAGCGAGCGAGTGAGTGAATGAGTCCGCGGCTGGGACCCCCGTGGTCTCCGAGAATTGGGTTATCCGAACAGCGTGCGGTCAAGGGCTACGCCGTTTTAGCGGCTTGTAACAACAAAAAGAGACGGAGATAATAAGGAAAGGTAAGCGTCGGCGTATCGGTCTGTGGAATGGCGAAAGGACGCATGCAGATACGCTGGGCCGGGGACAAAGGCTTTGGGCGCGCGTCTGCGACGACGACCTCCGAAGGCCTTTTGTGCGGCGCGAGCTATACGCGCATATGCGGCTGTCGCGTGGCTCGCGTGTTGGGCCCTCGGGGTGCGAAGTGCGCTGTTTCACGCGACGATGACGACGACCCCGCGCGCTATTTGTGGTCGCCCATTGTGCGCTTCGTGTGCTGCAGCGCCTTCTCGGTTTCACGCGCGCCAGAATCTGTGCTTGGCGCACACTGTGAGCCCGTGGGATGACGGTTCTCGGCAGGCAACCAGCCTGGTTCAATGCTTGCAGAGCTGTTCAACGAAGCTGTGTAGCTTCTAAGGGCGACACCTTTGTTGCGCCGTGGCGGCGGCAGCAGCAAAAGCGTTATGGACGAGTTTGCCGCGGAGAACGGGATTGTGGATTCGATTCCCGACCGCGGGGCCGCCCCATTGCGATGAAAGTGAAAAGCGCAAAAACACCCTTGTGATGGTGAGGCTCGGTACGGCCCATAACAACCATCGACATCTCCGGCGGATTCGCTTTCTCAGACGCATGGCGCTCTTCGGGTGGATTAAGTATAAGGTGCAGCGCACAAGCCGTAATCATTCGCCTTAGAAACAGCACCATTCGCCTCATTCACGTTCGATTCAGTGTATCCTTCTACTGAGAAAGCTGTAGAGCGCAGCATACACAGAGGCGACGGTCGTTGGTCCAGCAGCATATACGCGATCAACGACGCCGCTATTTGCGCACAGCAAGCCCTATAGTGCGTGCGCCAACACTCGCGGTGTCGGTCGCTTCAGTTCGAACCTCGCTGGCGGCACGACCGACGTGTGGACGCTAGATGACCGACAAGGTCCGGCTTTTCGAGCACCGGTCAAACCCGCATTGTCCCTGCGTATCGGGAGCTCTTCGAGACAGAGACGACAGCCGATCATCCTCGTGCGCACAGGTATATACGCTGCCGGTGTCCATTTCTTCCGCACCCAGCACAAGGAAGTGCGTGCTGTCACTGAGCGTTGCGATGCAAGCCGCCGTGTCCGGTTCGAGAGTTTTATTTCCCTTCTGACGAACAAGCTACGGGCGTACGGAGAACTCGCGGTGGCAGGCGCCGGCGGTGACAAGCTCGCGCCACGCTTCCTTGAGCTTGGTGGTGGACTTCAATGCACGTGAGGGGTTGTACGTTGTGGCACTGCGCCCGCTAAATGCTGTATAGTTTCAGAGCCACGGGATGGCAGAGCGCGAGAGTCACGCGTCTCGTTTCAATTCGGCTCCATCGCTCTCTTTTGCATACAGTGGCTCCATTTGGACTAAAATGTGGAATGGAACATAGGAGAGGAATAATGTTCCTTCACTAGTGTTGCTTCCTGTTTCCGTCCCCTCATTTTCTAAGCGCGTGTCGCCGCATTCAAACGGCGCTGGCTATTATTAGTAGCCAGCATTTGCATGCGAATGCACGCTACGTGCTACCGTATTATCGTTTTAGTTGTGCGCGGTTTTCGAAGGCTCCATTGCCGGTGTGTGTACGCATTCAGGCAACAACGCGCTGACCGGGATGGACGGCATCCGCAAAACAAGGGGACCGAGCCCCCTTTGTCTGTCTGCGCTGGAACGGCTCCGGCCAGCGAGAAGACAAACCATCAGAGAAGCGAGAAAGGGGAAAGGATCTCGCTCGCCGAGAACAAGACACGCAGACCACTGCACGCGCACCATCGTGCTCACTCGGCGCACGCTGGAGAAAAGACCAGCAGCGCCGCCACCAGCCTTCCACGCATGGAGTGACCGGGGGCCCAGAGGCAGAGGCGCAGGCACACACACACAGATATGTGCGGCGGCCTGCTGCTCGGTCGCCTTCATTGTGGGCTGCCGGGCGCATGGCTGCTCATTGGGGTCGCGGTGACCACTCGGGCTCTCTCCCTCCTTCGGCCCCTTCTCCGGTCATGGTCCCCGGCGCGTGGTGCTTTGCAGCTTGGGGCGCCTGTGCATGTGCAGGTATAATGTCACGAAGTGGTGACTGCAGTCCGGAGAGCAGAAAGACGGCGAAAATGGTGTCTAAACAAAACTCTTCATTCGGGGTGACTTGAGCCGACTGAATCACTCGGTGGCGGCGTAACAACAAGCGTGCTCGGCGGTCGTCGAGCAGAATCCCCGCCTATCTCGGCCGTGCTCAATTTCAAGCTGATAGCGAACGTTCGAGATAAAGCATGAAAAGTTACTAGAAAATTCAGGAACGAGGTAGAATCAGCACCGCCTGGATGCGATCAATCGAGATAAATCTGGCCGCGTCTTGCATCCACAAAGGGAGAGAGCGGCGGGGGGCGGCAATATGAAAGGCAGCGCTCAGGTTTTAGTACGTCCAAAACTCGGAGATCCCCCCTGATATCATCGCCCTCCAGGAAACTCATGGCCCAGTGAAACTACCTGGCTATAAACCATACTCCCCCTAGATGTCACCGCTCCCGACACCGCTATTTTGATTCAACGCAACCTGCCGGCCGTCCAACACTTGGCGTTGACAGCGTCTTGCTCGTAAAAGGGGCGACCAAAGCCTCTTCATTCTTAACCTTTGTAGCTCCCCAAAAGACAGAAGACGCGAGTTCACCCCCCCCCCCCCCCCCCCCTTCTCTATGTAGTACATGTTATGTTAGGCTGCGCCTAGGCTCTCTTCCCGAGTCCCGAGTCGTCGACAAGCAACCGTGGCCGCTTACTACGCCACCTAGCGAAGCGCATCAAAGGAGCTGTAAGGTTCATCGTCGCTCTTGGTCTGGCAACACACGAATTCATCCATAGGCGAGCTCCAGTAATAAACATCGGTTTCCCGCTGTTCGTTACTTCAGGGGCCAGGCTCCCTTTTTAGCCGACTGCAAAATACGAGTGCAAAACAGAGCGAATATTGCTATTTATTCTTTATAGTGAGTGTCTTTCGAATATTACATTTCTGGCAGAAAACTGTCACGAAAAGGCGGAAAAATTTTCGTATACTTAGGGCGCTATTACTGGTTGAATCCTCTTAATGCGTTCCCTTTCATGTTGTCGCCACCTGTATGCGTGCGCCCCGTGTTTCTGGTTATTGGGTGCAGTCGACTACAGTGCCGTAAGAGCGGAACATCGCTCCTCTCTGCGGCGACGAAAAGAGAAAATGTGAACTTCGTGAACAGTTTCACGGCTCCGAGGTACGTGTTTTCAGCGAATAAAATGTGTCGGGCCTCCGTGGGCGAAACAAGCGTCATGGTCAGCGCGCCTTTACGAAGGAGACAGGTGTACACAGAAGCAAATGCCGATGGGAGGAGTGCCAGCCTATTCTATTTGTTGGGGCTCCAAAGGACGCCGTATATCGTAGCTGTCGCGCTAGAAGGCATTTTTAGCATGGCATATGAACTTTAATCGCAGCCGCTGAGAAGCAGTTTCGTTTGCTGAGCAGTAGTGCCCGTGTGTTCCGTATATTAAACGGTTCTTCTCCTGTTTTTTTTTATTTCGTTCATCAACCATTGGTGGTTGGTATTTGTGACGTCATGACTGAAAGCTAAACAAGCAATGTCATTCGCCGGCTTCGGTGTCGCAGGCGGCGCTGACTGATGGTGAGGAGGCCAAATAACGAATCACTAATTAAAGAATCGTTGCAAATCACGAAGTCTGGCTTCGTATGTGGCGGTATACTGAGTATGCACTGAGTGCGAGCATACTGGTCGTCACACCTGTGCTCAGGTATGCTCCGTGGATGCTGCGACGCCGATTTGCTGCAGTCGATGCAGGCATTCATATGTCGGCGAATTCTCGACAAGCTGGTCATATCTTCCCTGAAATCGAAGGAAATTTCGAGTGGTCCTCGCATTTCTTGACCGCCGCTCTGTGCCGGGAACCGGTGACGGCCGTTTTCGGATCTTTAATATACAGCGCCCTAACTTGCCCTTCCTCCTACGCCGACATGGAACGCGCTCGCTCTCACTTCCCCCCACCATCCCATTCCTCTCCTCCCACCTGGGCCACCCGGCAGGCGGACCTATAGCGAGCCGTGGTCCGGCTCGACATCGATATTCGAGGCGTCTGGATTAAGACAGATAATCCCCCTCACTCCTCACTTCCAGGGCCATGCTCTATTGTTCCTCATTGTCCCGCGTCTCCGCGCGTGGAGGCGTATGGCTCAAGTTTCGAGAAAACCGGTCCGTGAGACGCTCTCATTCGTAGTCTCACCCTGCTTCATTTCCTCTTTCTATTACGCTGGACAAAACTCTGTCATTCTTCTTCGCTCTGGCAATTATCCGCAGAAGAATGCTACTTGGGCATGCAAACACTCAGCTTGAATTGCTCGTGCGGCTACTCATGCGGTCTGCATTGTAGCAGTGAACTCTGCGGCTGCTCCCACAGGGATAGCCGAAACTATACGCAGCACGCTGGGCGAGGCGGCAGCCCAGAGTGCGTGCCTGGGCGGTCACGTGATCGTGCCTGCCCGGAACGAGCGTCGCGGAAGGCACACGCTAAACGGCGAGACGCCCGCTTTTTCCGGGGCCCCATTCTGGGACGCCGGCTGGTCACGGAGGCAATGCGCCATGACGGATGGGACGGCCGCTCCTCTGCGGTCTCTGTTTGGCGCTCTTTAGCGAACAATTGAATGGCAGGGGGGGGACCCCGCTTTTGTTTCCTCCGCCGAAGCCGCTTCTTCCTTTCCGTTTTCGCCACCACGCGAGGAGTAAGCCACCCACGCCGAGAACAAAAGGCAGTGCAATCCTTTGCCCCCCTCCCCGCTCATCGTGCACGCGGCGGGCGGTTTGCACAGCGCGATAAAGCGAGCGCCATGTGCTGCCTTGAGCGCGCGGTTCTCTGCGTCGCGCCGGCCGTTCCGCCAGCCTTCGGTGGGAGACCAGCCTCGACGGTGCCTTCTTCCTCTGCGCCGGGTCATGTATGCTATAGCGGGACAAGTCATCGAAGAAAATACCCCAGAGTTCAACTTGTGTTGACGGCGACTCTTCCGCACATAATTATTACCCATTTATACTCCCATCTGAGTAGCAATTCATCAAACGGGTTGAGCACTTTGCGTATAATATTTCTCTTCTGTATAGTTCCCTCCCATGCGTCTAGTATTTGTAGCACGAAAAGTGGAATACTGCGCAAGTCTACGGGGCTGCCTCAGCGTAAGCATGCGGAACTATAAAAAACAAGGGGGCTAACCTCAGGAAATCGTCTACCGGCAATGAGCGAAACACCCGTGTTGAAGATAGGTTTTGTGGGCTGTACATAAATCACTCGCTGTCATATCGCCCTATACGGACTGAAACGCACTGAGCGTGCCGCGCGGAAAAGGAATCGCACGAAGCCCTATACGTCACGCCAGTGCTGCAGCTCCAAAAAAAAAACCCCTCCGCTTCCTCGCGTCCATGCAGGCTTTTCTCAGCAGTGCCTTTCGCTCTCCGCTGCACCATTTTGGGGCCTTCGTTGTCTCATTGGCGCGTGCATGAGGGAACGTCGTTCCGCCAGCAGCGGCCGAGCGGCTTTTCGAGCAGAGTTGGCAAAGACGCGGTCGTGACGCTGACCCGGCACGCACAGAAAGTGAAACGGGCGTATAGCGCGTTTGCATGACTAATGACTTGCGGAGATAAACTGGAGCGCTCGCTTTCTCCCCGCTGTTGTAGGGGCCGGCCAGCGAAGCCAGTCTTGGTTCCTTTGACTGGCTGGTTGGTTGTCGGGCTCCAGGCGGGTTGTTTGTCTTCTATGGATCAGAAAAGAAAAGAAAATAAGCAAAAAAGGCGCCTGAAAGTTGGGTGAGACGCGGTCGTCGTGCCTCGGTTGGACGACTACGCGGTGCAGCCTCGGTTCGCAGTGGTGGCGTTTCCTCTGCATTCGCCTTGAACATTTCACGCTTTCCGGATGTTCTGTTTCGTATGCGCAACCGGGCCGAGATACGCGGTCTCTCCACTCGAAGTCTTGGAGCGCAGAGCCGCTCGTACGGCCTCCCCCTCTCTCCGTCTGCCTTTGGACGTGATGGGACCTTCCCTTACTTTTCCATTGGAAGCGCGAAAGAGAGAAGCTGGCGATAGTTATTTTTTTTTTTCTGTGCGTCCGGTATAAGCCTGCGGCAAGCTTAGACCGAAAAGGGGGAGATGAAGGCGCAGATATAGGAACAGGCGGGAAGAGAGAGACGTTCCTCCTTTTCTGTTAATATTTCTTGCTCACTCTCTGTGCAAGGCGTCGCCTGTCCTTACGTTACGTGTGCCGCATTCCCTGTTGCGGCCTGCAGCCTTGCCTGTCTCTGTCCTTCGAGGGTCGGCCAAGGACGTTTGCAATGATTAGGACTCGCGAGGCGTCTACTGACGCTCGCATAGCTATACGCTGGCGTCGCGCTTGCTTGTACAGTTATACTGAAACGAAACGAGTGAGTTAGCGTTAAATAAGCTGATCCACTTTTTCCTCGTGTGTATGTAACTGTAACAAGGTCGGTAATGGTGATGAGCTTTTTTTTCTCCTTTACTGACTCTTTCATCTTCACGTTACTCAAAACTTCTCAAAATTTTTTTGGTCACATAGCCTCACTGGCTAGTAGCGGGACCTAGTGATCGAAATACCAAATACTTCGGCAATCTCTTTCTTTCTTTCTTTCTTTTACTTTCACCGGGGATCCACTTAGCACACGTCGACAAGGAAACTGTCAAGCCTAACCCGCGGTGGCGCAACACCTTGCCGAATGACATTTAGGCGTGATGCGTTGCATTGGAGCCGACTGCAGATGGGCACTATGCGCAGCTGTAGTTTTTTCTGCCTCCATATGCATTCAGGCCGTTGTCACACGAGTAAAATGCACTCGCGTAGTGGATGCCACTGGGGAGGCTCTTCTTCGAGATGTTAAAGAGAAGTTGCCTGCTGATTCACGTCGTCCGCTCGAAATAACGTCACAAATCACGTGATCTATAGCGTCGCTTTATGCAGCACGTCGTGGAATGCACCGACTGCAGAGTGCAGCCTGGGGCGAACTTTGTTGCGGTACTTGGCTTTCGCTCCGGGGCAGACGGTACCGACGTTGGGAAAGGGGGAAGACTGTCGGGTTCAGAGGTCGCGCAAACAGGCAGTCAAGCAAGTGCCGCGGCATTCGGAGGAGGAGAGGTTAGCCCTCAATCCACCGACGATCGAGCGCGCGCTTGATGGGCGCACAATGGAAACTCGTTGCGTGGCTCGCAGCGTGCCCCTTTGAGTGCGCGCGCGGTGGCCCTCTTTGCCACCGGACGTCCGAAATAACAGAGACGTCCGTCAAGCGGCCGACGAGCTACAAATCTGGCGGCTGCGAAAGGGCTCTCGGAAGAGCGGAGAAAGCCCCGCAGTCAATGGACGGGGGTGTCTGCGTGTGCAAGCGCATGCACGACTTGGTTGGTTCTTGGGGATGAAGAAGTCGTCGAACGTTTTGGGGCCAGGGACTCGAACGTGCCCACAGCACTGGCCCTCTGGCGTGGCATGGCAAGTTGCCGCTGCACAGTGCGTGGGTTCTGTATAATTAAGCAATGCTGCTTGCTTTCATCCTTTTCGGAGAGCTTTATACGAGGCCGCGGGGATGATTTATTTAGCCATATGCAGGCACACACACACACAGCGAGACGCCGCGATGTGTGCGCAAAAGGCGACTTTTCCTCTCGCCGCCAGCTTAAAGAGGCGTCGCTTGTTGGGCGAGCGTCAGAACAATGCGCGCCCGGCTCCGCCCCGCTGCGTGAGACAGGCGGTGAAGGGTCACCCAGGAGGAAATCCCTGACAAGAGGCCACGAAAGCTTATAAACTTTGTCGGTGACTGCGAAAAGTTGACTGGAACGAAGGAACAAAAAGTCCAGGAGAGAAACTGGTTCTGCGAGGGCAACACAGAGAGGTGGCTGTAGTTGAGTGCATGCTTCTCGATGCGAGTGACCGCGCCGCATTTAGTACTTGTGGCGGTCTTCACTCAGGCCCGTTTCTCTTATCCCGAAATGGGGTTTGTAGAAAGGCGCTGCAAATAATCTTTCCTTTCTCTGTTTATTTTTTTTTTGCGAGTGTGAGTTTGGAAGACTTTATCGGGAAACCTTGTGGTGAATACGATGGAGGTTGTCTTCTAGCCTTCACTCCTCAGCAGCGCCTCTAACCACATGGGGTTAACCAATTCAGACGGCAGCTGCAAAGACTGTGCGTATGGCGTCAGAATGATAAATCGTTGAATTTTTTTTTTTTTTCTGAGAATGAAAAATTTTCACTACTGGGTCTCAGGAAATGACCTAGCCTGTTGCACTGCGCTGATTTGCGGGCCTGTAACTTTTTGCTTGTATTTAAGTCCCGAAGTCCTCACTTGCTTCAAGGGGTTCCGTAGAAGCAGTGGTGATTTTATTCCGCAAACAAGCAAGGCTGCCTGCGCTTGCGCTTGTCTTAAGCTTAAGCAGGTATAAGCACTTTAACTTTGTTGTTAGAACTAAAAAGAGAGTCGTGGGGCCTTGAAGGCAGTGCTCACTTTCGAGTAAATGTAAGTGCGCCTTGTTTTTGGCCCTTGTCCCTTGCCGTTGTCTCTTAAGATATGCAAGCTTGAACCAACGAGGCCAAACCGAATTTTTGATTACACGCGGAGCTTAATTCTGTCGAATATCTTAGTGCAATGGCGTCTTGTTCGCTATACGAGCGGACTCGTGTGTAGGGCGGCCAGAGCGCGTGGATTAAATTTCGAAATATATTCACTCGCAGCTAAACATTCGGTCCGGGTGCTAGCTGCTGCTCGAGCTTCCTTGCAACAATTTCCCGACAGAACAAGAACGAGCCACGTGGTACGCGCTGGTTTAACTTTTTCGTGCTTAGCCCTTTCAGACAATTATTATGTTTAGGACCCTTCGTTTAAGGCTAAAACCCGATTTTGCACAATTGGGTTAAACCCGATGTCTACCCGAAAATGGAGCCTCCTCGGAAACTTAGTTTCCCTGTGGACAAAGCTGAAGAAAGTGCAAGCAAATTAGCGGAACTCTTGTACGTATATTCAGAAGGCGTTTTCAATCAAGCGGTCATTTTAAACTTCTTTTAAGGCCTTTTCCTTATGACGGTGCGTAACTTGAGACCAAGTTCGAACAGTACGCTTCAGAAACGAAATCAGAACAGAAGTCTCATTGTCATCACTGTTTAATCAAGCGCTGCCCATACTAACGGCGTCCTGCTGCATGGCTGCTCTGCGTTTAAAATGATCGCACGGACGAGTATAAGTGAACAAAGGCACATGCATGTGTGTTTCACGGACGCAGAAGTGCTGCGCAGTAGATGAAAATGTGCGCGTGGAAATAATTATAATAAATGAGAAAAAAGAAATACCTGATTTTATAGAAGGTCAGTGCAACTTGCTATTTCCATATTGTTTACAAAACAATGTGAAAGAAATAGAGAATTTTATGCCCCGCACGAAAATGAGCGCGTATAGTGAATTGCAAAATATGGCCCGATAAGACCCGAGTTATGAAACCTTTTGCTGAATGACCCGATTTGTACCAGAATTTCAGCTAAACAAATATCGCCCGATTTTTACCCCCCGCATTTCGGAAAAAATAAAACTCGAAAAAGAAGGACCGCACGCCGAGAAAAATCTGAAAATTTGTTTGTGAATATCTCGAACGCCGTATTTCGCAAAATTAACGCAAATGGCTCAAAAACTTTAAAAATTCGCGCACGGCGCACACTTCCACGTTCACGGAATTTCAGCCCTATTCTCAAAAAAAAGAATACATTTTAATAAGTTTGGCTGCCAATAAGCCAGTTCGGTATATTGGCAGCCAAACAATAAAGTTGTAAGTTGGAGCTTGTGTGTGTGTGTGTGTGTGTTTGTGCTCTCCTGCTGTCCTGTCACTTGATCTGTGCCATTATTCCGTTAAGAATACATTTGTGCACTCTGATTCAGTATGTTAAGCAGTTTCCGCACCGAAAACTGAGATTCAGTGTCGTTTAGTAGAGCACTCCACCGCGTGGTAAGAGTAAAGTTTACATCACCAGACAGCACTTCGTATAACCGCAGAATTTTTGCGCAACCATTTTTATTCATTTGTTTTCGGAAAGCGATCCGTTTTTCCATAGGCACCAAATGGCCCCCCTGTTCTGTTCGGCGGTGATTTCGAACGCATCCGGCATCACTGACTTCGTGCAAAAAAGTTTGAAAAATCGTGTGCACAAACGTAGACGCTGTGCCATTAAGGGTTGCTGGAGAGTTTTAGCATAGCGTATGCAGTCACCGCTGTCATGCGCACGATCAGTCTCTCGCAGACCCGGTTAGTAAGGATGGTAGGGAGGTAGCAGTAAGTGAAAACGCTCTATGTGCGCATGCCCGCAGTGCCCGTGCGCTGCTGGCACCTGAATGTAGCGTTTCATGTAAAGTTGTGCTAGAGCTGTCTAACTTCAATATGATTTCAACTACCAGTCTCACTGGGAACAGCCAGACACGTCGCTGGTCGGTGCAAGTGCGTTGTGTCCGTCAGCCATGCATGAGTGGAGAAAGCCAACAGGCGAGACGTCCATAGTGGCTACAGACACGGCAGCGGCAGCAACGCCGGTTCGCCCGCGCCTGCGGACGGAGCGGTTGATCACGGCTTGTTAAACAGCAGCGCTACGCGGCCGCCCCTTGCACGTGTACGCAGTGAGCATTCAGTGGCTTCCTCGTCGGACGTCGCCTGCGGGCGCTCGGCCGATCTGCCTCTTCGACCGAGCGTGGCCGGATCCGGCACGGCGCGACCTTGAGACGCCTCCCTTCGCGTGCATTTCTATGGGTCGAGGAGGCGCATTGGGCCGGCCTGGTATAACCGGCCACGTTTCCTTTTTGCCGCGCAAGCAGGCACGCGGCGCAAAAATGGCGGAACAGGCGCCGGCGCGGTAGATTAATGCAGTCTGCCGTACGGTTCGGCTACCGCATGCTGCTTTTGGTCGCTGTGGGAACAGGGGGTCGATTATATGGAGGGTCGATTTGTGGCCGCACAAGGCGACACACTGCGGACGCTGCCCGGTCGATGGGGGCATTCCCTTTCGGAATGACCTTGGGCCGACCGCCGCAGCGTCGAACTGTTTCGTGGTCGATTGAAGGTCGGGGACGTCTGCGGCGCGCCACACGACGTCGTTGCGTCGAGGCCTTTCGAATCGACGTGCTGAGAGGATAGCATGACTCTCTGATACTTGGCACAGTGAAGTTCAAAGTTGCCTTCATCATCACCAGACCCACTGCAGGCCTCTCCCATACATGTCCAATTAACCCTGTCATTCTGAATGTCCTGTCCCCGAAAAGTTCCAAATCTGGTCCGCCCACCTGGCTCGCTTCCTCACTCTGACAATATGTTAGCCTCCTTCGTTACCAAGAGACCATCGCTTACCTCGTCTTCGCATTACATATGCCCTACCCATGTACATTTCTTCTTCATCTATAGAATACGATTAACTCGTTTCTTTTTCCCTGATCCATTCTGCTATCTTCCTGTCCCATAACGTTATACACACAACATGTTTCCTTCCATAACCCTCTCCCGCTATCCACAATTTAATTTCAAGCCTTTCCGTTAGCCTCGAAGTTTCCGCCCCTTCACCCGTCTTCTTTACTCAGATTCAAAAGAGGCATGCAGTAACTAAATTAACGGCAAAATAAGCCATAAAGCGCTCCCAATTCTCCTTCGCGCAGGCTTACCCAAAGATCCAATTAGACACACCATTTTCTGGATACCGGGACACACCGAAATAGAAGGTAACCAAAGCGTCGATAGAGTCGCTCGCGAGTACACTAACCGAGCACTCTTAAACGAAGACCCGGAGGACTTCTTGAGGGTGATTCCGACGTACACCGACATTCTAAATTATTACAAGGGGACGAGACTAAAATATCCTCCTCCCCACAACAAGCTAAATCAACAATAAGAAATTTACTGGCGGAAACTGCAAACTGGAACCTTTCCTAATTTGCCTATCCTAAGCAAAATGTTCCCGAATCAATACAGGGACATCTGCCCATGGTGCATCGCAACATCCACCCTATATCATATCACTTGGGAGTGCGACAGAAATAAAGCATTCCACGGGTTCGAAAATCCGAGTGCGGAGCAGTGGGAGAGTGGGCTCTCCATCGGCAATCCAATCCTCCAACAAGGATTGGCCATCCATGCCCAGCGAGCAGCCAAGCTCAGCGGTGCCCTGGAATAGGGGCGCCGACCCTGCAAGACAGAGCCACGCCATCACCAGGAAGATGGAAGAACTCTGTCGACCGTAATATCTGTAAAACAGAGAAATAAAAGTTTATCTTATCGTATCCTATCCTGCTTGCCTGTAAGTCTCACTTCTTTCTGTGCATATGGGCACGTATACATTACCTCACTTTTCTGTATCTGTTGACTGTCATCACTGTCGTAACCACCACCACCATTATCAACCGGACCAAGTCCACTGCAAAAGAAGTGACCTCTTGCCCCACGACGGAAGCGCCCCTAGCTAGTCCTGGGTATGCGCGACGCGTAAGCGTGGGCCCGCCATTGTTTTTGCCCGGCAGGAAACGATAGAGATTTCAGTTCGACACCCTGCGATGGCGACAGCAGCGCCGCTCGCCCCCGGAAAAAATAGATTCCCAGCACAGCAGTCGTTGTAACAAATAAAAAATAATAAGTAAACAGGCGGACTTGTTCGTGCAACACGTTTTAGTGACTCAAGCCCGTTGTTTTAGCTTTTCATTGCCCATAAGTGTGGCGAATTTGTGACATACCGTTTCCAAGGCGCGTTTTCTTTACTACGTGGCGCTTGCATACAAAGTATGACGGCATGGTGTGGCAACTGCCATCACCCTGTTTCAAAGGGGGCGCTCCTACCTCTCATCCATCCATGACGTCGCGATGTTCTCAGTAGCCAGCGCTTTCTGGTCGGAATATTTGCAGTCACTGTGGGCAAGCTGATTGAAGGAAAAGTGGCCGTCAACTTGCTGCTTTCAGCCAGCGTCCGACTATTCCCCGTCAGTTATTTTCCGACAAAAATTGCGGGGAAAATAGGACGTCATTTTCTGAGTAAAAAGTTGTTTTCTGTATTTGAGCGTTCCAGTTCACTCGAAGTTTTCAGTTTGGTCTTTCACAATGCTCGGTCTAGCTACACAAAATGGACCAAATGCTACTTCTTGTTAATTAGAAATGTAAACCCATTTCCCCGAAATTTAGCTGCGGTAACAAAATTTTCATAACGCCTTTTCAATGTTAGCTCATTGGCTAGCATAATGTTGAAGTATAATGGTGTTTTTTTTTTCCCTTCCTTCATAAATTGGGCGCCGCCGCGGTGGCTCAGTGGTTACGGCGCCCGTCTGCTGACCCGAAAGACGCGGGTTCGGTCCCGGCCGCGGCGGTCGCATTTCGATGGAGGCGAAATTTTAGAGGCTCGTGTACTGCGCGATACCCCCATAAACCATAATTTGGGCATTGAAGGCTTAAGAAAGACGTTTACGGTTTGTGGAGGTTCAACGCCCCGAAGCGACTCAGGCTATGAGGGACGCCGTATTGAAGGCCTCCAGAAATGAATAAGTGAATTTTATGCTTGCCAAATAACTGCGAAGCGGCACGTTCCGCACGCTTTCCCGTCGAGTGACTGGTCACATTCAACTTCTACACACGCCGTGTATTCGGGGTGCATCAGCAGCGAGTGGCGTCACGGCAGTCGAGGCGGCAACAGCAGCGCCGACTGGCGACCTCCAAGAACTGCTGCGCGCAGCGTGAAAACGTGGCGTCAATCGCTTTCGTTGCGGGGCCGGCGAAGCTCTGGACCACGGGGTCCTTCGCGCGTGCGCCGATGACCCACAGACCGACCGGGCATTATATGAGCGCGTTCGAGGAAAAAAATCTAGCGACTGCCTCGCCATCGTGCGCTCCGCGCGGGCTTTTGTATGCGCACGACTTCTGTCACGCGGGCTCTGGCGTTGCGAGTGCGGAACCGGCAGCGGGGCGCGTTTGTGCTTTCCGGCCTGGGTGCAGAACGCGCGAGTATCCAATACGCTTCGGCGGGGTTCTTCGGGATTCGGGCGCGCATGCGGAGAACCGATTCGCAGTTGCGTAAGAGCGCGCGATTCCTTCCTTCGTCGCCGGATCTCGTGAACTCTCGTCGGCCCGTGACGGCTCCAGTCACGTGCGGTGACGCCGCACGTGTATGCTCGGATCAACATATATGCAGGCGACAACCGCTCTGCGTGCGAATGGCGCTCATAGGAAGTGCTAAATTCACGCACATCGCGAACGTGTCTTGAAGTCTTCGCTGAAGCAATATACGTTTCTTTGTTCGCCGTTCGTGCGTGCTGACCGGGTTCCCCTCGACTCTGCGTTTCCTCCCGCGTGCGATTGTCCGCGGTCACATGGTGCGTCGAATTCGTGTTTTGGTGATGCGCACGGCTACCGACCTTCTCTTAACAACGAAAATGTTTGTTTGAGAGCGATTGCACAGGCGTGAGCAAAATGGAGACGCTGACGCCGCGTGCCTGCTATCGAGATGCCTCCTCCCTAATATGCCGACCCGTTGATTCCCCCACGCATTTCAGTGGGACGCGGCTTTTTCGAAAGAAAACCGCAAGGGACCGCTATTCTGTGGTGGCAGGCTGTCTGGGCGAGTGAATTAGCGAGCCGTTTTGTCAGCCACTGTCTATCGCAAGTCCCTATCGCAGCACTATTTAGGCGCGCATAGGTTCTGCTGGGGGCGGTGCGTGCTCAACAAGAACGCTGGCAAAAAATAATAATAAATTGCGAGGACAGGCCGGGTCGGGAGGGGGATTACTTTGGTGTCGGGAGATGGGCCTTGGATACGTGCCTGATCCTGCCCATGGGGAGGGAAATAAAGGGAGTGAAAGAATAGCGGTAGAAGAAAAGGTGAGGGCGTCACGTCCACGACACGTGACCGTGGTTACAGGCACATTCTAGCAAACAGAAGCGAACTCCACATAATGCAAGATGTGACGAGATCTTGCGCAAGTTGTGAGCACGTATCGCTGGCGATCGGTATCCCTATTTGGCTTGCCACTGTTTTCATTTCTGTTACTCTAGGCCTTCAGTTTCGTGCATTTACCGTTTTGTTAAATTCTTTTTCTCCTATCAGAGTGTGCGTGCACGCAGAAAGCGGAAAGCGCGCCTGAACAAGCGCAGACTCCCCAGAGCAAACGCAAAATCAGCGCGGGCAGCTCAGCTTTATTGCTGCCACTGGAAGTTGTTCGAATTTTCGTCCCGCTTAATTCCCGCGCAGGCGATCGAGCGCGCTTTGGACTCAATTTTCGCCCGAGGATTCGGCGTCTTATCTACGTCCTGATCATGCGAACAAGCCCCCGTAACATCTGAATGGACAGCCGTTCATTGCTAGCGCGAAGAACACGCCGTTGCTGCTTAAAATCTATCGAGCCTTCACAGTCTCGGTGTACGCGCTGAAATTGGCGAGCCTCGGGGCAGCGCGAGAAATTGCTCTCACGACTTGGCTGCGCGTGTTGTGCCGTCACAAGCCAGTGTTACGACTGCTTATGAAGAGCGTTGTGCGACGACAAAGTATGGGCGCCCCCGCTCTGAGTCACGATCGGCCCTTATACATTGCGTCACTAGCGTATACGTGTATGTGTGTATGTGGGCTCGTAGATTCCGTCCGGCGTTTGGAGCTCGTGCCGGCTGCGGGCTCTAGAATTTTTCCACGCTTGGTTGCTTCCACAGGAATATCTGGAAACGAGGAAAGTGGCTTCGCTTTCCTTTGCACTCACCCGCCCGTCCTCACGTGCCTCCCTGTTTCTGCGTTCTGAAATCCGGACATTGGTATGAAACGCAAAACAACTTTCGGTGAACTTTGTATTATTGTTATATTTTTTAATTATACGTCTCGTTTTCCACTCGAGGATGCTTATTCTACATATGAAAGCGTGCACCATTAGCGGTTGCATGCTTGTTGCACAGGACGCCATGCGGAAAACAAATGATGACGCGGCCACAGATCGGGCGCAATGAACAGCGGAACGGAATTACGAGGGGGCGCTTTCGAAAATGTCTTCGCTCGTCAAAACGTTGCGCATGTGTCCTGGATAAGCGGTTTCAAACCTTCCCTTAACGATGTCGGCCGTCGCGGGCAGTGCGCGCGTAACGATGGCTGCCGTTTATATATTTTCTAACCTTTCCCACGGCACTCGGACGCACTTGTGTTCTGCTCACCGCTTGCTTTCCGGCCAAGGATTCCGGCACAAACGAGCGAAACTTTGGAAATGGACTGCAGTGGCTGCAGTTAACCGCCAGTCCCTCGGGAGAGGCAGCACACCGACGCAGCAGGCAGGCAAGGCTGGGGCCGCGTTGACAGGAGCAGGAACGAGGGAAAACTGAGTGAACTAATGGCCACGCGGTAAAGCTAACCACCTCTCACTCGCTCCGAAGGAGTTCAGCAGCGCAGGCGAGGTTAGCCCTTGCGGATACCTGAGCCGGCGACACATTACCGCCAGCCATCGTCAACAGTGTCGGTGAGGTTAGGCCAGCGTATACGCACTTGGGTCGGAGAAAGGACACTCGCGGCCGTCCTTCGGTAAGCGCTTCACGCCTCGGACTGGCTCGCTGGAGAAGGCGGCTGTGCAGCTCTCCCGGGCGTCATTAGCATAATGCAGCGCAGTGATTTTTCGCCGGCGCACGTGGTCAATTTCCGTGACTACATGCCTCCGTGCGCCGAGTATGCTCACGGCTGAACGAGGCCGCCGTTCTTCTCTCGGTTGCAAGCACCGGTGGCTTTTTGGTCGCGCTTGCTTTGCGCGTCGAGACGACCTCTCCGAGATGATGGCAGTCGGCATCTGAGCACGCCTTCTTTCTTACCTCTGCTTTGAGACGATGCGATTGCTCAAGAGGAAGGCTGGACTAAAATGCGCTGCTTGTAGAGCGTGCTGCTGGTTAACGCTGATACTCGATTCCGATTACACCTCGGCGTCCTGTATCCACAGCGGTGGCTTTGTGGCCAAAGACGTCCTGGTACTGTGTCAATGCGGCCTTCCTTGATTCCTCATTTCTCTAGCACCACCAAAGTTAGTTTTTTCGCACTACATGCAAGCCCCAAGCTCTGGCCTCTGGAACCGAAAGGTCGCCTTCACGGTTTTATCAGCGCGACAGTTTGCCCGTTAATCATCATCATCATCATCATAAGCCTGACTACGCCCGCTGCAGGGCAAAGGCCTTTACCGTGTCTCTCCAATTAACCCTGTCCTTTGCTAGTTGCGCCCACCACATGCTCGCAAAACTTCTTAATCTCATCCGGCCACCTACCTTTCTGCCGACCCCTGCAACGCTTACTTTCTCTTGAAATCTACTGCGTTGCCCTTAAGGACCAGGGGTTGTCTTGCCTTCGCATTACATGCCCTTCCCAAGCCCATTTCTTCCTCTGCGGGATGTTTTTTATTCGCCGAAATAAACTTGGCTTCTGATTTGTTGCAGCTCCTCTTTCCAGCCACTTCGAGCCATCGTATTCACTTCAAAGTCGTTATGCTCACGGAACAGCAATGCAGTTAAGCTAAGCTTTCTTTCATATTTTCTTTGTATTAACACTAAATTCGTCAGGCGATGCTGACGGCTGCACATCAACGCAGGCTTAGCATAAAGCGGAGTGGTGTATGCCCACTGAATGCAGGAGCGAATAAACGAATATCGCAGCGCAGATCATCGGTGGCTTTCTTCCACAGAAGCGCGTAGATATTTGCGCGTAACACGGTTGAGGGTGTGACGTTAGCTCGTTGGTGTCTGAATTCTCTGGTACAGACGTAAAACACGTCGGGCCCTGGTGGGAACGTAACTGCCATAGAACACACAGACTGGGAAGGAAAGGCAGAACAAAGACACGCTCACACGGCGCAGTCGTTACACCGGCGAGTCCGTCTTATACAACACCGGCGAGCCTCGACTTTGGCGGAGGCGCAATGTACAGAGTGTATTGCCTATTCTTTCCCTGCGCGCGGGATTGCCGCAGAAGAGTGTGCGTGCGTGCACGTGTGCATGTGTATACGAGGACAGTAGTTTTTGTGTGTGACGCAAGGCCACCGGACACCGAGTCGCAGTGGGGGGCGGCATACACACAACGCCATGGGCGGGCGTCGGTTCCCGCGGCCTGCCCTGATGAGCGCCCAGCTGAGAGACCATTGTCATTCTGACCCGGCCTAGCTCCTTCGCCTCAGGATTCTTTTCTCTTTTTTTTTCCGCTACAGCTTACCACTCTCCGACTGTGCTGCAGTCCTGCTCGTATGCGTAGGCGGGAGGCGTTGGCCCTCAAAGTGTGTCTTGTGAAAAAGCGCCTGCAGAGAGGCCGTGGCGACATGTAATGTAATATGCAGCCTGTCTCTTTGTACTCACTAAGGAACTAGGGAGATTGGTTCGCGCGCTTCATTTGCATTTCGGTCATGTTTTCCTATTTTTGCATTGTTATTTTATCGGCGATGTATTTGCTGGGCGGCAAGGCTGCAGAATATAACCCGTATTTACTCGCGCATTGTCCGATATGTCGTATAAGTCGACCCCTAACGTCGGGAATTGGAAAAGATGCAAAAGAGTTAGAACTTGAAAATCGTCGAGCAGCGGAAGCTCTGAGGCGCGAACGTGCAGTTAAAACGACTGGTACGGCGCACCACGTACGGGAGCTGTGGTGGGACCGTGAGAAGCGAAGTGGCGCTGCCACTGCAGCCTTTCCCACTGCTTTCGGGCGCAGTTCTCGATGGTGTCGAAATTGCGTGCAGTCACTAAATTTTGCGTGCAGTTTTTTCTTTGAGTGGGCTCTAGGTGGCAGCAAATTCTTTCGTCTCAGGCTGATTTAGCATCTTTCACCTAGCAAACAGGGTGCTTTTTTATACCAACTAACGAACACGGCAAAAAGAACTTCTCGAAACACTGAGCTCGTCTTCAGCTGCCAGATTGTCAGTTGCTGTCAGATTTTGCCACCGGTACTAATGTATATTATTTTCCGGTTTTCCTGCTTCGTATGCATCTTCGAAGCAAAATGATTCTAAAATCCCTGTACAACAATAACTGATGGGCACGTTGGTCTGACATGATTTCCAGTGAAACAGCGCAACGGCACAAGGCCAGAGGACAAGAAAGGACGATATCCCACATGAAGAACTGCTAGAGTGCATGAATGAAGTAATTGACAGGTACGGAGCTGTTGCTTTTCAGAATGCCTCCGGCATCTCCGTACAAAACTTCTTGACCCTCTTACAAACATACCTTGATTCCACTTACGCTGAATTCGATGGGCGTGTTTTTATTCAAAAGAAAGGAATATGCATAGGAGCGTGCATTGCTCCATTGCTCAGCGATTTTTACTTAGCCATGCTAGACAGGACCCTTGAAAATCGTCTCATTAGCTCAAATGCTGAAAAAGTTTTCCGTTTTGTAGATGACTACCTGATTCTGATAAAATCCGATGCGGTGAATTTTGATAAAGAAGTTAATGCCATTCTTTCAGTTTTTTCTGAAGTCCTCGCGCCTCTTGAAGTGACACACGAAGTACCTGTTGATGACTGCATAAAATTTCTTGACTTGACCCTGTACTTCACTGTTGCACATATGTGCTGGTCTTTTGAACCTAGGAGCAAAAAGCCGTTGCTTCCGTACAGTTCCTCTCATTCGAAGCTCGTAAAAAGGGGCATTATAGCGTCTTGCTTCAGTAACGCCATGAAAAAATCTTGCACCCACAGGACTGCCAAAAGTTTTTATTATCAGGTTCAGAGGCTCGTTACTGCAGGATACCCCCTCAACGTCTTAGCAGCTGTAGCGGAGGGGATGCTGAAAAAGTTAAAACTTTCTGCCGCTGTCGACCATAGTACCAGTAGAAAAAATGTGTCTGTGATACCCTACATTCATGTTGTATCGCATAATTTGAAAAGAATTGGTAAGAGAGCCGGAGTAGATGTTGTCTTTTCAGCTCCTGTGAAATTGAGAAGTCTGTGCGCGCGTGTAAATGGCCCCAAAAAGTCAAATGAAGGTGAACCCATCTGCACAAAAAAGCATGAGGTAAAATTTGTGAAGTGCGCAGAGAATCTGGTTTATTCGATCCCTTTGAGTTGTGGTGGTGCATATGTTGGACAAACTGGTCGTTGTTTGAACGATAGGCTGAGGGAGCACAAAAATGATGTCAAAAACGCTGCCCGCCACATTGGTGTTCACTGTCGTGATTGTTCCTGCCAGCCTCTGTATGACAAAAGCAGAATTGTTGATAGACACAAAGATCAGCTGACTAGAGAACTTATCGAAGCGTCTGAGATCTTGAAGATGGGTCAGAGGTGCGTAAGCACCCCTTCTGTCGCTATCTTGCAGAAAGAACATGAATATTTGCACACGTGTTAGCCTTGTGTTATCATATACGTGCCTGGTTGGAGGAATATCTGTCACGGTTCTGTGTGTGTTTTTTTGTCTGTTTTTCTGTTTTTTCAGTGTTCCTAGCGCCTTTATAAGCATGGCTCACTGAATAAAACATTCTGTTGTTAGTCAGCGCTGTGTATCGTCCTTTCTTGTCCTCTGGCCTTGTGCCGTTGCGCTGTTTCACTGGAAATCTAAAATCCCTGTGGTGCCGATTTCATAAGTCCTGGTGTTTTAATATTGCACTTTACCGCTGTTTTGATAGTTTATGAGAAATTTTCTATATGCGTGTAAAAAAAATTAACCGCTGGTGTTTTATATTCGAAAGCTAACTAGTTGGCTTTCTCAAGGCCTGCTATCGAAGCCGAAGGATGTTGTTAAGTGATAAGCGGCGCCTTAAAGGGCTAGAGTCTGTAATGGCTGCGGTCTTTCTAATGTGTGCGCTTCATGTGTGCTCCCAAACTACGGGTATCGAAAATATCGGCGTCTAGCGTTAGTACAGGCAGGAGTGTTTACACACGACACGCGCACGGCGAAAGCCGCAGGTGCCTCCCGAACTGGTTTGTAGCGCAATTAATTCTTGTTTCCATACCGAGTAATTTGTCTCTGAGACCAGTTCCGCATGAACCCTGTTCTTTACGACCAATACGTGTCTGATATCGAACATTGCGCCTGTACCGAGCGGTGGAAGTAACAGTATATGTTTTTCCATTGAAATCGAAGCTTTCATGCATTGGACGCTTCGAGACAAGAGCGCGCACTCACCGCCAACAGGTAGGCGAACTCGAAGTTAATGCACGGGGCGCTGGTTCAAAATAACTCGTGCAGAAGGGACCAATTCTGCTGGAAATAAATTTACTTTGTGTATAGAAGTCGGCCCCATTAAGTTCACCGCGGTGTTTGCACACAGCTGGCTGTCTTATCGCGAGTTTTCCCAGGCGCTGTGTGCAGCTATAATTTCTTTTCATCGGCGGCTCAGTGGTTATGGCGCTCGGCTGCTGACACGAAAGACGCCAGTTCGATGCCGGCCGTGGCGGTCGAATTTCGATGGAGGGGAATTCTAGAAGCCCCTGTACTGTGCGATGTCAGTGCACGTTAAAGAACCCCAGGTGGTCGGAATTTCCGGAGCCCACCACTACGGCGTCTCTCATAGCCCGAGTCGCTTTGGGACGTTAAACGCCAATAAAGGAAACCAATTTCTTTTTATTGTTATTTTCCCACGTTCCTGTCTTCTAGAGTTGAAACTAATGTATCTCTGAGTTGTGCGTGTTAATGATTCGAACTTGTTGGGGAAAAATACTGGCGTGTACAGGGAAACACGGACCTCCGTTCTGTGACAGAAGCCGGGACGTCAAAATTCGAAAGGGTCACAAAGAAGGTGACAAAGAAACAATGAGTGTGGCGGTCCCTCTTTTTTGTGATAGAAGCGAAACGCAAAAATAAATGCCTGTGTATACTTATATTAAAATTCATAGAGCGCTCTACTGTACGGCTTGTCTCAGTCCACGGTGTTGCTTTACCACGCATACATCTCCTATCCCATGATTTTCTCCTCATTTTTTCTCTAGATGTACTGCACATACAGGAGTTAGGCGAATACAGGGCCTCGCGAGTCCGCCAAGTAAACCTCACGGGCACCGAGGTAACGCACCGCGCTATGCGCATGTGGCACCACCAAGCGGCGTCCAAGTAAGAATTCCTCCCCGAACATCTTTATTTTCTCCCGCTGTTTAGAGCAAATTGCGTTTCTCCTTAGCTGGGAGAACGTATAAGGGTGTCGGGGAACTAGGAGGGGAGGGTGGAAGGTTTACTCGCTTTTCGGGTGAAGGCCGCGTTGATTGCGGCACACGTTTCTCAAGCTCCGGTGCTGTTCCATTGTTTCCCCAGTGCCGCGCTCTTTTTATAGCGCGCGCGTCTCGGCATTCCGCGGAAGCGCGAGCGCCGAGCGGTCGCTAACTCCGCTGTTAGCCGCACGCAGCTGTTGTTACAGGCCTCGCGTGTGCACAGTCGTGCCTAACAAAAAGAAAGAGGATGGGGGTGGGGGGGGGGGGGGGGGGGGATGCTGAGGGACGGACCGAGCGGAAAGTGCGGAGTACTGTGAGAAGCCGCCGGCCCATCATTCCAAGCGCGAGCTCCGTTTGTTTTTGGGAGGCCAATTAGCCGCGTTTACGCGTCGTCCCGACCAACCTTCTCGCGGCGCGCGTTGGCATGTCAGATAAAGACGCGACAGTCCCGCGGCTTTCGGCCCTTAGAGGTGCCACTTCCAAGGGCGACAGAGAAGAAATGTCACGTGCACACGGCAGGAGGGGATTGAGGCGGGTCTCGGGCCACCGCGCTGTTTGTAAAACAAAACAGCTCGAGCTCTGTTGTGTTTTGTGCGAGGTAGGTCCACACTGGGCAGCTCGGTACGAAGACAGGTGATGGCGGGCCCAAGACCAGCCAGCTAAAGAGTGCGATAACGCTGCTCTCTGCTGTTGGTGCATGCAGAAGGCTGCGCGCTGACCTTGATGCGAGGCCAATGCGGATGCGTTGTGAGCGATCGCGAGAGGCATTGTCCTCTGCCCTGCTGCGCGCGGAGAAAGTGTGCCCCTTTTTCTGCAGAGCTTATCTCAGGGTTAGTCGGCCGCAGAGAGAAGCGCATGGCACAAAGTGAATGAAAGAGAAGAGAATATGCAGGATATGCAAAACTATTGCCAGGGTTTATTGACCCATGGCCGGTCATGCGCGTAACCGAAAGATCTGGTTAAAAACAAAGGTAGATGGGGAGGGGTAAAAGGGCGCTTAAACCTACTGCGTAGGAAAACAAAAGAAGTGAGACGAGGAACAAAACGGCTCATCGCTCGACGCTGTCCTCGTGCTTTTCTCCCCTGCGGAGACCTGGGGAGGAAAACTCCTTGGCGGAAGCGCATTGTTCTCCATGGCGCGACGAGGCAAACGTGTAATTGCGCGTCGACATCGTCCACGGCGGCTGGCCGCTTGCGTGTGTGCGCTCGCGCATTTGTTCCACCGCCGACACGAAAGTCGCACGGTCGCGCGGGAAAGCAGCGCGCACAGGCCGCGCGATACTGCGGCATCCGCGGAGGAGACGAGAGCGGCCCGAGGAGCGGGTCGCGTCACCCGGCGCTGGCTGGCACGGATTCGGATGCATGGCATTGGATGGGCCTTCGGACGCTGGCTGTTGGATTCGGAGTCCCGTTAGGAGCATGCGATTCTCGGTTCTTATCCGCTGCGACTGCGTGAAATGGGCTGCAACAAAGTGTTCGATTATGTATGTTGCAAGGCTCGCTTTCGGAAGGTACCTCCTCGTGATAGGCAATGTCCTATAATGGACACAGCCACGTTGCAGCTTCTGTGGGGGTTACCGAGCGCCTTTGTTCAGAGGGATCTCTGCTGGTCGCTTTATTTTGTTTATTTTTCTCAAAAGTTGCGCAGGGGACGTTACGTGAGGAGTGGGCTGTCAGGATGAATACAGACGGTCTTCGAAGGCGGATCTGAAGTGAACGGGATTGATATGGTCTACACTTCGGAGGGAAGGCCATTCCATTCGCTGGCTGTTCTGAGAGAAAAAAAAAGACTGATGATATGTGTCTGTGCGTGATTTTTCGGGGTAGACGGCATTAGGGTTACTATTACGAGGAATCCGATGAGCGCGTGTGATGGGGGAGCTTCGTGGTTGAAAGTGTGATAAAATTTATTCATACACTAAGAAAGACGGGCGATTTGCGACGACAGGCCCGTGTGGGAGATGGAGCTGAGATTTTAGTGCCGAAACGCTAGTATGATAAGAACAGCCGGAGCTTTGCGCCGGGGAAAAGAAAAGCTGGCAAAACTAAACTTATAAGGTCATTCAATTAGAATACTCTGCTATTCCAGCCAAGTCTCCAAAATATGAAAAATAGTAAAGTTTCACACACTGGGCATTGTAGTGCCGTGAAGTTGTAGTTGTTCGAATCTGCACGATAATTGGTAGCTCTAGCTCGAACACTACGCGCGTGACGCAAGAGTCTTCCGCGAACAGTGCTGGTAGCAGGAGTTGGGGTTAAGCATTTTGTCTGAGAACGCTGCAGATTCTCCGTATTACAGGACAAAAGGAAGAGAGAGGGGGGAAGCGCATGACGGAAACAATTACGTCGTAGCGAAAAGGAGAAAATGAAAAACAACACTCTCGAGTCCTCTCTCTTTCTTCCGCGAAAGACCCACTCGGTCTGCATTAACTGCCCCGAGCTTTCTCATTCTAAGCGCGGAGGAAAAGTAGACATAAGCACCGCGGCAAGGAGCACGATGCTGTGCACACTCTGCCAACAGGGGAGAGTTGGCGAGCCGCCTTCGCAGCGCCAAGTGCATCCGCGGAACGCGACAAACTGTAGTGACGCCGAGATTGCGCGGTCCTTACGAGAACGGGGTGGCCACTTTTATCCCCCCTCCCTCTTTTTTTCTCGTCTGCGGTGGATTCTTGGTTCGTTCCTTTTTCATTCATTCATTCTCTCTCGCTGCGGTCTTTCCGCCCTAATGTCTCTGGCTGCGATAAGTTCGCTTTCCCATAAAGGCCGTAACAACTGCCCGTACGCGGCGCCGTTTTGTCGTTTCCTGCTATTCAGTTTAGTTTTTCTGCCTCGGACAGGGTTGCGCATAGAATGAAAAGGCTGGGCGGAAGAAAGCGGTCGCACTGCTTTGTGCTTGCGCGGCAGCCTTTCTGAAAGGCGCTCAGGCCGATTTTCAGTGGAGCTCTTTGTTCGATCGAACGAACTAGCGAGCGCTTTCTTGCCATGTGGGCCGCCTGTTTGCTTCTTGGAGGCCTTTTGCGGGCGCGCATCGGAAAGGAGTTCGCGTTTGGGACGCGATTGCGGTAACTTGGGACACACTTTGGGTCCAACCAACGCCGTTTATTTCACGCGGACGCCATTTGGTGTGCGTAATTTTTTTTTTCTTGCGGTGCGATAAGGTGACACAGATGGGATGCAGAGGGTATTTTTTTCCCTCTTTGTGAGCCCCGTCATTGTACGCTGTGTGCAGTGCTGCACACTTTTTCAGTTTGACCGCATTTCTTGCGCCGAAGAAGCATTCAGTGTCGCTCAGTCTTAGGAAAGAAAATCTGTTGGAAGACGTGTTATAGGAGTACCAGTCTATCGATATTGCCATATTGATATCTGGGTATAGGGACGCTGCCGTGCGAATGTGACATCCCCATCCTGGCTGATTTTAGCCTGCAAGCGCATCTGATTAAAGCAAATGTCTTTTAATAATCCTACTTATACAATGCGTCCTTGACAGCCGGGCGTAGCCCCGTTGGACGTATACAAAAAAAAAAAAAGATATCCATGCTGATTCAGGTCTTCGCATGTCAGTCAGCAGTCGTTGTAAATAAGCAAGAAAAGGTTCACCGCAGCGGGCAGTACTTAACAAGCTGGAACCTTCGTACCAGTTTGGCAGGCTTGCCTCGCATTCTGCGTAGGCGCGCGCAACTCGAGTGTTCTTCCAGCTGTGAACACTGCTCGCATGAATCTTTCTTCGTTCTCGCATGCAAAGTGGACCTTTGCTTTCTTGAGGTGTGCGCACGCTGTACTGGCACCTTAAAACCGAAGATTCGTGGCGGCTGGAGGAAAACGACACTATAGTTTGTGCTCAGCACGACGAGGCACGAGCGTGAGTCACCGCGCCGCCATCTCACGGCGAGATGAAAGCGAAGCCAATGTTGCACTCGCTCCGCCTAAGCTTATGTTCGTGGAGGCGCACCGCGGCGAAAGGGGGCGCCGTCTTAGTGCATGTGTAGTCTTGAGGACAGCTTGTCTACCTCATTTTTCTCTCATTTTTTTTTTTTTCACAGCTTAGAGGGCACACTTGTAAAGACCGTTCTCATGGAGCTGTGCGTTGTGCACCTACAGGACGAGAGACGAAGGCAGGTATACCTCTATGCGTATACCATATATACGCGAATACGCCTTCGACATGGCAGCCAAAAATTGTGCGCTTAAAAGGTACAGGCTTTTCCTGACTTTAGTCGAGTCCTGCTCTGTTCCGATTGTCGTTAAGGAGACACTGAGCACGAAATGAAGTTGGCATATATGTCGATAGATTCCGCGTTTTCCACTTCCTAATGGCAGAAAGGCTACTGTCACTTAGAACGGAGCTTGTATAAGCTATAGAAAAGGCCAAAAAGTGAAATACAGGTGCCGCTGCCACCGGCTGTTTTCGCAGGCAAACTGCGATGACGTCAGGACAGCTCTCGTGTGCGGATCCTTGAGGGCTTATATTATAGTACCTCAACTCACTTCCAAACGATGATCACGGAGTCTTCCCGATATTGACTTCACAGGTTTAAATCGGGTGGCGAGTTTTGTTTTCATTTTTCTCAGCAATGAATGCGTCTTATGCTGCCGAACCACCGTCCACATAGCTGCAGAAAGCGCCGTAGAACCGATTTTACAGGCAACAAAAACTGGGTAGAGTTGTCCCTAGTGCCACTTCAAGGGGTCCAACTGCAGCGGAATGCGGCTTCTGGTTGTCACCGAACCAGCGCGGCTGAATTTTGACCCGGTCGAAATCGAGCCGCGTACTCGTATTACGGCTCCACCACTGTCAGCAAGTGCTTGTGCTGAAAAGAAAAGTAAATTCAAAAAGTAGCGGTCATCTCATCTGCTAAAGCAGAAAGGGACCATGTCTGCAGTGCACACGCCATAATGAGACGCTTGGCTGCCGGCAAGGTGCCTGCGAGAAACTGCCATCCTGGTGCTGCGATCGTTCGCCCACCGCAGAAGGTGTGCGCGTATCCGGCTTGGCTAAACAATGCCGGAAACGTTGATTCAGCTGCAGAAATACGACTCTTTCTTGACAGAAACCTTTGAGAAGTGCCCCTAAGGAATTCACGGATACATTGGAGGTGCTATGACCGTACGAGAATATTTTCGCGCTTTATTCAGTTTTCTTTAACACGTTCACTGCGGCAGCGATTTTCGCAGCCCTAATCCCTGTGCGCCGTGGCCCACCTGTGGCCCACCCTTAAACTTTCTTGGGTGCGGCGTGGCCCACCAGTGACACATTGCCGAAGCCTACTTCTCGGGACCGCCAACTGATGGCATTAGCAACCTGGCGCTTGAGCACGCATTTCGCAGGCAATGAAAAATCTGACCTGTCCCAAGGCTTCATCGCACGACTCTGTATTCGTCGCCGCGAAACACGAATGCACGACGTGACTCACCGGTGATCCATGACGCAGTGAACGTGTAAATGCCTCCCGAATTGTGGCAACAGAATCCTCGCCTCCAGCCACACACTAGCCAAGCCAGATATGAAGTTCGCACCTCCAGACATTCCCGTGATGGATGAGGCGCCCTCTGAGGCACCCGCAGATAGGCTGGGGTGCGCTGAACACCAATACGGGTGTAAGAAGGGAGTAAGTAGTGTGCTAGAAGACAGCCTATGCCCCTTTTCAGTCCATTCTGTTTAGGGTGTGTAGCGGAGGCACACCTTTATTCCCTCTGGAGGTGATTTTGTTAAATTCTGCGGCCGCAAGCATGCAGGCAGGGCTCGCACGAAATGGCTGCGTTCGTGATGCTCGCGGGGAGGGAGTGACGTCTTCCCCGAAGAGCGCGCCGGTCGTCCTTCCTCAGCTGTGGCCCACATGGCCGCTGGACTGTGCTTCGCCAGGGCAGAAACGCCACAGCTCCAGTTTCCTGGCGCATAGAGTTTCACTCGGCCGTTAACTTAACCGCTGCGCGCACGCGACCAGCGAGCTGCTGTCACAGCCGGGCACGCCGCCGGTCAGCTGCCCGTCGCGGGCCGCGGATTCTTTGCATAAGCGTCGGCTGCCGCCCTTTGTTGTCGCCACGGTGTCGGCCGAGAGGCACTTCTCGTTCGCGTGTCTGTACGCCCCTCGGCGGTGGCTCTGCGTGCGTCTTTCTGATCCCCTGCCTCTGGCGCAATCCCCCGCGGCGGCGCTGAGCAGCGCACGCGACTTGAAGACTCGCCCGGAGTGTCAGTGTGTAAGGTGTTACGACACGTCACGTCTTCTTGCCAGACACATAGCCAAGTAATCTGCACTTTTTTTGAAACCAAATACATGGCTGCTAAGTATAACAACCACTGATATACTGGGACACCGGAACAAATTTTTTTTCATGGTGGGGGGGGGGGGGGGGGGGGGGGGGCAGTACTTCGATCAGGTGTTTGTTTATTTATTCTGTTTTATTTAAGTATTTGTTCAATTTTTACTTTTTGTTTATATTTTCATATTTCTTTGCTATAAACTGTATTTGTTTATGGATATAAAATATAAATTAGTGGGCAGCTTTATGAAGATGTACACGCGAGGAGTGATCGAATGCATTAAAAAAGTTTGTGCATAGTCTGTTCCAATTCTGCTAATCATGCACATGAACAGGGGTCAGCCAATCAACGACTTCTGTTGGAACACGATTGGTTTAGGTTACTCAGATTAAATGCTTTACGACATGGCTACGAAGCCAATTAGCCCCCCCCCCCCCCCCCGCCCCCCCCTTCCCGTCCCGCAGTCCCTGCACTGATAGGCAGATACTTGCAGGAAGGCGTGGCCGCCTTGTAATACTCGAAAAAGAAAAAAAATACTTAGCTGTGGCCTTTCGAAATACGTCTACGACGGTATACGATCTAGAAGGACGGTGGCACTAGCTCTGTGACTGAACTGCAGCCGATATATTATACATCGCTAAGCACATAATAGGCCGTCGGGTAAAACCCGCCACGGGCCGAGCGGGAGAGCCCTCATCTAGACTGCAGTGGCAAGGGGGCCGTGGTGTACAGGACAGCTGCAGCGAGCGACGAGGCAAATGCGCACCGTTCAGCCGTCGGCCGGGTTTGTTAAGCGCGGGCGCACGCGCGGCGCACTCTTCCGAGCCGACGCTCGATGCGCGGCGCACGCTTTGGTTCCTAACGGGGTGCACGCGCGCGCACTTAAGCGGCCCGCAGTCAATAGATTTGCGAAACGCTTCGCGGGGCGGGTCTGGCCGCGTGCAACGGAAGCCCCGTGGTCTCTCTGTCGGGTTGAGCAACGCGTCTCCGTGCGCGCCCTGCCCTGGGTGGCACGTGCGCTCGGCGGTGTCCTCTCACGCGCCAGCCAGATCGCATTCGGCCGGCTCCGGCGGGAACAAACAATGGGAACGCGTGCACCGGGGCTACGCACATTGCCACGCTGGGCGCTCAGTTAATGCGGTTACGCGAGGCGGGGGAAGTGAGGGCATTGTTTGGGAATGCCTCTCTCGGTATACCCTGTACGAGATCTCGTCGGCAACGACGTCTTGCAGTGCATTTCATTTGGTGGAGTGCATTGCACCGTATCACCGGAGACTGACTGCAGCGCAGTGCAATGCACGGAGGCAGCAACGGCAAGCAGGGCTAACGACGTTCTGCTGCGATGCGTCTCCTGAAATGAGGTGAACTGCGCCACAGCGGTCAATCGCGTTGTCCTTTCTCTCCTTCCTGCTCTCGTAGGGATGCAGTGCTTGGCGTATGCACGGGGATTGAGCCAGCAGCATTTTTCATCGCTTCAAAGAGCGCTGATATAAGGTGCTTTCTAGTCGCTTCGCATCTGCGTTGAGCTTCGTCGTTGTTACTGAGGGAGAGAGGGGGATAGCCCTCCTCCCCCATTTGTATTTGCTTCATAACTGCGAAAAGCAGGAATCGCCACGGTCTTTGCGATATGCCTGAAACTGTTATCGACGCTTTCAAACGGCGGAAAATTTCCACTTTGTTTCGCTCTATTGCACTCTTTCTTTTTTAGGGGCGGCACTTGCCATTGTGGTACAGATATTGATAGCAGTGCATATTGATAACGGTGGAGGTGAATTCTTACAAAAAAAAAAAATAAATGAGCACCGCGCGGTAAAGAGTGGCCTTTAAAAGAAAATACTAGTGGATTTTTGCGCCGTTCGGTTGCAGCCGTGTTGGTTTCGAGCGCGGGTGCCGGCCAGCTCTCTCCTTGAGATCGCGTGTACGGTGTGCTCCGCAGGGTTCTTGCTTTCTTGTAGGCTGGCTGTAGCTCTTCGAAGCACGGGCTGCAAACTACGGGCTACAGGCCGCAAAGTCTCGTGTAGCTGTGCGCTCTGATGAGAAAGCCACTCGTGATGCCACCACTGCCTGAACCTCTTCTCTCCGTGCATGCGTGCATTCGCTCGCTATATGCTGTACTCAAATATCCTGAAGGAAGGGTCAAAAGCTGCCCGTACAGGGAGCTTCTGTTCCTCTGCGATTCAATATCAACGAGCACAAGTGCACTCTGCCTTCCAACTGCCACCTTCGTGTTTCGTCCGCCTTCCCCACCTTCCATCTCGCCCTTTTCTCCAACATCTAAAATATATACAGCATAGCCGACGAGATCGATACATGCCTCGTGGTAAAAACTCTCAAACTCTACTAATCTGAGCAGTTGCGTCTCAGTGTGGTTGCCTCAAACAACCAGGGAACACGAACGCACTCCGACTAATATGCGGGAGAAAGTTTGCGCCCTCGGCCACCTCGCACGAAAGCTTCGACGGCGTCGTTCACACCTGCGTGCGCGCGCATTGAAGCCCGGCGATGCTGGGCGCTTCGTGTATTACGGCTTCGGGCGTAATGACAGCGCGTTCTGCACAAGTCATGCACGAATGCCTGACAGCTTGTGTGGCATTACACGGTGCGTACGAGGTTCTTGCGAGTGCAGCGGACGTAATTAAGCCGGTCATTAACGACCCATTAGCGGCAGCTGTTGTCGGAAGCAGCGCGAGGAATATGTGATGCGTGCGACTAGCTTGTACACAGGCTAGAGAAATCGGTATGATCTGCTATGCGCCTGCACCCCCCCCCCCCTCCTAATCCGCAATCCACATGGTTTGAGTTTTCCGTAGTCCGAAATGATGGTGAAGGAGTCGCACATAATCAAGCCGCAATATCGTTTACGTATGCATTAGACGCCACAAACTATTTTACTGTTTGGTTCTGTGCGAGAGCCTCTGTCGCTGTGCGCCCTTGGCAAGCAGATAATATAAGAACTTCCATTGTCGAAAACCTCTTTCATTTCTGTCTTTTTTTTTCATTGCCAGGCCGTTGAAGACGGGGTTTGTGGTGCTAATTGGTGTTGCATGATACGTATAAAGCTCGAGATAGGTCGGACACAGACGAGAAACAGATACATATGTTTTGTATGCGCACTTGTCTATCGTCCGTATGTCCGACGCCTCGAGCTAAGATAACTGTGACAACACCTGCAAGTCACCGAAATACATTACCTCTGAGCAGAACCTCTTTGTAGCTGGTAATGGTTAAACTTCGAAGGCAATAAGCGCGAATGACAAGCAAGAGCGAGTTTTTTTTATGTTAATCGAACGAACTACGCCGTTGTACTATTACTCACGACGATCGGATTATTTAAGCACACAATCCGCATGGAGCTTCGTCGATGAGATATCCACTTTGTCAGACTGAATTTAAACGTGGACTGTGCACCAGAGTCATTGTGCACAAATTAAAGTTCGGCTCTAGTTAACAAGTTAACGTTCGGTGATTCGCCTTCGGTGTGATTGCCTTAACACCTTATCGCGCGAGAGCAAACTTGTACAAATATTCTTATTTTCCCCGAACGATAACTGCGTGGAACCAGCTTCCTTTGAGTGGATTTATTTAATAAGCACTGAGAGCACTGCCAATTTTTTATAAAGACTTTTGAATGTTGTAGGTCCAGTTGTGGCGAAAAAAAATTGTGTTCATTTTGCCTATTTTTTTTGTTCGAATCATGCGTGTGCTGTCTTTGGTTTGTTTATCTCTTAATTTGTGCGCAAAATGTTACCATGCCTTGTATCTCGTTGTATTGCCCCTCCTGCCCGGGCCTACCAAGGCTGGCAGTATTGAATAAATGAAATAAATGAAATTCATTGCAAAATCACACCAACAGAGCGGCACCACGGCTTCCACGCTTGAAGCTCGAAAATGTTGCGCAGCGCTAAGCACCGTAGACACAGGAGTACAGAGGGCAAAACGCATGTCAAGAGCGTGTTTTGGGCTGAACATGGGACAGTTGGTTAAAAATGGTCTCGATGTAAGCATGTGCAGTTGAACTCATAGGATTTCATCGCCATTGCTTGCCTTCCTGCATGATTGCAGCGGCTTTGGGAGCTGCGCAACACACAGTTCGTTCGTTCTAGACATGTATTTGCCTTCTGCACAACGAGACGACCGTTCGAACGCACAACCGTTACTTCGAAACAGAGGAAAACAAACGCTTGTGTACAAATGAACGCTAATCGAATATAATTGAGGCTTCCAATGCCTCGCCAACTAGTCAGCGTTTTGCTTCCGCTTTCTCTCGCTCTTATCTCGTTCCGCAGTGCACAGCAGCAGTTAGTGCGCGTACGACGTCGTGCGTGCAGCTAGATCGGGCCAGGGACAAACCGAGTAGATCGGGCCTTTGTTTCCCATAGGCGGGCCGTCGTGCCTTTCTGGGAATTTATGGGGCAGCTGGCCTGGATGCGGATGTCGGACGTTAATCACGCGCTCCAAGGGCGCCAACGGACACGGTCGGTGCAGCGGTCGGCGACGCCGCTGGGGGCGCCCCGAGCGCAATGCGTAGCCATCGGAGAGGAAACCAACTGCGCTGCCCATTTGCATCCCCTGCTCGACTTGTGCGAGGGGATGACGGGTCATTTTTCTCGCCGCTGCACGGGAAGACGGTGGTGAGTTTGTGGGGAGAGGTGTGCACCGCCGCTTCCGCAGTTTCGACTCTGTTCTCCAATCAGATCGCTGGTGCGAATCAAGAGGTGCACTGCCGTGGCGTGCACCGGTGAGAGACTTGCGTGTGCGTACGAACAGCACATGCTTACGCGCATGAGGCGGCAGTGCTGTTTACGACTGTTTACACACGCACGGAGGCCGTAGACTAGCTGATTCGGCATGTTTTAATGCGAAAGCATTTCTAGTCCCATTACGAGAAAAGCCGGCGGCGTGTGTTAGTACATTCGCAGATGATACAGAAAATCCCAGAGATGGCATGAAAAATAGGGTGACGTCATCAAGTGGCAGTTTGACGCACACATCACGCCGGTCGAGCAACGCCACTTCAGACAATCATATAGACGCGGGTCGTCTATACTGTATATACCCCCACTGGCTGATCTCAATGTGACGCCAGTTACCTCGACTACATTCGCACCAAAATTGTGAATAATAATAATAATAATAATAATAATAATAATAATAATAATAATAATAATAATAATAATAATAATAATAATAATAATTGGTTTTGGGGGAAAGGAAATGGCGCAGTATCTGTCTCATATATCGTTGGACACCTGAACCGCGCCGTAAGGGAAGGGATAAAGGAGGGAGTGAAAGAAGAAAGGAAGAGGTGCCGTAGTGGAGGGCTCCGGAATAATTTCGACCACCTGGGGATCTTTAACGTGCACTGACATCGCACAGCATACGGGCGCCTTAGCGTTTTTCCTCCATAAAAACACAGCCGCCGCGGTCGGGTTCGAACCCGGGAACTGCGGGAGCAAACGTTTGTCGTACAGCGTTCTGGGTGCAGCGTTCTACCCTAAGGCAGCGTTCTACCCTTAGGGGTTCTCCCCTGAGGCACGGCTGCGGTGTCCACCGAGATATGTGAGGCGGTTACTGCGCCATTTCCTTTCCTCAAAAATCAATCTTCAAAATTAAAATTGTGACGCAACCGTTCGTCGTACACCGTTGCGGCTGGTGTAATACGATTTCTCGTTGCATACAACGTGCGTCTCTCAGTAAGGTTGGAGGCTAGCTCGCGACAGGTATTCGAACCGAGTGTTTCACTCGGGCCTTTGTGGAATCACCGTTCAAAGACGCGTCTTCGTTTCATTTCTCAACCTGCGCCGAGGTCGAACACTCGCGATGGCGCACCAATGCTTTCGCCTTCAGAGCGCATGAACAGTCTTAAGTGCCCTCTGAATTTGCTCACCAGGAGAACCATAAGCCGTACTGGACGGAGTGAAGGAGCAACGGCGGTCGAAGGAGGCGGCAGCGAAGAGCTCTGGAGGCAGCCGCTGCTGCTTCTGCCTCCGCCACGACTTCGTCTGGCTTAGCAACGCAGCGTAACCACGCATAACAAAGTATTCGCTTGCGTAACCGGGCTTAGCCGAGCTAAGCCGCAGCCATTTTTTCTTTTTAGAAATGGCAAAGTAGAAACATTTTTAAAGTACTTGGCTGGACGGCAAAGCCGCATTGATTTCGTGAATAAATTTATTGCCTATAACCGCCCCTTTCACACGCACGCACGCACGCACGCACGCACACGCACACACACACACACACACACACACACACACACACACACACACACACACACACACACACACACACACACACACACACACACACACACACACACACACACACACACACACACACACACACACACACACACACACACACACACACACACACACACACACGCACGCGCACACACACACACGCACGCGCGCACGCACGCACATGCGCGCGTTCCTGATGCACCAACCCAAATGGTTTCACTGCTCCACCCCTGGCAGCGCGATATCTCGCCGACAGGTGTGGAGGTTTCGATCCTTCCTTCTTTGGGGTAGGGCAGGCGTTACACTTTGAAAATTGTTTTCCGAGGAAATGATGGCGAAATGACTGACTTCTCGGTGGCTACCTCAGCCGCGCCGAAGGGGAAGGAAGAAAGCTGGGAGAGAAAGAGGTGCCTTACTGGAGGTCTGCGGAATAATTTCGACCACCTGGGCATCTTTAAGGTGTAGTGACATCGCACAGCACACGGGCGCCTTCGTCGAAGCGCGGCCGCCGCGGCTTGGTTCGAACCTGCACTTTTGTGGTGAAGGCACAGTGCCAAAACGATCGTGCTGTGTGATGCCAGCGTGTCCCGTAATTAAACTCGAGTGACCCCATCACGGCGGCTCTCTCTCTCGGAGCCATGTATCCATGGTTGCTGCTCTGGGAAGGGAAGCGCCACTAATTCGAATTTGCAGCATGCGTGCGCAGTCTTTCCCGCCTGCCGAGCATCGCACGCGGAAAGCGCGCAGCTGTGCATAATGCCGGTTGCGCGCGTAGGTACCGGTGCGCGACCGGGGAACGCGCCTGCATTTCTGGGGCGTTCCGGCGATGACCGCGTCGGCCATGCGGGCGCATAGAGTCTCTAGCTCCGCATGACCGCAGCCATCTTGCGCGTGGGGTCACGCTCTCCCTCCCTCTCTCTGTTCGTCGCCCTAAACCTAAAACCCCCGCTGAGAAAAAAAAATTGGGGGGGGGGGGGGGGGGATATGTTGGAGCCGCATTGGCGCAGAAGGCCGCGGCGAACGGAGAAACGAATCTTTGCTTTCGAGTTCCTCGGAGCGAGTCGCGGAAGGTGTGCGCGGCGCCCTTCTTCGGCAGCGTGCACGGCACCGCCTGTGGCGCGACGAAACCTTGATTGAACGCGCTCGGTTTCTTTTTGCAAGTCGCCGGTAACAACTGCGATCCGCGTCGTCTCTCGGGTGCACGCATGGGGCAGCCGCCGCAATGCATTGCGCGCACCCAGCGTTCTTATCGCTCTGTACGCAGTGTGGGGTGGCGATTTGGAAGGGAAAAGTCGAAAAAAAAAGAAGGAAATTACCCGGAAGCGAAGCGAATTACGATAACTGTCGGCGGCCCACGACGTGTGATTTTAGTTGGGCTCGTGGTATCGGTGCATTCGCCAGGCCCCTTTTCCTTTGTGGGCGCTGTGTAGTATACTATACCATTCGGCTTCCTTCAAGGGCACGCCGCACACTTACCACTTGCTGCAGCTGCTTGCGTCCACGTCATCAGACGAGCCGCCTCAATCGGTTCTGGCTGCACACGATGAAGCAGTTTGATTTTATTTATTTTTATGAGACGAAAGGGCGCAATAACTGTTGCACTTCTTGGTGGTCACCTCAGTGGAAGGCATCAGAAAGGAGTGAAAGGAGGAAAGATAGGGGTGCCGTAGTGGAGGGCTTCGGAATAATTTAAATAACGTGGGCATCTTTAACGTGCACTGACATCGCACAGCACACGGGTGCCGTTTAGACGCTGCCGCCGCGGCCGGGACCGAACCCGGGTCCTGCGGCTCAGTAGCCGATCACAGGCTGGAAGAACAGCACGGCACAATACGGCTGACCCGCGCAGAGGCGAGGGTGCACGTAAAAAATGTTGATCGAATCGGTCGACCTCGGGTGTACATCACAGAAAAGCGGTCGAATGACTGTCTGGGACTCTGAACGGTGAGGCTGTGAGGCAAGGAAGGCGGGCTACCTAGCTAACTTTCTAAATGCGGCAAGCACCTCTGTGGACCTCACTGGTTTTCGAGTGATGAGCTCGTGTCCATCCGTGGCTCCTTAGCTGCGCAGTGTGTGGCTGCGTCGCTTTCATGCATACGCTCTTCACTGGCGGTGGTTTAGCTCTGGCTATAAATCTATAGTGACGCATTAGGTACAGCTGGCCGAGTGGAACTTGCTCAGTTGAATTGTAAAGTGCCGCCGGCAGCTGCTCCGCACCGCGTGGCCAACCACGTGACAGCGTGGCGGCGCCGCCACGCTGAAGGCTCGAAATGCTACGGTAATGTAGCTATCGCTACAAAAAAACAACAACAATGGTGACTGTGATTTTATTCACTCGGCTTCTATTCAGCACTCCTTACGGCGAACTTTGATCGTTTTTAGGAATTTCATTAAAACGCGCGATGTCATGGCGCTTGACGGTGACATCGCATTTAGCGTGTTTACTTGCTGCAGGGCAGTTGGCAACTTTCGACATTTCATTTCGCCGTGTTTGCTGTACGTGCATAGTTCTGCACACTTGCGTAAACAAAGTGCTCAGTCTATCGGGCGAACGATAGAGCCTGAACAGCGACTGGCAAATAGCGGATGACTCACCGCAGAGGATCCGCATTACTCTTCACGCATGAGCTGGCTGACGGTCGCGCGCTGTTAGACCGCGCTAATTCTGTACACTCGAGCCTATACGTCGGTCGGTTGCGCCATTCGGCGGCAGCTCACGGAAACATTGGCGCCGCCAAATCACGCTGGTATTTGTTTGCGTACACAGCTCAAAGCAACGAGAACGCAGCGGCCCAGCCACGCAGTCACAGATCACGATGCTCTGCAAGGCGACGCAGAGAATTTCGTTAGCTGCGGCTACAGCCGGAACCTGCCATGACTTCAGGGCGAATTTCGCGCTAAGCAGCTCACCTTCTGTCCACAAACTATCAACTAAGGCCATTTTCAGCTCGTTTAAAGTTCGGGTTGTGTGCAGTACGCCTGTCATCCTTAAGCTAATAAACGGGCACGTCCCTAAGATCTCTTAACGAGTAGTAGATGAGGTAGTGTACGCGACACAATAAAATGCTAGGTGAGTGGTGTACTACACTCGCGAGCCATCGGCCCGAAGGTAAGAAACATACACATGCGTGTATAGAACGCAGGATGGCGCTGACCTCAGTGTGGTCCTGTGTTTTATTCACATATGTGTTTCGGCTATCGCCCGAAGACGTACCAGCCGGCTGCGGTTCAGTCCATCTTACGGTACACTGCGCATTCATACAAGAGTTGTTTACGACTTGCTCAGTCAACGGCCCCGTCACAGCTTACGCGTATCAACAACCCCGTACGCTAAGCACGACCTTCGTTCCGCCACGTCAGCGCCGAAAATATGTTGCGTGACGCCTTCTGCCACCTTTGATGGCATGCAAAGGGCAACGTCGTCGCGCAGTCCACTGTGCTGGCATTTCATTTGGAAGGTGCGGGGCGCGCTTGAACGTGCTTGAACATTCGCCCATGGAGCACACTCACGGTGGGTGTGCACACGCAGGCGGAGCGAGACACGCGGCGTCGCCCTTTCATTCGGTTGCGTAATTCCCACGCCGCCGCTGTGTCACACGCAGCACCTTCATCGCATGGAAAGAAGCGCATGCAGTCGACTATGCACGCAGGTATGCAAGCATTCTCAGTGGACAGTCGTCGCTGAGGCGATGCGTGCTTGTCGGCTGTCTAGATATATAGTCGGCGCACGAAAAGCCGCTGCCGGGTGTTGTGAGCACGCCTCCATCGGTGACGCAGCGCCGGTGTATAGCCACTTCACTTCTTTCTGTTACCCTTAGCATTTTCGCGTTGGGCGTGTCCGGCATCGGGTATATCCCCAAAAGAAGTGTCCTTATTCGCGGGCCAGGACACTGCGTGAAGTTTTCTTCAGCACCAAGGCCTCCGGTACGTTTTTGAGGGGGGGGGGGGGGGGACTTAGAGTTAGTTTCGTTGTTAATTTTGTAGTTATTCCATGTTCTACTTATATACTAAATATTGTATTCCTTGTTTATATTTTTTCCTGTTTTGCACTGTTCAAAGGTGCACGCTAATGCATATTAAACTTGAATTTATTGGGGCCGCTTTATAAAGATGCACAAACGAGGAGTCATCGGCTACATTGAAAAAGTTTACGCAAAGTCTGTTTCTTAGAATTGAAGAGTTTGTCAAATATCTGATCCGAGTGCAAGCATTTGGAGACTAATAGGGAGACCGCTGCCCCGTCTAGGGAAATGGGGGGGGGGGGGGGGGGGGGGGAGAGAGACCGCTCGCCCCTTCCGTTCCTATTCCGGCGTCCCTGTTCAGCACGACGCATGGCGAATGCGTTTCTCTTCTGTATGCTCACACAGGCAACTGCTGTTACCTATACAGCTGACGTATTAACTCCTCTTGTACGATGTTCTGTATACGACCGATCCAAGAAACTGCTCCGCCGCGGTGGCTCAGTGGTTATGGCGTCGGTTGCTGGCCCGAAAGACGCGGGTTCGATCCCGGCCGCGGCGGTCGAATTTCGATGGAGGCGAAATTCTAGAGGCCCGTGTACTGTGCGATGTCTGTGCAACCACTACGGCGTCCCTCATAGCCTGAGTAGCTTTGGGACGTTAAGCCCCCCAAAACCAAACCAAAACCAAACCGACCCAAGAAACTGTACATATCGCCATCCGAACAACGTGTGGTAAGGGAGGGTATACGACCACGACTGGGCGCACGTGCAGCAGATATTTGCGACGTTCTCCTAATCTCGTCGGAATGCGAGGATCTGCCGTTCTGGCAAGGCGTCCGGCGAGGCGTGGGAGGTCTGAAATGGCCCTCTTGTGTCTCCTAATGCCCATCCCATGCAATTTGGCATTTTATTTGTGCAGCTCCACCGGTTCCCTATAAATGTCAGGAACGTGGACCGCTTTTAGGAGATATCAAAGATACAGCCACAATTTTTTGTTTCTCTTTCAAGTTTGTGGGCCGTTAGCATGCACGATACCACCGTTACGGTTCACTTGCTCCCTCCAGCAGCTCCTCCGCGGTCAAAAACCCAGGCCACATAGCGCGGCGAACGCTGCTTTAAAGGGCGCACTGCTCGGTCACGAGCACAATATAAACCTTCCATTGCCGGCATAGACTAACGACCCTTTGAGAGCAGGCGTCTCTGGCGCATACACACACACGCAGACGCCACGTGGGCTTCGCTTTGTCACTAGGGCTACCCGAAGAGGCATTACGGCCGAATGGGACGAACCGTTCAGAAGACCGCTGGACTGTCTTCACTGTTTTTAGCTTTTCGTTCTGTTTTTTTTTTGTTCGAAATTCGCGCCGCCGTTTGCATGGTCTGCGACGCCATTGTCGGTTAGGGGTTCACTGGTACAGAAACCGCCGTGGCTATCGAAAGAGTTTAAGGAGCGGATGAGTTCGAATGGCAAAGCGGGTTTATAGGACGGGACACTCGAAAAAAAAAAGGCGGAAAATAAACAGCGGCCTTGACTCGCGTAATTACGCCTCGCGTCGTCGTCGGCACCGAGCGCGTGAACGTTCTACCTTGACCGAGCACAGGCACCGCCCCGGCAGACGCGGCGCCCGGAAGAGTCTTCGCGTATGTGCGCATTACAAGCGGGCCCCTAATGGGATACGATGCCGGGCAGAGCGTTCTCGAGTGGGTCATGCATGCCTCGGAGAAAAGAGCGAGGGGAAGACGCCTGCGCAGTACGCCGTGTTGGAGATTATAATGCTCGCGAGGCTCGTTACGGCGCTGTGTGCGCGGGCATGTATAGATGCGAGACCGCCTATTACGTCACCGTATTTCCGGTCCCGCGAGTGCGGCTGGCTGGCCGATAGGCAAGGGTGTTCTTACTTCCGCCATCTGTCCAATGCGAAGAGTAGGTCAAATTCTTCGCAAAAGTTTGGGAGGTATCGAGGCTTGCATAACCGAGCCTTATTGGGCTGTACATTAAGGTATACACCCGAACGAGACCACGCTGGATGCTTTCTTTATTTTTTTTTGATTTTGCAGCACTTGGTGCGCAAAACACCAAGGTACAGTTCTGTGCAAGCTGACGGAATTCCGAGATAACGTGGCTGCCATAGCTACAGTGCAACAGACATGGACAATTAAGGCAGAGCGTTGACTTACATAAAAAATCTCTTTTGGCAAGGTAGTCGGTAAGCATACCGTACCGGCGGCCAACAAAACAAGGAAACACGTTCGCCATACATCACGCGTCATAATGCTACTGGTGAACGGCACATGCCAAAGTTCTGCTTTGAGGAATCTGTTTTTTCAACAACAAAACGTTGACCCCCGATTTACTTCGTTACACTAAATTCCACATAGTTGCGCTAGCACTGTATGTATGAAACCAACGCATAGCTAGGTTACCTGTGACCGATTTACAGTCGATGTAAGGGACAGCTGACGCGAGGCGGTTTCTGCCTTTCCACTTGGCTGCAGCCGCTGCGCGAAACCAGTTTGCCTCTTTCACTATATGCGGACACCACGGGGGTTCACCAGGACACGTGGCGGTTTTTGTAGCGAGAGCTACACTGGGCTACCAGTCGAGCATTTCGCGGTGCATGGGAGAGGACAGTTGTGCGCATGCGCCGTTACCATGGCAACCGGAGAGGAGCAAGGTGCGGCATGTTTCGCTAGTGACCCACCTAGTGCTTCTGCACGAAAAGATAAGGGGATCTCCCTCTCTCTTCTTTACCACCTGCCAACTATGACACGTGGCAGCTGGCACTTGGAGGCTAAGCCATGGAGGACACATGACGGCTTTTTCGCTAGTGAGATTGCACCTAGCGCTGCACTTAGCCTGCCAGCCGTGGCAGGTGGAGGCTTCACCCTCAGAAAGGACGGCTTTTTCGCTAACAAGGTATTTAGTGCTAGAGCACTAACAAAGAACCTGTGCATACACATACATTTACCCTGCCAGTCATTTCAATTGTCATTCAGCGCCGTGCTGTCTTCCATGCTTTGCCCACGTACTGTAACAACACACCCAACAAGCTGAGATAGCAGTGCTGCCAGAGTGCTTTCGTCCGCAATCGAAATGTAAGCCGCTATTTTGGCATGGCTCCATCATGCACTCACTCTGCGGGTCTTTGGAAGGATTCCACAAAGGCCGGGTTAAATTCCACGTTTTAGCTTGGTCAGATATTTTCGACCGGCGTGGCCGACGCGGCGGCGGACATCAGCCAATATCGGCGCACAGAATTCAGAAATTACGTCACCGCCATCCATAATGGCCGCCCCCGATTCGAGCACAATTTTACAACTATTGTCAAAACAAGCGTTTCATTTGGCATGATTCGTCACGCTTCTTGTAGAACATTGCAAAACTTAGGATCGAAGCTATGGGCTCCGTGCGCTGCAGTTTGGCACGCGCGAGTGGCGCCACCTGGTTAACAGCGGTGGCGAAAGGCGGACGCAGCCAACGCAGCTCTCTGGTTCAGCTTGCAGTGAGCGAGGCGAGCGGTGAGGTGTTTCCTCCGAAGGCGAAAACAAACTTGGATAATTATGGGTGCTCTTCCTACTGCTGTGTTTACTCAATGTCATAACAGCTATAAAAACTCTGCAGTCAAAGTACCGAATATATTTAAACGTTTTTCTTGGACATCGTGCATGCTCGCTCATGCACAGAGGGTATGCTGGAAATGAGTGCACTGTGGAATTCAATTCACGAGAGTGAACTGGGAAAGGGTTTACATTGACTGGGGTGTTTCGAACGTGACATCATTGGTAGGAGCTGCTTTGTCTTTATGTAGAGCGAAGGAATGCGTTCAGTCAGTCACAAGAAATGGTCTACGGTGAAGTTCTTGGAGCTGGCATCTGAAGTCTTCGTTTGTTATGCTCATCTGTGGTTCAGCGTGTCAATTTTGTTTCTAATTTTTTTTCTTGCGTGTGTGTATGCAGTGGGAGCGACGTCGTACTTCTGAGAGTGCTTATGTCGTTTTTCACATTGTTTCACCTAAGCTTTTGTGTATTTATTTGCACCATTTTATTTCCTTGCGTGGTTTAAAATTTTGTATATTTATTTATTGCAGTCATGAGATCTCAAATCCTGTTCTAGACGAATAAAAAGAAAAATAGAGAGTGGTTCAAATTTTTCTATATATATATTTCTTGGATTTCACAACATCACTAAACCCTTAATTTCGGGAATTAACCTTTTGATTTTAATCAAGTTTATCGTCCCAATGCAACGAATACTATAAGGGGCGCCATAGTAGGAGGTTCCAGATAATTGCAACCACTTGGAGTTCTTTAACGTTCACTGACATCGCGCAGTACGCGGGCCTCTAGAATTTTGCCTTCACCGAAATGAGACCACCGCAACCAGGATCGAGCACGAGTCATTTGGGTCAGCAGCTGAGCACCATAACCACTGAGCCACCGCGGCGGCCTTTCTATAGTTAAGTATTTACCAAAAGAGAAATACGACCAAAATAATTCATGTAATTGGTGTCTTCATGAAATTCCTGAAATGAAAGTGACAGCGGAAGATACTTAGCAAGAAACCCAACGTCTTTTTGTATGCTTAGAGCTATGCTTCTCTGAGAGGAATACACAAAGTAAAGAAGTGTCGATCCTGAAGGATGTAGAGCACTATCATCTGATATATATGTGCAGTAAGTTTGCGTTTTTCGCATTTCTAGCCGACTATTCACATAGTCGATGTCACAGTGGATGTAAATTACATAGCTGATTTCATTATTTGGGTCAGAGCCTTGCTTCTCAAACTGTAAAGGTACTTAATCTCAATAAGCTCAACTGCGCTGCCAGATATTGCAGTGCCGTCGAGACTGCAACACAGTCATGGTTGCTCGGAATCGGTGATCAGCCCAACCTGAAAGCAATTGAAACTAAATGCAGCAGTGGTGGCATCAAGGCTTTTAATGCGTTGAAATCCGCAGAGAAGAAGGCGTTGGCTTAGAATGGCATCGCGGTCAGTGCGCGTCTGCTATGCGGCGCAATGCCACCACGGCCAGTCTCGAGGGGGGCGCGCGCGCTCTCCCACCGAGAGACCGGCCGTGACTGAGCGTCCGGTTAACGCGGCGAGTGCCACGAGGCGGCGCTGGCGATGTGGTCGCTGCTGGCGCCACCATACCAGCGCACGGAGCCCATAGCATATCTCCTTTCATCTCGTTTGAAAAAGCTGCTGACGCCGAGCGTGGCGGTGTGGCTTCTCAGGTGAAGTGAATGCAGGTTTTTCACCTCTTCAGTGACTCAGGGGCTCACTCGTTGTTATACCAACATCGCAAAGAATGCTTACAATAACTCTTCGCGCATTAAAGTTGCGATGCGGAAGCATTTACGTGATTCAACAGCGACTAAATATACGATCCGACAATCTATACGTTGCCAAGTCTGGTTGTGGCTCTCGTACGATGCGTTCGCTGCCGCCGGAATGTTGTGTATGAGCACAGAGAACCGTGCTCATGTGCAATTATGCCTTGTAAGCCTAACGTGAAGGAAAGCCATGTGACGGATATATAAGCAAACTCTCGAGACAAAAGCCACGATATGTAGCGCCGCGGTCAATGGAGTACTTTGGCCTGGCTGCTGCTCAGACATACAAGGTCGCTGCTCAGACATACAAGGTCGCTGCCCGCCGCGCTGCTTTTGTTTACACTATTTTTCTCTGTTATTCAGCCGATTTTTTTTTTTGCGGCCGGCATCCACTGCGAATAATGACAGCGTCGCTGCGACGGCTACACACTGCGCCTAGTGACCAGCCTGGCCCCGATGGCGGTGTCCTCTCTTTCCTCGCATGGAGCCGAGCTGGATTTTTAGCCACGGAGATTTCGCAGTGAAACGCCAGTCGTTCGTCCCCTCTTCAGCGTTCGGGCTGTCGAGACGAGGGAAGATCGCGATATCGGACGTCCGCGAGGGAAGTGCTCTTGAGGCAGGTGTTACGCAGGTGACTCGGGGAACACGCTGGAGATAGTGAAACAAAGCGAGGGATAACTTATCTCCACGGGTGACTCACAGAAAGGCCTGCGAACAATGCAGTGCTGACCTGCAGCCTGAAGGGCACGCTCGGAATTGTATCCTACGCCATCGGTCTCGCTAAAAAGGCTCCAGACACTCGCTTAATGTGTGCGTAGTGCGTACAGGCGAATATCGACGCGCGCGACACTGGAAACGAAACGTAGGAGAGCAAATGTTGTCGCTGTTTCGGCTGAGGGAGAATGAAGAGAAAAGTGCACGGAGGAGACTTGAAAGAGATGCGAAGGGAAAGACTGGAGAGAAAAGCCGTGCGTCCCGGCCACCGCGTCCGCCGATGCGATGGCGATGGCCGCCTCAGATATCCACAATATCCCCGCCTGAAAAAAGTAAGAGTAAATGTTCGCAAGTTAGCTGAATATATCTTTTCGAAAGCAAAAAAGAAGGTGAGAAAAGTGTGCGCCGAGAGATGCCTGAGCGTTAGCCGCTTTCGCTCAAGCATAAATGGCGTTCGGAGTGGGCCCTAGGAGACGGATACAAGGCGGCTCCCTTATCGCTTCCATACGCGAGCTGTTCAGTGCAGTTACCGGGGCGCTCCGGCGTGCCGCCATCATGACGCTGCATGGGAGGCACCGCAGATCCTTTCCGCCGATCCCTTCTCCGCGGCGGCTTAATGGTCTGGAAATCCTCAGACACCCGAGCCCTGCAGAGTCATCGGCGCGCGCGGGCCGTGGCGGAACCGCACGCCGTCGTGTACGAGGTCAATGGCACACGCCATGCGCGCGAGGCCAAGGGTCGCGTCACTCCCGCAATGCAGTGGGGGACGGAAGGGCGTGCGGCGATCGTCTGGGCGTGCTTCCCGGATTCATGGGCCGCCGCGAGGCTCTCTCTATTTACGCAGGCTGACGGGGCTGCGCAGCTGCCACTGCGTACTACTTTCCAAATACACGCCTGGATTACTGTCATAAAGGCGATAAAAGAGATAACAATACGATACGGCTAAATACGATGAAATTTGCTTTCCTATACATTGCGTACGTTTCGCTCAATTCTAAATTTGTAGAATTTATTGCGGAAATGTTTGCATTACAATACAGTAAAACTCAGTTGTCAGTTCTGCGCTCTTTTCTGTCTCGTCTTCGTGTCGCCTTCGGTCACCTTCATTTGCTCTGCTTTACTTATGTCAAAATAGACAAACTAGCCCCGCAAAAGGTTTTATTTGTATTACTGCCCATTGTCTTCGGGGGAGTCCACCGGTGGTAATGAATATCAAATAAGGGATTGCAGAAATCGATGCGGCACCTGAGGGTCTTTCCAGTCGAAGAAAAATCCGTCCTGGTCCGGGGTTCTAACGTGCAAGTGGAACCACCGCCTGTCCCTAGCTGTCGCTCCACAAGCTTAACGGGAGGGCTTGCAGGTGGCACGGCGAGGCATAATTGATCAACAACATCCATTGCTCCCTCTGGATTGCGTTTGCAAGCCACCAATCTGCGCCACGCGCCGCTCGATGCCGACTTGGCTCGCGCCCATGGCACAAGCGAGTTGCGCGGAGTTTGTATTGTTTCGGCAGTAATGGGCCAATTACGCGAGGGCCGATCCATTATACCGCTAGGTGATTTGCCAAATGGCAGCGGCGACATAGGCGGGGCTCACTTGGAACACGGCTTCGGTGAGCGCCGCGCTCTACTTGTCTCCGCTGCATGGACAGATGCTGATTTGAGAGGCGGAGGGCACAGTGGTCAGCTCAATAGTGAACCACTTTCCGATGCCGGATGGCGAGCTTCATTGCGACAAACCGGCGTTGCTTTGAGAGAGCCCCCAAGTGTGGCTCGACGAGATTAAGGAGGATGACAGTGGCCAGTAGGGCTGGTTGGCGCACAACTTATTTCCACCAGCTGACAAGTGTAGCAGACCTTGATCTCGCTCCTCTGCGCTTGTCGTATCAATGGAAATGCTCCTGTTTTTTAAAGCTAACGTAGCAGACATTAATGCGGCATATAATGAAATATATAATGCAACAGATCTGCTGAGGTGGTCTAGGTGAGTATTCGAATCAAATTTAAAAACTTTGCGTAGACCCTATAATTTACAGCAGCGGTGGCCAAGTGGTTGAGCATCCGCCTCGCATGCGGGAGGTGCGGGGCTCGATCCCCAGTACCGCCGTGTACCGGCCGGTAATACAATGGGTACAAGCTTTCTCTTGGTCTGGTGCTCGGCTTATTTAGGGTGAAGTGGTTGGGAAATGCGTCTTTCACCCCGCCTTGATAAGTCGAAAATACCTTGTGCCATGCCGCTCTTTGGCCATACGTGCCCTTGCGCCATAAAAATCCATATCATCATCAATTTACAAATATATATTGTTTAATTTGCTGTTCGCAGTAGATTGCAACGGATTAGGGCGGAACCTCGCCGCATGCTCTCAGCCGCCCCTTCCCCGAAGACGTCAGTGGGCAATCTGGGTGAGCCTTGTCACTGTGGCTTTAGCGTGGACGGGATGGGGCTAGATGGGGCGCAGAGAGGTGCAGAGCCGACCTGTTTTCTTTATTTTTTTATTTTTGGTGTGTCGACGTGTATGAGTTAAGGGGGGCGAGGAGAAGCACCATTTTTAATCGCCGATATCCTCGGTGTTAAGGGAACTATAGCGTGAACATTTTTGTCGGTGCGGTGGCGAGTGATGGAATATCGATCGCTCATGCGCTTTTTCTAACCTCGGTAAATATCATTTCAAGGTGCCTCTATAGTTTATACGTCAAGGCGAGCGCCGCCTTGATTTCTGCGGATGGTTGAGTCCAGTTTTGTTCGTCGGAGGACAACTATAGTTTTGCGGAAACTACTCTCGGCAGGTAGCCAAACCGCGCGGTTACGTAGCTGTCATTAGAACATAATGTGTGCCATTGTGCCAGTCGGCACCATCTTTGAACCGGCTCAGTGGTGATGTGTTGGTTGCTTCCCCTTTGTTAGCGGTACTCCATTTGTGTTCCCGCATGGAACCAAATTAAGTGATTGGCTCAGTGCCTATAGTTGACAGGTTCCCCTTCCTTCATTTCACGATATTCGCGCCAGCCTTGAGTAAACTCAACGTCCTGCAGTTCCAAACCCGACGGTTGAGTGTGCGGTCACGTTACGTGCTACAGCTTCCTTCAGCGGTTGTCCACACACTTTTCGCTCAGCGCTACCCGCCTGTGCGCATGCGTGTCGTTCGCGCGTCCAGCAGCGGGTCGTCGGGCGGCACAAAGGCTGCCTAATGGACAGCCCGACCTTCTTTTCTCTTCTCTCCCGTTCGCCGCCGGAGAGGGAGTACGGTAGGTCCCATTAGACGCCTCCACCCCACAGTTCGCATAGAGTCACGGCACCTCTCTGGCCGACCTTTCTCTCGGGGCCTGATAATGAGTGTCCTTTACGCTTCTTTCGCCGTCACACACAAAACAGAGGCGCTCGCTCGCGCCGGGCAAGCATTCAGCAGTGCTGGAAAGAGCTCTCGGCCGACTCGCTTCAAAAGCGATCCGATGGAGATCGAGCGCTTTGCTGATAGGCTCCACCGCGCAGCGCGGTTCTTTCTTTTCCACCTCTCAAGAGGCGTGCCGTGCTATAGGTCTCAGTTCTGGCGAGCACGGTGTCAAAGGGCCCACCTCCCCATCCCGTGCGCGGAGGTCACCTCTCTGGCGGGCCGCGTTTATCGCTGGAGCTTCCAAGAATGGCGTCGAAACAGGGGCTGACCGCATTTATTCTCCGCTCGCTGTCCAGCGCCTTGCTGCAGCGACCGCCATGCAAACTCGCCAACATCAGCTGTGCTGCACTGCCACTGTAACTGGACGGAGTGCACCACAGTCGACCACAAAAAGAACGTGGCCACTGGTGAAAATTAGTTGCACAAGTAAAACAAAAATAGTTTTAACGAGTTGTTATAGTGCGATTTCATTTGAACACCGCAACGGCTGGTAATGTGGTGCACATTGCAGCGTACGGACGTGTTATTTTTCACATCTATACCGATGTTTGCTATAGCTGCTAATACCACCTGCTTTGGTACCCTCGTTGTTCTCTTCCCTTGAAGAAAATGACGTATTTACAGCTGGCCCTTTCAGCGCCTGGCCAATATTCTGAAGATGCCCTAATAAAGTCTTTGCACCCTGCATGCTGCGTCGCGTCGCTCTTGCATGGTGTGTAAGCCAGTTGCTCGTATAGTTCAGCGGTTTGTTTGTCTGCATCTCAGCGCTATTTCCCCACTTATGTTGCGCAAACTTCGGTCACGGAGGAGCGACAGTAATTATACTGCGAATACGAGTTCACGGAATTCTACGATTGCAACCTCCGTCCTCCAGTCTTCTACTTCTTGGCGAGGTTGACATTGCAGAGCCTTATCCCGCTATCAACAACTGCGAAGCGCGTCCCCTGATGCTAGCCTGCATGCATGCACCGTCCATCAACTCGTGTGTCCGAGACGTCGTTTGCAGCTCCTTTTACGCACGGAGGCACGGTGTCGTCGTCCGCGGACGCATTTATATCAGCCTCTTTGGCGTTACTCGAGTCGCACTCGCGTTTCCGCGCCGACGGATATTACTTACGGTGGGCTACACGCCTCTCAATAAAAAAGGGGCCTAATCGTAACTATTCAGTGTTATTTAACCAGATTGCCAGTTAGCACGTCTTATATTGTTTCTCGTGTACACACTGCTGACAATGCTCTGCCGAAAAAAGCGCTCTTCTAACTCAGAAGCCCTATTTTTAAAAAAAAAAATTGTGTGAAGTCTTAAGTGAGACTCCCTGTGTATACCTGGAGCCGCATTCTGTAAGCTGTTCATTTTAAAAGGGCCTTATCGCGCCCCTCTTGTATTCTGTCATTGGTGCACTCAGATTATGCACGCAGCTTCCAAGCGTCCGTGGCAGGCGACCCGACCATTGGGCGGTTGGCGACCGGAGTTCACCATTGGCTGTGTTGCAAATGGGTTGCAAGCCCCAAGGGTAGCGTTGGCCTGGCGGCCTGGGGCAAAGCTGGAAACATCCGAAGGTCCCGGCAAAGGATGAGTCGACTGGCAACAGAACAACTTGTTTATTCTGGCATCGCAAAAGAGCAGCCGGTCAGGGCGACCACGTTACTCGAAGGAAGGAATCGAAGGCTCTCTCGGCGTCTGGGGCAGCGGCGTTTTATACGCTCGGAGTCGAGGGCAAGAGGGAACGGCTTGGGAAGAGTCATCCGATACGGCGACGCTTGAACATGTCCAGACGTGACGGGCGCGTCCGCCAGGCCGGCGCCGGTCAGACCTCCTCGCCTCCCAGTTGAGGAGCTCCTCTCCCCGGCTGCCGCGCTTTGACAAGCGTGGGCAAAACATGCACACACACACACACGCACGCACGACGACACGTGGCACTGAAACCTGTCTGGACGCGCTTGGCGGGAGGCGTTGCGGCCGCGATGAACGAAGCCGCGGCGTCCGTTGCATCTGCGCCGGCTATACCGCGCGTCGAAGGCGAGACGTAACAGCTGGCATTGACTGCGATATGCAGCCACTCGTGAGGTGCATCGCAGCGCTCTGTCAACAGCAGGCGACAGGGCCAGCCCGCTGGCTGCGATATGCAGACAACGGGTGGCCTTCTACCCAGTGGCCGGGCCGCTTTCCACGGACGCTTCACAGCCGCGGGTGTATCTGAATGACGAATGACAAAAGACCAGACGGACGCGAAATGGCCATTTTAAAATGGATAGCTTATACAATTCGGCCCCTGGTGTTTCAGGGAAGCCAGCCGCTAACAGACAGGCTTTTTGAGTAATGAAGACGGCTTCTGCGACAGAATAATACCAGTGTCAGCGGACATCAGAAAGCTGGTGAATTTAGCCGGTTTACTAATTTCCGATCATTAACTTGCTATCTATCACAGTTAGGCAGCTGGTTACGATTAGAGATCTGTAGCCGGTCTTTAGTAATAGCCATATCACTTCTTGGAGTTTCCAAAACGCGATTACCATCGGCGCTGTGGCGCAACAAATTTTGGCTACATCATGCCAAATATACGTGCGCTTTCGAAAAGCATGGAGCCAATGCAGTCCCTTCAGTGCACGTAACCAGCCGAAATAGCCAAATTTTGTCGAGTCACAGCGCCGAGGGTAATCGAGTTTTCGAAATTCTAAAAATTGATCTGGCCATTACTAATGACTGTCCGCAAACCTCTAATTGTAACCAGCTGTCTAACTGTAATAGTTAAAAGTTAATTATTATAAGTGAGTTAACCGGCTAACTTAACTTTATCCACGCCTTTTCTGATGTCCGCCAATGTAGGTATTATTGAGGCGCAGAAAGCGCCTCCATACCTCAAAAAGCCTATTTTTAAAAATTAGTGGTCGACTTCCCAGAAATCTGGTGTACACATATATACACGTGAAGGAAGCCAACAGTCACTGAAACCAAGGAGCATAAGGGATTTTTTTTTAATTTGTGGTGTTAATCACTGGGAGAATAATGGTGTAATTATTTGATCGCTTAAATATAATTTATTAGAAAGCAGAAAAACAACAAGTGTATGCCGCCGGTGGGATCCGAACCCAGGACCTCGGAATTTCGCGTCCGGTGCTCTACCAACTGAACTACCGCGACGGCTCTCCAAGCTTCAGCTTTCTGCGGCATTTATATGTATTGTAACCGAACTTTGAATAAAAAACTATATATATATATATATATATATATATATATATATATATATATATATATATATATATATATATATATATATATATATATATATATATATATATATATATATATATATATATATATATATACAGGAGGCCGCCACGGTGGCTGAGTGGTTATGGCGTTCGGATGCTGACCTGAAAGACGCGGGCTCGATCCCGACCGCGGCGGTCGAATTTCGATGGAGGCGAAATTCTAGAGGCCCGTGTACTGTGCGATGTCAGTGCACGTTAAAGAACCCCAGGTGGTCGAAATTTCCGGAGCCCTTCACTACGGCGTCCCTCATATAGCCTAAGTCACTTTGGGACGTTAAGCCCTCATAAACCGAACCAAACATACATACATACACACGTCGCAATGTCACGTGACCTGTAGTGGACGATGCACAACGCAAACCAATGGCCGCATAGCACTCCTAATTGGGATTTGGTCCTGATACGCCAATCGACCGTCACTTTTTATTAAGCGCCGCGCCGAAGTTGAAAGCTGTTAAAGTCGAACGAAAGTTCGACATGTGCTCTTTCTCGGGACCCGTCATGTTTTGACGCAGTCTCTCCACCGGAGGGCGCACGCGCTTTCGCCACCGTAGTCTCTGCACGCTCTCGTATTGAAGAATGAATGATGACGCGACGGCGCAGCTGAATTGGCGACCTCTTCGTCCGACGGGAAGCACCTACCCTTCAGCCGCTCCCTCCCTGCAGACCAGGTTGGAGAAAGGCCGGTCGCGCGAGGTCCCTCGAGGATGAGGCAAAGCAGCCGCTGCCATTCTTCTACACCACATTTAAAAGGTAACCGCGCGGAAAACGGGGACTTCAAGGGTAGAAAACGCAGGACAACGCTGTACCCTTGAAGTCCCCGTTTTCCGCGCTGTTATGTTCTAAATATGTATCACCAACTCGCCCGTCTTGCTGTCGTGTTGTACACCACGGCATGCAGGTATACACCTGCCAGTACACGGGTGTTGGGAAAGGGTGCCGTTCCGTTCGTGGGAAGTATACATGCGACGGAAAGTGAAGCGGTCCTGGGAAATAGGACACCGCGACCTTTGGTTTCCAAGCAATACCTTTCAGTTGCATGCCTTCAAAAGAAAGAACTGACGGCGAAGGAGGCGAAACTCGGTAAACACCGCTCATGTATGCCAGAGCGGCGCGATTGCAAACGAAATCGACTTGCCTCCCGCAAGCCACTTTCTTGTGCAGCTCGTGTATGGCGTTTTACGAGTACCTATACATATAGAGACCCTCTCCCAGTCTCTCATGTTTGCTTGCGTTGCAAAAAGAGTTGCGTCGCTCTGCGTAGCGGAACACTAATAGCCCCCTCCCCTGACATTTAAAAATTGTGAAGGAGCGAAGAAAAAAGGTCTCCCTCCCCTCTCCAACGATTTGAAGCGTCGGGGATGCTGACACACTGCGAGGCCCAGAGACAAACCCGGCGCTCAGGGCGTGCTTAGAGACGTGTGAAGTCAGGCGTGTATGCAGCCTGCCTCGTGTCCCTGTGCAACCGTAAATGACGGGCCTCGCAAAAAGATGGGGGGTTTTCTGCGGTTTCGCGCAAAACGGCTGGCACAGGAGATCGCTTGGAACGCCCCGATTCTGCAGAGTATCCAGGGACAACTTAGATAGCTTTCTGTTTTGGCTCTGTATACTCGTCTGCATTTTGAGTGAGTCGACTTGGCTGCAGCTGGTCGCCTACCCTGTTCGCACGCATGAACGCACAGACAGGTATACACACCCGCGAACTCCGAGGGGCACGCAGGCATAGACTCTCTATCAGAGGTTCGCAGTAACAGAGACGGTAGAGGCATAGGCAGATAGCGTGCGTAAAGAGCAACCCGTGAGCGCGGTAGGAGCAGAGGACGGAAAATGGATAGCAGGTAATGGCGGCCCAGTCCGCCGCTTCCACGTGTTCTTGCGCGTTGCCAGCGCCCTGCAGCAGTTCCGATTGCGCTTGGTGCAGTGCTTCCTTCCCTTCTCCCCACAGCGGCGTCGTCCTGCCGTTCTCTTCGCCCGGCGAAGTCGGCCAGACGAGAGCCCTTCGTGCCCCTGCGTGTTCTCGCCGCACGCGCGACGTTGCTCGGTGCAAAGCGGCAGCCGCCAGACTTCCCCGCCAGACTTTCCCGCCGCGTCCGTGTCGTGCGTCCGTGCAACCGTGCACGAACAGGCGTCGCAGTCCCGCGCGGAAGAAAGCGCCCACGGAACCGGGACTTATACGTGAGAGGGAAGACCAACGTGTATTCCTGCTGGTATATAGGAAGGAAAATGCGTTTTTCGGGTGATAGAGCCCACTTACGTGCGGTTGAGATACGCAGGGCGTGTCGTGACGTAGTGCTACGGCAAAAAGGACTGCCTGCGCGGTTACACGCTGTGCATACTGCATGATCGCTGTTCGTATAAGGCACTGCATTACAGTGTGTTCAGGTGTCGCTACGGTGGAGCACTTTACGGCAGAATAACCGCAAGGCTAGCCCGACCTACAATCTCAACCTCAAGGTATACTGCACCGTCTAATCCGTTTCCTTACTGTTCCGCGTTTTCCGCGATGGCTGCGGTAAAGCGAGATGGCGGCGGTGTTAGGCGTTCCGTTCGTAAGAATGACGACATCTTGGCGATGACAATGGCGACGACGATGACACTGATCTACTGACAAACGAAAACTGAATTCATCACGGGCCTGCTGCTTGGATCCTGTCTCACTGCGGCCTGTATGGATCGCAGTGCGACCCTGAAAGTACCATCTTGCTGTCGTCGTCGCATTGGCGATTTTCACGAAATCGGCGCGACGCTTCGGCGGCACCGCGAACTAGTCTTGAACGATCGGAACCACGTCGTTTGCTCCGTTGCGTAATTGGTTCGCCGGCACATTCAGACGTTGTTCCAATAGTTTTGTTGCAATATATATCTTAGCTGTTACATCAACGTTTGCACGATAACGAGATTCAGGAGCCGCCAAGTGCCATCGCGTGCCAGCAGTGCACAGATAACATGGGAACAGGAAGATTCTGTCGTGGAACGCTTGCCAGACCATGCCAGCATCAAACCTATTACAGCATGTGTGTATTGTGATATGGTGCTTTATTATTGATAGAGAGTGGGACATAACCATGCAATCGAATTCAAGTTCATCCTTATTCTTTTTGCATGTTGCTTTTGCCCTATGCCCTCACTGTTACGTGGAATCAGACAGTCAGACGGGCAGACGGTAAGAAGCGAAGAGCATATGCGGAAAAGAAATGTTTAATAATGGCCTGACATTCATTACGTGCATTTCATCTAATGCTTACGAACAAACCTAGAACACAAGGCCCGGTTAATTGCCCCGTGAAAGCAGCCCACTGAAAAAGTCGATGTCTCTCTTCTCGCTTCCACCTCTCCATATGAGTAGCATTCTGTATTCATATTCAATGTAGCACATGATTAATGAAGTTTATGAGCACGATAAAAAGCAAATGGGCGCAGATATGGCAGTTAAAACTCGAACGACAGGGTTGCAAACTCTTGCAGCTTGTTTTCTGTTTTAGCAGCACGACAGTCGCATGGTCTTGTTTACCGGCAGGGCTAAATGCAAACATTTGCATCACTAGTGGCCATTTTTGCTTTGAAGGTCTTCCTCGTCGGTGTCACTCATTTTGATTCGCTCCGAAGCGTGCGTCGACCGTCTCTTGCTCCGATTTTATGCCAGCCGTTTTCAAGCGCCGAATACCGATTTCTTCCTCGTCTCTCGTTTATTCGCTTCGTGCACCCTCGAGAAACGTGACTGTTTCGCTCATATGAGACTTGCCACCATCCACGGACAAGCGTGAATTTATCGTAAAAACTTTTAAATAAGCGCGATTCTGTCTAAGGTCACCTCGAAGAAGCGTCCGTGACGCCGCCATGTTGTACCATCTGAAGTGTCATCTCTAGGTCGCAAAAACCCCCATATGTTGGGATGAGCCTGACGTGACCGTCAGTCACAGCGCCATACTCTGGGCGGGTTATAAGCTCGCTCAGAGCCCGCTATGTGCGTCTGCGTGTACGCCCGAGTGTTGCCGAGCGCGTATGCTATGTGGTACGACGTGGTACGCGCCGTGACAAGGAGCGGCGCCACCACCCACTGCTGCGCTAGGAGGAGAGCGCAGTCTCGCGATGCACGGCTATGCGATGCCGCTCACGAGCGCCCACACGCACCGTGCAGAACTGCAAGCACGCGCGCGCAAAGTCTCGCGTTTTGTGAACTGAGTGACGAGGGATGATGGACGAGCCTGTCGAGGTTTCTGCCGCCGACGTGGGAACCTCGGTGGCCGCGTTAGGTGAGCACTCGAGAGGAAATAGCGCCCCCCGAGACGAGGGGGAAAACGAGACAAAACGTGACGGGATGGGATTCCCTCCGCGAAAGAAACGCTGTTGCTGCGCTCGAAAACGCCCAGAGCGAGCGACTGTGTCGCCGCAACGCGCGCGCGTGTAGGCAGGCGTGAAAGTAACGGCGAGGGTGTTTAGTTCGTTCTAGTAAGACATCGCTGTCGAGTCACGGATGCCTATGAAATCTCCTCACAGCGCCTTGCACGCATCGTACATGTACCACATGCAGGCATGTACATGTACATCATACATGGGAGACCACAGTTAGACATTGTTGATTAAAGAACCGTGTTCAGACGCCGTGTCGGCGGGCTTTGAATGCAAGCGAGCACTGCTGTCCGCGTGCCTTGAATATAGGCGCAGGGCACTTGCAGGTTTCGTGCGCGAAGTTAGAGTTGCTCGAATGGCATACCGCGTGACACCTGTTTCCATTTTTACGACGGACGCTCTTTAGGTTTGGGGAGGAAAAAAATAAAAAAGAAAGTGGCCCTGCCCGCACAGCCGAAACTGTCCTTCCGACCGACTGAAGAGGTGCACATGTTTAGCAGGGCTTGCTAACATAATGCATATCGGACCACTCGGATGCATGCGCAGTGCCAGTTGCGCGTCCCCACCTGGCCACTGCGCATGCGCAGCAGGAGCCCGGATGGCCCAGTGTGCGTCTACGCTAGGACGCCTCCGCTGGGCGAAAAATCTTTTTAGTGTCAACATAGCAACAAGAGCCCCGAAGCCCGTCTCTCTCTCACTGTCGGTCCCAGTGGACTGGCCTGGAAACTTACGAGGACTTCTGTGCGCTGTGCTGGCTATGCAGTTCGTGCAATACAGAACAACGTAAGGCGTTTCAGAGCCCACGTGGACGCGAGTGGTAATCCCCTCTCCCGTGTCAAGCGCAGCATTCTTCGTGTCAGCGAGCAGTGTGCACCGGGCAGCTAAACATAGCTGCACAGATACATAGCTGCACAAGTACAGACAAGTCAGGCGACAAATTGCTCGAGGATCCATCCGTCCTGATGTCCCCGAAGATTCTGCGCGTAGGCACCATTTACGCGCGCGACTCGGGGGATCCTTTGAGCGATCCTCGTTAACCGCGCTCAAGCGTCACAATAGCACACGTTATATGTGAACCGACACCGCCAGCGGTCGGCACGCTTATTTATAACAAAGAGGCCGCCTGCAGTCCACGCTCGTCTTCTACAGCGCGCGCGAAGGCGGCACGACGTCTGCCCTGAAGTCCTGCACACAACAAATATGGGGAATGGAGTCACGACTCGCGATCTCCCATTTGGTCGTGCACCGCCGATGGTATTAAAGCGCATCCCCGAGCAGGGAACGGTCGGGGCAGAAATGACGGCAATCCAAAGACGGGTCGAGACCTTCGCTGGCGAGTCCGCGTGCGGCCGCGTAGGTCGAACGGTTAAATTAAGGCCGACGTCACGGAAACGGCGGCTGTTCACCCTCTGCTCGGCACGATAAACGATAACCATTGTGCGTTTTCAGGGCACTGCATTTCAGCGGGTAAAACGACCCCAAATATACCCCATCTCCGTATCTAACCGCCCCTGGTACTCGGTGTTGTCTGTATTACACAATATTAATGACATTACTTGATGTCTCGCCCCGTCCAGCACTGTTATAGAGCGCTTAGATTGAAGCGCTTGGCTCGGTTAAATCGTTCCGAAATGTCGGTCCGGCATCTCTCGATTTCAAATCTCTCGCAAAGCCAGGCACACCGTCCTAGTCGGCCAACGGATGCTCCTATCGCGGATGTTCCGCTGCGGTTATTTTTCACTGCAATGGATGCCTGTGAAACAATGTTATAACGCGGGTGCGCCATGTTTGCGGCCACAGGGCACGCCCCTCGGTCGCTGGTATTGGAGCGGTGCTGGTGTGTATAACATCAACATTCGATCTGTGAGCGGCCAGCTCTATACACTGTATAAAGTCGGCAACCTTGGAGCAAGGCTGACCCAGTTAGTTTTCTTCTTCGTGGCGGCGGCTATTAGGGACCCGCACCTGTCCGTCACTTCGGCGGCGGCCTTTTTTGCTCGCACGGGGATTGCGCTCGCGATGTTCGTAACGATGATCGCCGGAGTGAACCAGCGAAAGGTAGGGCAAGTGGGGTGGAGAGTCGCTGGAAGGAGCAGAGGCGATGCCTGCCGGAACGATTCAGAGCCCTCCTCATGGTCGTGCCTCTGAGGAGAGGGAGAAGGAAGGAGTGAGAGAAAGCGCGGACCGGCCCTCATCAATATTCCACGGACACGCACCGCTCGCTGGCGTCTGGAGATCAGAGGAGAAAAAAAGCCCGCGAGATGATGGAAGAGCGCGAGCCTATCCGTCTCTCCTTGAGCGCTGCTGCGACGTCACGGCTTAAGCGGCGCTCTCGAAGATGGGGCCGCGAGCGCGACCAGACGCGTCTCTGCAAGCTGAGCGCTTTGTTCTCTCCCCCATTCGCGACCGCAGCCTCCAGATGTTCCGCCGAAGCACACTGTTGCCGAACGGCCCCAGACTCTGCGTATGCTTGTGCAGAGTCACTACACAGCTGCAGTTACGGTGAAATTTACACGTATGCGTAAATGGCGCTCCTCCTTTGGTGGGTTCGCTCGAACCATTTTTGCTTCGAAAAGAAATTAGCAAGGGGTGAAAGTAGAAAAAGCGGGGGCAAAGTTCCGAAACGCCTCACTGCTCCAAGGATTGAAAGCGGTCATCCGTGTAGAACGTGCTCAGTCGTGCCGCAAACCCGCAAGATGGGTCCACTTGTCAGAAAGCCGTTCTCGCTCTCTGCTAAGCTTTTACTCAAGCACGCATGGGCACGATAAGCCTCATAATAAATTGAAAGAACAGAAATAAAGTTGGCGCGACCACGACCAATGGAAGAGTCGTTCGGTCGCAGCTGATAACTTGGCACTCACTGACTCATTCGGTTGCAGCGCTGCGATCCGATTTCTTGCGGTGTATTTCTTTTCTGCAGCGGTAACTGCCCCTCGGCCGACGACTGAACAGGCGTTTGTTGACTCCAAGGGCAGGCAGCGCAAGCGCGCACCGAGAGAGCCGCGCTTGTTTTTCTTCAAGGACGGCCGTTAGCCGCGTGCGGGCATGCAGAATACGGGGGCGCCGCAGCCGTGGCGCCTCGCGTTACGCTTTCTCGGCCTGAGATGCAAAGCCGAAGTGGCCGCCTGTTGGCACCGCTCCGCTCCGAGGGTGGGGCGCTGGCTGGGCGTTTCTCGATGGGGGTCGATTGTGCTGTCTCCATTGTCCGGCATCCGAATAAGTCTCCCGATGCCAGCGGTGCCCCTTTGTGCCTCCGCTGTGGACTGCAGGAGGCCCTGTCCTCTTTGGGACTGGCCCGCGATGCGCGATGTCGCCGTTGTTCATGCGCGCCGTAGTGCGTTTTTGTACGTTAACGTCGCGCCTTAGCTAGGCAAACGTTTACCAGCGCCAGCCGACAGCTTTTTACAGCTGTGCTGAGCGTAACTTTGCATAAATCAAGGATAGTTGCGTGTCTCCTGAGCATTATTATTATTTTTTCGCCGTTACAAGGACGCCGCTACTACGGGGTGTCGACCGTACCCAGCTCGGACAAGTGTGCCGGCCGCAACGTCTGCTGCTTCACCTGCAGTACGCAGAAATTTGAATCTCTTTGTGCGACGAGGGCGTTCCCTCTGTCCTTCGTGAATGGAGCAGGCTGTCACTGGGGTGGGTCTCTCTTGCACGGCGTTTTGTTGGCCATGGGCTGACGTGTCTCCCGTCAGCCTTCAGATGCCCCCACTGAGCCCAAGGATGAGCTGATGGGTCGTCTCAAAGTGCTTGTTTTCTGATTTTCTTTCCTTTTATTCCGGAAACAGTGAGTGTTTGCTATGCGCACTGCATATTCCTCTTTGTCCTTTCTTTTGCGTCCTTATCACACCGCAGTCACTCGTCACCTAAGTGTCACAGAAGTGGCCGGCACGCGAGGGGCTTCTCGCATTTCTTTTTCTTTGTCAATGCGTTTATCGGGTCATAGTGCTCCTTAGCGCTTGCCGTGTGCCAGCGGCCCCTGTGAAAAATTCCGTTTTTCTGAGAGCAGCTTGGCGGAACTCTGTTTGGTATGAGAGCATCGGGACCAGCTGGCGACCACAACGGCGCTGTTTGCATGCATACGTACGGACGAGTGTGCACGCCTAGCAGTGTGTCCCGGCTCTCCGAGACTATCGCAAGCCGACCTGCGCTGCCGGTTAAAGCGCACACGATCGCTTATGTGCGCTTGGCCACACCCGTGACCCTTTTTCCACCCCCTCTGTCCGGGCCGTTATCTCCGATCTGTCGCCCTTGCGACTCGTTTGCACGCTGGGAGAGAGCGCCGACTGGATTTCTCGTTCGCGCCTTCCTCTGTCCCGAGTGAGCCCGCCATGGAGGGCAGTCCGGAGTGCGATCTCTGCGGTTGTCCGGAGCCGGTTCTGCGTGCACTCTGTGACAGTGGATTACGCAATGGTGCCCGGAAGGTCGCCCTCGCCCACGCTCTACGCAAGCTCGATGGTCGCCTCTTCGAAGAGGTCGAGGTATACATGTTTAGCTTACGTCACGACATGCTGCCCGCAAACGCAGCGTGTAAGCTAACTTTACCAGTCATCACAAACAGCTGACGGTCGGCCGTGCCGGTCTGGTTTTACGGTCTTATTGCTGGCGTGTTTTCTTGTGGCTCTCATCAGTTGCAGCCTCAGTTACGTGCATAAGAACAGTCTGATTTTGTGATGACCTTGCCGTAATCTTACATTTAAGTCCTGGCAGAGCATCAATGCGAAAATTCCTGGAGAAGTGTTTATGACGCATTTTCTACCAGGCGCGTATTTGATACCATCGCCTTGTGCCGTGTATCCCTCTTTTTCTGCTTTACTATACGTATTTCGTTCTTGAATTCGCATGTTTGCTAGCAGCATTCCGGTTAGCAGCCTATTATGCTACAAGTTTAGTAAGTAGTCCTGAATCGATAGCTGCGAACCATGTAGATGTCTCTGCCTTCTGTACTCGTTTGCAAAACTTCTTGCTCGCTGACCCGTGCAGCAGTGACGGGCACTGTGGCCTCTTTGACTGCCTACGCTAGCGGTTTAATCTGTCTTTATGCCCCGGTTCGCACCTCCAGTTTATTAATTAACTGTTTGGCCGGTCAGCTACCAACCGAACAATTTGTCACAACGACCAGTCTGTTAATCGGATTATTTGGATCAAACGAACGGCATAGGAAACTGCCCAATGAAACAGCAACCTGAGTGTGGCTGTGGACTGTCCAGCTGGTAGACACAAGCATTACACGGAGGAGCCTAATGCAAGACTGGTCAGTCATTTAGCGAATAGACAAATCAGTCAAAGTGAGCAGTTAGATGCCTTATGGGCCTAATTTCACACATTAGTCGATAATCGTTTCAGAGATTCTGGGATGGATTTCTAGCAATTAGGAACATAGAACTAGGTGGCGATTGGCTCTAGTGGTGGTGTTAACGACAGCATGATATATATATATATATATATATATATATATATATATATATATATATATATATATATATATATATATATATATATATATATATATATATATATATATATATATATATATATATATATATATATATATATATATATATATATATATATATATATATATATATATATGCAGATAAACTGAACCCTGAGTGGATGGGTGTGTGTATGCCCGCTGCATATTGCACGCTTTGTTTTTCATATTTCGTCGTTGTCACCAGGAGTAGCTGTACAGGTATGTAACCAGGCGGCCATTCGAAAATAACTGCAAGAAATCCTCTCGTTACGACACAGTAAGTCCCAATACACGACGTTTTCTACGGTTGCGATAGGGCCGGCGCGTCTGCAGGATATCTTTCACTATACTGCAGAGTGAGATGTGGCTCTACATGAATCCTTGTCTCAATGTGTCTAATTGCTGCGCTGACCCTCTCGCAGGTGCTGGAGCAGGAGAAGCACGCTCTTCGGCGCAAGCTCGAGTCCCTGTCGGGGGAGAGCGACAGCCGGCTGGCCGAGCTGCAGGCCGACCTGGCGCAGGCCCGCCAGCAGCTGGCCGACCAGCAGGAGCTGCTGCGGGCGCTGGAGAAGGAGCGCGGCGCGCTGGTGCACGAGATGGCCGACCAGAACCAGCGGCTGGCGCAGGAGCTCAAGGCTGCGCGCCGGGCCGAGGACCAGGCCGCGGGGCAGTACCGCAGCCTGCGGCAGCAGCTCTCCATGCGCAGGTCCAGCCTCGACGACCACGTGGCCCAGCTGCAGGGACTGCGGGACGAGGTGGGTGGCCGGCCCCCTGATTCTTTCAGCTGTGAACGAGTGCGTGTCATGGGCCTCCAACGCAAGCGCCGATGTTTGCTTACTTACACACAAGTAAAAAAAAAATTCCTAAAGATTGTCACAGCGAGGGTTGGAAAATGTAGCATCGGAGTACCAGAAATTTGCCGAATAAAACCCTTGAGCGATCCGGAGTCACTTCCTGTTTCGAAGATGCACATGACGCGATAGAAAGGGTATCGCATTAATAAAAAGGCATTGCCGTATGGTGGCGTGTCATAATCGCCTTCTGAGGCGACATTTGTTACTCATCGAGCAGGCCGGGTCGTCGGCGCCCTGTCGAAGGGCTGTGCCGAACCGCTTGAGGCAAGCTGCATTCGCTTTATCTGCGTGTTTAATGAAAAGAGAAAGTTCCGACTCCGAGCAGCCTCTCCTATAACGATACAGCGATAGCTAGGGCGCTAGGGCTATAGCGTCACGAGCCCTCTTCCGTGTAGTGTTTCCTTGCTCAGGTTCCTGTGTCATTCTTTAAAAACCGTAAAGAAAAAGTACAGCACATACTTACGTATCATTTGTGAGGATTTGTGCGAATGGTGACAGAAGACTGGTAGGCCACAGAACTTCGCCACAAATGGTCCATCATCTACAGCTCATTATCTGAGTGTCGTTACGATGGAGCAGTTGCTCACAGTGCATGCCAGGCTGGTCCTATCTGTATAGCAACCTCGACACCTACTATTTTATTCAGGTACGAATAAAGTATAAAATAATATCTTCTTCTACCACGCGGAAATGCTTGTTTTCAATGGCTTTAGACTCCGAACACCAAATAGTGAGTCAAGTATATACGTCTCTGGTGAAAGCTGTGAAAAACAAGAGTGCGTAGAAAAAGCAGCAGAAGACAAACAAGAAAAACTCGAGGGCATGCTTGTGAACGCTACGGTTCGTGGGGGCCGCAGGCCATGTAAAAATGAGCTCTCGGAGTGGTAAGATGTTTTTTTTTCCCTTCGCGTATGCAACAATAGACCGGTAAGCATTTTTAACTGAGCTGGAATCTCAAGCACGCACTCCTTGTTCTTTCGGCGGCGGACCACGCATTTAAAAGCCGGGGCGGTTTCGCCCGAGCGGCACGTCGCCGGCGCTCCCACGGTCGCGTCTGTGCCCCCAAGAGGTCGCTTGACATGTCGCACATCGCGGCCCACCGTTGCCCGCGGCGAGATTCCTCGCATGCCGCGCGAAAGGCGCAAGAAACAGGAGGAGACTAAAACTGTACATTCCCACGCTTCAAGCTGTGCAGCGTGCGTGCAGTGTTTCGTGGCTCGAGGTGTCCCGCATCCCACGCACAGTGTGCGCGGCAATTAAGATCCGTACTTTTTCCTCTGTGCTTCTGTTCTGCTTGCGCTGGATTTTTGGGGGGGCGCGTATGGGGCGCGTATGCAAATGCGACCCGCCGCGGTGGCTCAGTGGTTAGGGCGCTCGACTACTGATCCGGAGTTCCCGGGTTCAAACCCGACCGCGGCGGCTGCGTTTTTATGGAGGAAAAACGCTAAGGCGCCCGTGTGCTGTGCGATGTCAGTGCACGTTAAAGATCCCCAGGTGGTCGAAATTATTCCGGAGCCCTCCACTACGGCACCTCTTCTTCCTTTCTTCTTTCACTCCCTCCTTTATCCCTTCCCCTACGGCGTGGTTCAGGTGTCCAACGATATATGAGACAGATACTGCGCCATTTCCTTTCCCCAAAAACCAATTATTATTATGCAAATGCAGCCTGAGGAGCCTCCGGTGGCATGCGGGGTGTTTGGGGGCGAAAATAAATATTCCTGCCTAAAAGATATTTCAATCTTGTCCTCACTGGGGCTATAGGCGAAGAACTGATATCAGTGGCTCTTTCGCGTTCGCTTCAGTCCCCAATACCTGCGGCCACTCACCTGAGTGACCGCGTGCGACCGAGAGCACCCACCTCCGCTTCCGAATGCGGCACAAACCTGAGCCACATTTTGTAGCGATTATTTTCCCGATCTCTGCCTCTGGCGCTTGGTAGTCGCGACTGACGTACGGCACGGTCCGCTGTTAAAGGAAACATGCGACCGCGTGGTCTCCGCGCTTCGCGAAGTGTTTCCACTGAGAGCCGGCGAGAATGGGCGGTAACAGGCGCATGCGCGGAAAGGGCTCCTGGCCGTGATTGCTGCACACGCGCCTTGTGCCATCGATTCTCACCTGCTCTCGCGGCAGCGCTTCGTGAAGCGCGGCTGCCACATGTTACCTTTAGCAGTGGACCGTACTGTACGTCAGTCATGACGTCGAAGTGCCGCATACAAGTGCCTCATGCAGGTACGGCGTTCGCCGGCTCCAGCGTCGAAGGCGGTTTTAAGCAATGGCGAGGAAGCAGAAGAATGTATCGCAATAAGAGTCGTTGCTAGATGTGCCCCTGCAAGAGATATTTTGGTCACCAGGCGAAATTTCTAGTTAGCGCTTAATACGACATCGGTGCCACTAAACCCCAGAGAAGGCCCCTTTACAGCTGTTAGCTTTTACAGCTACATATAAACAAATAAATCTAGAGCTGATTTGTTGTACACTTTTGCGCTTGGCGCTATATTATTAGCTAAATGTGACGAACTAACCCGCGTCAGTACGTTGACTCTTTGCAGCTGTCGTGATACTGCCACACAGTGCGGCCGCTGTTCTTGCTTCTTTAGATATAAACAGCTCTTCTGCCAGCGGGACAAGAAGAGATTGTGAAATGAGGGTCTCTAGGGGACCAAGTCCAGATGTTTAATCAAGAAATGATGAGAATTGATGAGCTAGTTAACATGGCTTAGTCTTTTTTTAATTTTCATTATGCCCATGGCTGTCAATTAGCGTAAATCTTCCAGTGTAGCCTGTTTGTGGAGAACGTTGTTATTGATGAGGTTAGGGGACAGATCAGAGCGTGTTAGAACATGAAATTCCTGTATATAGTATAGCGGGGAACAACATGCAGAATTTACAGTTTTATCACACGCTAGGCCACTGATCTGCACTCAGATCCTTATTTTCTTACTTAGGCCAAACCTTCGAGAGTTGATTAGTGAAACACCCTACGGTGAAACCACCCTACAGAGTTTCAGGCAGCAGGAAAAACAGACTTGACGTTAAAATGACTCCTCATCACTCTGCGTATCCATCCGCTTAGAGAGATGCGATCGCGTACAGCCACAGCTGCCGGACTCGAAATTCAACGCGAGCTAATGTGGCGAAAATTTCGGAAGCTGCGATGAATTCTCGCTGAACTCCACGTTCTGTTCCGGCCAGTCGTTAGGCTTACTCAGCGAGACGTTGGGCTGGACGACGAGTACATTTAGCCATGCCTCCTCCAGCGGCATTTTCCCGTTGCGGTTTGCGCACATTTTCAACTCCGAAGTGAACTTCGCAACTGCACGAAAGATCTGCGAAGACTGCGGTTCGCATTCGCGAAGTAAGTGTCTTTACTCCCTGGGATTCCGGAGAAGTGCCGGATGATGAAACTTTGGGAATGCAGGAAACAAGTCGGATCGTTCATCTTTTCCCCTCAATCTTCGTCGCAGATGAACGTGCATTGTGTCCTCCGTCGTGACTCTGCGCTGTTGCTGTAACGACGCGTATATAGGCACAGCTGCGGGTTCTGGTGCGCATAAGCGCCGCTGTACTTCCTTGCCAGCAGCAAAACAGCTGGGCGCGCGCAGATCCGAGTGCAAAAACAAGAGGTCACAAAAACAACGTAATGTTTGCCCCCCTCCCCCCCCTCCCCCCTCCGCTCCTTTCTATACATGCATGTGCTTCTCTCGGGAGCGTTGTTTTCTGTTCGCATTCAGTGCTTTGTACGTACTCGCTCAGGCGTCCACTTTATCGTGCAGCTCGTATTCACCGAGCTGTGAACTTTCAGGCTGATGAGGTGTCCTCGCGGTGGGGCACCGTGCAATCACAAAGCGAGCGTAGACAGCGTCCCTGTGAAAAAAATTAATAAATAAAAAAGAACAGCCTTCGTGGAGAAAGTTGTTTCCCAGCTCATGCTGGGGTTCCATGACCTGCCAGTGTCGGTATCGTCGTCCCACATGGACTTATCCTCCCGTGTGCTTTCGCGTTCCGCACGTTCTTGCTGTTGTAAGGCTGGTCACAGAGAAAGGTCGCCGCACCAAGGGTTTTCTTATTTGTTTTGATCCACCTGGCCACTGTACGCCACTGTACAGAGGACAGAGTTCGGCCAGGGACTGACTCTGCGCGGTAATCGTCGTAGAGAGACAATGATGCCGACATCAGGCTTCAGGGACGGGGGCCGTTTTGCAAGTGTTCCACTTCTGATTACGCGCTCCTCCCGAAGAGGGTTCTCGAGAGAGGGGCAGTACTCCGGAGAGTGGGCTCCGGTAAATAATAATAATAATAATAATAATAATAATAATAATAATAATAATAATAATAATAATAATAATTGGTTTTTGGGGAAAGGAAATTGCGCAGTATCTGTCTCATATGTCGTTGGACACCTGAACCGCGCCGTAAGGGAAGGGATAAAGGAGGGCGTGAAAGAAGAAAGGAAGAATTAGAGGTGCCGTAGGGGAGGGCTCCGGAATAATTTCGATCACCTGGGGATCTTTAACGTGCACTGACATCGCACAGCACACGGGCGCCTTAGCGTTTTGCCTCCATAAAAACGCAGCCGCCGCGGTCGGGTTCGAAGCCGGGAACTCCGGATCAGTAGTCGAGCGCTCCATAACAAAACCATTGAGCCACCGCGGCGGGTCAGTTTCAGTTTCTAAAAAGTGCTATTTGCGCACCTCTAAAAATTACGCCTTCCATGGGCCGCGTGACTGCCTTGTATCGGTGCGTTCCACTGCCCGGACAAAAGGAAAGCGATACTGCGAAGCGGGGACACGCGATCTTGATGTGCTGCCTCAATTCCGTGGGGCTTCATCCGTACGTGCTGTGTGCGTGCTTCTTCATATAAGCGAAACCTTTGAGAATTGAGGCTAGCGGTCGTGCCTTTACGATACTGTCGGCCTTTTGCATACGAGTACGATCTGACTGTCAGAGGCACGCCTGTCGAGTCTGTTTCCGGCGTCGGGATGCCAGGGAGATGGTGGATGGTCGTCAGTTCACCATAAAGTTGCTATAGCCATGGGGAAAACGAATGCAGATGCTTGTTAGCCCGACCGGCTTGTGCGTTCTCTCCTAATACGCATGCCACATGTTCGTGCACTCATCTGTGCAGCGATAAGTAGCGAACTAGCTGAATCAGCTCTTATAGCCTGTAGGAACCGTTGCACGAGCAGGTTTTTACTCGCGCGTACGAGAGTAATCTTTGTAGCGATCATGCGCGCCAGAACGACGCCAAGCTTACAGTTTCGCCAAGCAAACTGCCAGATATGTAGACGAAGACAGGCGCATATTTTGAAAGTCTCTCTGTCAACGAACCGCTCCCGTCTTGCTTTTATGAGATAAGCCTAAGGATATATACGCATTAGCGTACCGATATTTTTTTGTTTTACATTGCACTCATAACGAAAAAGTTCTCAATGAGACTAAGGATACGAAATAATTCGCAGTGCAACACAGGGGACAAGAGAAGAACAGGTGGATCAACGCGGTGACGAAATGTGTACCAACTTGTCGAAATGTCTGCCTCAACTAAGAATTGTATAGAGACTACGGCAAAGGAAAACGACAGATACAAACTTGAGGTACAGAAATAGTAGAGAGCAAACTCGATTTGACGACACTCAAGTTGAAAGAAAGAGGGAGACGTGAATTTGACTAGGATAAGTAATGTTAAGAACTTTGCTCGGCAACGTGGCTGCGGCTGGGTCAGGACCGGCGTAAATGGAGGTTTTTGTCATAGTGTGGATTTCTCGCTTTTGATGGTGAAGACGGCGGTGGCGAAGATGCGTCCATCAATTTCATGTACAAGGTGAAAAGCTGGTGCAAAGCGTGTGCACCGTTCGTGGTGCACAGGAAAGTGCGAGACGCGACTGAAAACAAGAAGGAAGGCACATATATAGGGTCCCTCAACTACCATTGGTATGGCGGAAAGGCAAATGTATGCAAACCCACTTGATTTTTACAAAGTAAAAAGTGCCTTGCCGCCTTGTGCTGAAAGCATTTTCTTTTTGTTATCATCACGGGCATACATCAAATAAGCACAATAAATTTGAATGGACCAAAGGAACGAACACAGGAAGACAGAGAGATAGAAAGAACGCCTACTACCAACATAATGTCTTCCTGTGTTCGTTCCTTTGCGCATTCAAATTTATTATGAACCAGCTGTCCCAACAGCAAGAACTTCGGCTAACACAACGCCCACAGAAGCCATCCAAAGGCACCTTCGCGAATTATCCAGAAAGCAAACCTCCTATTAAGAAGTCTGGTAGACGCAATGTATACGCCTCGCAAGAATGAAATGCGCTTTTCAACCTTTGACCACGTTGGCGAAATGGTATGTTCGTGTGTATAAGCAGTATAGCCTCAACCACCTCAACCGTACCCGCCTCAACGGGCTGGTTTAGCACACCACGAGTTCCAGCCGTAGTGTTCGGTCTTTAACTATCATGCAGCGTTTCGTTGACGGTCCAGGCCTTTATTTTTTTTTCGGCGTGGACCCCAGACATGCATGCTCAGCGCGTGGGATCGACTGCAAGGGTGGGGGTCGGTGCGCACGTGCCCCGCAGCTTTCCCACCCGGCCGAGCGTGTAAAGCCGCCCGCAAAGCTTGCTTGCCATTGTCCGCTGCAGCTGTTTCCTAATTGGACGTTCCCAGCGCCACAACGACGACTGTTGCCGTCGCCGCGTCAAAAGAGCGGTTTGCGTGACACGCGGAAGAAGAACGGAGGGAGAGTCCCTCGACTTGACGGTCTCCGCGCGACGCCCGTGTGACGCACGCGCCAGTCAGGTTGCTCGGCGTTTTCATTTTTTTTTTCTCGAAGCCTTTGCAGGTTCCCAAGGATACAGACGCTGCGTACTCTATACTGTAGTACTTTCCCTGGCTATTTTTCGCCCCCGACTGACTGGGCCTTTTCTGACGGCAACACAGAGGCAAACAAATCCCCGGCGGACGCATGCCGTCGCCCATAAAATTCTCAACTCCTCTCAGCCCCCCACTAGGCCCGTTCAACTCATATGGGTCCCCGCGCATGCGAGCCATCCCGGCAACGAAGCCGCCCATGACACCGCTCGAGCGTACGTCAACCGAGCAGGGCAAGCCGCCGAGCCAGGGAACGCCCGTGACCGAATGACCACATACCACGAGATTTCACTCCACTACAGAGAGCAATGACTCCACTATCCTCCGCCTCACAAATCACTCACTAAATTAGAGTAGGTGACGTGGCGCCAGCTACCATCTCGCACCTTTCTCTCCAGCCCATTTAGCACTAATGCACCCAGGGCTGCTCTCTCCAGAGTGTGGTCTATGTGGAGTCCTAAAAGCTGATTTCCTCCACATACTCTACTTGTGCTCTGAGTTCCAGCCGCCATCAGAGTGGCTACTCACTGACCTCGAGCGATGTGAGGTCGCGGTGTCCAGCTCCGACCCAGCTGTGCAAAAGCAGCTGGTGGGCTGGGCTTTGGGAGTCGCCGGACGTCACCGACTGCCGGCCATTTCACGCGACCAAGAGCCAACCCAAGAATAGTTTAAGATATGACTCAATATTTTATCACCACCACCACCGGCCGCGTCACAGCCTGATCATCCTGTCCGCTGACCTCTGGGGTCCCGCGTCGGACCCACTCCGTGGCCGGGCCGGGTCGAGTGGGCGGCAGCGGCGCTGGGCGCCGAGCACATAAACGGCTGCCGGCTCTCCAACCCTTTCATTTCGCCGTTAGCGGGCACAATGCAAGTGCATATATTTGCACAGGCGATGAGCGTACATAACTACCCTCAACCCAAACGAGCAGTTTGTCTGGCTGCACGCTGTGCCACCCTCTCTGATGACAGGCAGACCCGCTGCTGGTTCTCAGCTTGACCTCTGCAGGCTGCGTTCCTGTTAACGACTTGATTGAATTCACATTTTCTTCAGTTGTAGAGCGAAGCATGCGTGTGGATTAGAAAGAGTTTTGAACGGGGTTCTCGCGTGTGCCGAAGGCAACGGTGGTGCTCAATTCAGCACAGCGTTACCGCACACCATCGGCGTTGGTTGGACACGTGTACTGCGCTGGCATGCGCAGTTAGCTCTTTAGGGGCACTAAATTAGCAGTTAACGTTACAGTGGTATCTAGAATACATTGCTATGATTCGAGAGAAACATACATGGTTCTTGCGAAAGAGAACAGAAAAATTATGGCATGCATTCACTGCGTGCTGAAACCGCAGTTGGTGGCGAGAACGACGGCGGAGGCTCTCATGAAGGCAACGCGGTAGTGGCGAAAATGTTTGATTGACAGTTTGGGAGAGGGATTGATGTGGGTGGGGACTCTAGTCCGGGCTCCATTGGCTGTCGCTGCTGCCCGTATTCTTTCGAGGAGTTGCTTCTGGATCAAAACAACGTGGGCCACCATTGTTTTCTGTTGTGCACTTCAGTGTATTGAAGCGGTGTTCATCTCGATACTCGTCCATTGGTTCAGTCCTGCGAAAGTAGGGGCTAATAGAGGTAGTCCTGTTAATTCAGTGAAGGAACCTATTAACAGTCGTAAGTAATTGAAAGCTCACCCCCAGGTAAGCTGATTAACACTGCCGTAAAGAGAAACTGACCTTGTGCCCGAGAGGTAAAAATGCCTGGATGATTATGCTGCCCAATAATGCATTCACCCAGCGCAATTGTTGTATGCTTTCGCGATTTGTAAATTTGTGATCGCTCTTTGTCTTTTTGAGCCATGAGCGCGGTGACGTCACGACGCGGGGTGCTCTCGTGGCCGACGCGGGACACGTGGGGAGTGCGGTGGCGTGGAACGCTCTCTGTCGTCAAGGCGCCGATAACGTGATGGCAGAGCTTTGAGACTGGTCATCACGTGAAACCTTTGCATACGTCGCGACTAAATTCTGCGAGGCTTGCATGTATACAAGGTGAATCGGGTGGAAACTGAAGCGCTCGTGGCAGCAAACCGTTTCGGTTTGCGCCAACTCCCTCGCTACTTTCCTTTCAAATGAATGAATGAATGAATGAATGAATGAATGAATGAATGAATGAATGAATGAATGAATGAATGAATGGATGAATTTTTTTATGTTCTCCCCCGTGAACAGATAACGCTGCTGTCGGACCGCAAGGCGGAGCTGGAGCGGCGCATCTCGGCGATGGTGGACGAGCGGGAGAGCCTGAGCCTCTCCCTCGAGGAGTCCGGGGACCGCATCATGCTGCTCGAGAAGCAGAGGCACGACTACGAGACGCAGGTGCTGTCACTTCGTCCGACTCGCTCTGTCCTTTGCGCGGCACTGCGTCAAGATTGGTTCCGTCGTGATTACGTGATATGCGCTGCACTTTCATTTCGCGTGTTTACACTTTTGCTTTCAGTGCCGATAAATGAGGGGCGTAAATTAGTACGCAGCTCAGCTCTTAGGACGTCGGTCGCATTATAAAAGCCGCCTCTGGGCACCTCAGACGCTGGAAACGAAATGAAACGCAGTTTAATTGTACAGCGAATAAACGGGAAAGTGCTGGCCTTTTGCGGTTGCCCTTATCGGCTGGTCCTTGATCAAAAAAAAAAAATTAACGACTAGCGCGACCGGCTGCTGCACCCGTAACTGTCGCTATAGAGAAGGTAGGCTTGACCACGGTAGGCTTGAAGGCAGTCAGCAGACTGTATGTCGGTGTACTCTTCAAAACCACGTCTGAATCGCTTCAGCTGCGGCGCGAGCTACAGACTCGCATTTTAGCCCCAGGTCCACTTGCCTTTCGTTGCTGCTTGGCGTAAGTCCCTTACAAATTTTTTATACACTCTAGACCTCCATAGACGTTTGTCGATAAGTGCATACTTTATAAAGACAAATCCTCTAGACTAGTCTATAGACAATACAAATCCTATAGACAGTTTTAGACAATCCATAGATTTTTGGCTATACGCTTTTAGTAGGCATTTGTCTATAGGCTGTGAATAGACAAGAGGAAATATCTACAGGAAGGCAACATAGCCTGTGAGAAGTCTACAGCAAGTCTAAAGACCGTTTTTATAAGCATGTACACGCTCGATAGTGGCGACCGAGCGTTTCAACGAGCCTGTGGGGCGACACACGAGTCGCGAGAAGAACAATACGAAACTGTTGTCCGGCCCGAGTATGCTGTCCTATAAGAACAGCCTTCTTATTCGTTAACCCTCCCTCTCCCGAATTCTCTTCGCTTTAATCTTGAAAGCGGAGAATAACGCCGCGGGCACATTGAAGGCGAGAGGACAAGCCGTTCAATCTCGCGCAGAAATGGGACAGGTGGAGGCGACGAGGAAAATTGCCCCGGCCGACCGTTACGCGCGCGCGCGGGGACAATTAGGAGGAAGTGTCCGCCTCGTTTACGCACTTCCGCTACAAGCGCCAGCCGAGGGAAGCCGGAAGCGTCACCGCTGCTCTCTATTTTACTCTTCATTCTTTCAGCTTTTCCTTCTGTTCGCACGTGATGCCGCGTATCTTGTTGACTGGGGTTGCGCAGCGGCGCATTTAAATGCCCCGTGCATATGAGCGGTGATGCTTTTGAAGAGCGCGCGAGTTGACAGGTGCGATTTTCACGCATCTGCGCGCTCGCAGCCCATGTGCTGAGAAACGCTCATCTGCGGTCCTCCGGTGGCGCAACTTCGCAGAACGTCGGCGTTACTCGTTCTCAGCGGCTCCAGCCTCGCATAATGAGCCGGGTGCTCTTTGCTGGGCAGCGCAACTAGTGACGAAAGGCTGCACTGCATGATACAGTCATGTGCAGGGCGTTTCTTTAACCTGAGCCAACCCTGAAAAAAAAAAAAGACACTGGAATTGTTTGATAAAATGAGACTCACGCTATACTGCCATACTATTCGCTTATTTACATTGGAATACGATTTATTCATTGACAGAAAGTTAAATCTGGTTAGCATTAGTCGTGTGTCTGAGAAGCGACCAGAGTTTCCAGTGGAAAGTTTAGAGTGGAAGAAATCCGGCGATGTAATCCGTGAAAAGCTGCCGCGGCGGCTCAGTGGTTATGGTGCTCGGCTGCTGACCTAAAGGACGCGGGTTTGGTCCCGGCTGCAGTGGTCGCATTTCGATGGCGGCGAAATGCTCGAGGCCCGTGTACTTTGTGATGTCGGTGCACGATAAAGAACCCGAGGTGGTCGAAATTTCCAGAGTCCTCCACTACGGCGTCTTTCATAGCCCGAATCGCTTTGGGTCGTCAAAACCTCATAAACCGTCAACCGTAAGCTATGAAAGTTCCAACCGTACTCTAAGCCTCATTTTCTTCCACGGACTCATTGGCGTACGCGCAAGAATAATAATTGGTTTTTGGTGGAAAGGAAATGGCGCAGTATCTGTCTCATATATCGTTGGACACCTGAACCGCGCCGTAAGGTAAGGGATAAAGGAGGAAATGAAAGAAGAAAGGAAGAATGAGGTGCCGTAGTGGAGGGCTCCGGAATAATTTCGACCACCTGGGGATCTTTAACGTGCACTGACAAGCGCCGGAGCAAAACTCCGGAGTCTGTGCCAGAACACGTGGGCTGATAGCGACCGCAGCAGTGCTAACTTGGGTGCGCACGGGCAGCTGGGCCTCCACGCTCGGGTGTTTCATGCGTTGTGATGTTAGCGTGCTTTCGTTCAGGGCGTGCACAAAACGTTCAGAATAAAATTGCCGTCATAAATTGGCGCCACTGAAGGTTTCTTGCAGTGCCCTTCAAGAAGGAGTTTGTTGAAGGAAAGTGCACATGTGGCCTGCTACTAAGCGTATGAAAAAATATAGCGGATAACAGAGTAGGCTTGGTGGTGGTGATCATGATAATGGCAACAGGGATTCCGCCACGGACACATACAAAACGAAATTTCCGAACGAAACCTCTTGCGTATATTCAGAGTTTTAAAAGCTGGTAATCGTTGTGAACTAACCTTTAGTTAACTGAGCATAAAATACCGCTTAATTCTTCAGGCTACCCCAAATAATAATGCACCCGTTTTATTTTTGCAAACTGACAGTAATTTCCCAAAAAGAAAAACACTTTGGTTCAGAAAGCTCTCTGTGAATGCGTTGCATTGCTTGTTCTCTCTTAAGAGAGGCAAATACAATTCAGACATACGAGTGAAACGTAAGGAAAAGTAAGCAGTACCTTTTCCCTCTTGTCTTACGTTAAAATGTCGTCCGCAGTGGTCGTTAACCGTGTGCGTTTGGCAAAATATGTGAATATGGCCGCCCAAGCCATGCACATTTGATAAACGCCGCGCACAGCTAAAGCGCGAGAAACAACCAGGCCGGCGTCAGTAGTACACACGGTATAGTCGGCTTACCTTATCGTTCGAATGGCCGTTATCCTCCCAGACCAATCTCTGTTCGAGGTCAACGCCAGCCACTGCGCGATATGGCATCTTTCTTCTTGACGTCATAGGACCCCGTGGGAAAGTTACAAGGCATTTGAACGCACCGAGAAAGAGCTTGTCCCGCCGATGCACCCATAGAGACGCTGCGAGAGAATCAACCCCGGTGCGTGAATGGGAAGTAATAATGAACTCGAGCCTCGCATTCCCTCTCTGGCGGCGCAGATTCGGCAGCAGCAGCGCGACATCGAGGAGCTGCGCATGGCCAACGCACAGCTGCAGGAGCGCCTGGATGCCCTGCAGAGACAGAGAACCTCGTCACCGCTGGGGCTGCTCCACCCGGCGGCTCAGCGGTCGCTCTTCAACGAGATCGAGATGTCCTCCAGCTCGTCGGCAGACGACGAGGCCGGCAGCATGGTGCGTCAGGCCTCTTCCGATGACATTGCGGAGCATGTGTATTCGGATACCTCTCGTGTGGCCCTTCCTCGAAAGTTGGCAGCCATCTGTGAGCGTAAAAACGAAAGCTAGGCTTTTAATGACTTTGATCGTGCTTGTTTGGCCAAAAATACTGTTTCATTGCCGAGAAATGGAGGAGTGGTCCGATTCAGACTGGTAACTTCGGTGTTGACGTCGAGTGTCATGGGCTTTGCGTAGTTTAATTTATATCTTTAATTTTTGCTTTCGTCTTCAAGTGCACTAGGTGCAGCGATGCAAAAGTTACCTGAATATTCGTGCCCGTAACCTTTAGTTTTCGGTTATAGTCAACTAAAGATCTCACCCGACGTCACCGCAGTGTAGCGATGAAAACGGCCAGTGGTTGTGATAGCTGTCTTTCGTTTTCCAATATATTATACCTCACTCGAGTCATCTTTTTTTTTCTGTGCAAACGGTAATCCATACTGTAGGCCATATTCAGTTTGTGTCCTCAGTGGCTTTCGAAGGTCTCACGCCGAATGCGCAGCTTCTCCGGTTCGGGCAGTGCTTGGCGAGTGACTGTGCCGATTCTGTCGACCTTGTAGAAATAATTCATGCGGCGCCATTAATTCCTCCTTCAGCCGCCGCGGTGGCTGAGTGGTTATGGCGCTCGGCTGCTGGCCCGAAAGACGCGGGTTCGATCCCGGCCACGGCGGTCGAATTTCGATGGAGCCGAAATTCTAGAGGCCCGTGTGCTGTGCGATGTCAGTGCACGTTAAAGAACCCCAGGTGGTCGAAATTTCCGGAGCCCTTCACTACGGCGTCTTTCATAGCCCGCGTCGTTTTGGGACGTTAACCACCATAAACCATAAACCATAATTCATACGCTCGTGCTTTACAACGCTGCATTTTTTTTAACATGCCACTTTTTCACAGCATTTTCACTCCGCTTGCTTCCGCATATCAACTTCAGTGCAATATTTAAATAAGCCGCCGCGGTGGCTCAGTGGTTACGGTGCTCGGCGGCTGACACGAAAGACGCGGGTTCGATCCCGGCGGCGAATAATAATAATAATAATAATTGGTATTGGGGGAAAGGAAATGGCGCAGTATCTCTCTCATATATCGTTGGACACCTGAACCGCGCCGTAAGGAAAGGGTAAAGGAGAGAGTGAAAGAAGAAAGGAAGAGAGAGGTGCCGTAGTGGAGGGCTCCGGAATAATTTCGACCACCTGGGGATCTTTAACGTGCACTGACATCGCACAGCACACGGGCGCCTTAGCGTTTTTCCACCATAAAAACGCAGCCGCCGTGGTCGGGTTCGAACCCGGGAACTCCGGATCAATAGTCGAGCGCCCTAACCACTGAGCCACCGCGGCGGGGCAATCCCGGAGGTCGCATTTTGGTGGAGGCGAATGCTGCAACGCGGTGTACTGTGTGATGCCAGTGCACCCCATGGGGGTGGTCGAAATTATCAGGGGTCCTCCATTACGGCGTCGCATAGCCTTAGTCTATTTGGGACGTTAGACCCTATAAACCCATATTATCATAAACAAAAACGAAAGCTAGAACAAAAGTGCTCAGTAATTGTGTGCATAAGAAAGCGGTCTATACTGGATCGTACTGTGACTCATGCGCGTATGTTCAGTAACATTGTATCGGAATCCCGTTCAATTGTATAACGGAATCTAATTGAAAACACTAATGTAACTCACCCACATTACTTATGTGTGTTCTGAGCTGCGTTCTCTTTCTTTGAGGAAAATTTCATTTGTTTCCGCTCTGTCGGAGAAGCCGCGCGCAAAAGGCGCAGTTAAGTAAGAGTTACATGTCCAGCATTCAAAGTTTTCGCACCAAACTGGAAGAGTGGACGTTTGATCGGACGGAAAACACGACGCGGGAGCTCCACCAGGAGCAAAATACAGCGCAAATGTATGATCCCAGTTTTTTTTCCTCTGTGTGTGTGTCAGCCACCTTAAGCAGCGTCTTCTGCTTTTGTGGCACTTTATCTAGGTGGAAATGGACTACAACGCTCTGCAGTACACCGATTACGTTGGTTAGCCCAGCAGACGTGCGCTCAGGCGGCCCAACTCCTGCTTACCGTAATATCCGGTCTTTCTTTTTTTTTTTTTTGATAGCAGCATTATTCACGTCAGATAGCAGCATTATTCACGAAAAGGCCTCCTGGCGCCGTCGAATAAAAAGGTAGTTTTTTTTTTTTAAAGCGCAGAGCGCTGTTGATTGACTGTCAAATTTATGGGGATAAAAAAAAAAAAAACTCGTGCATTATTAATGCGAGTAGCGCCACTTGCGGCGTGCGATAGGCCTCTGATTATGTATAAAAGTTGCTGCAGTCATTGCTTTAGAAGAGAGAGAGAGAAAGATGTGGCAGAGTGCCTACTGCTTGAAAAGCTAATTGGTACGCCGCGCGACGATAATGCCGGGCGCGAAGGCCTTATGCAAAACCGCCGCGCAGTGGTCTTCGCGCAGCGCGCTGACGCAACGAGCGACGTGAGGGGAACGGCCACCGATTGATCTGTCTGCGGCGCACCCAAAGTGGGGTGGAACCAGTTTCCGCCTCTTTATTGTGTTCTCCCGCTTCTTCGACGCGAACCGGTCGGCGGCGTTGTTAAAACGGAGCCAAACGGCGCGCGCGCGCATGCGGCCCGTTCAAACAGCATGCTCGCCGCTGCGCCTCCTGGCAGACCGCGCCGCCGAGTCCTGCTGCAGTGCGCTGCGCGGCAAGCGTGGCGCTTCTCTGGGGCCCGGTTTCCCCTCTCCTGTCGGTGACGTCACGCGTGCACATGGGGTACGTACACTTACCACGTGTGCTGTATGCGGCATTCTTCTTCGCGCAGGTATAATAGTGACAACCACGCGTTCCAGTCGTGTGGCCAGTGAGGAGACGTGCTATATTGGTTTCAGTATGCATAATGGATGCAGTGGCTCTTCCTCAAGTTTTTCTGTCGGCAGGTTTTGTGCTAAAATTCGAGAAATCGCAAAAAGTGTCCGCAACTCGCATGCCCTACTGTGGTGTCGTTATCCAGGTCTGCCTCGGAGCTGGTACAGTAATGGGACAGGGATTAGGGTGCGCAAAAGCTGCTGTTGTCGCAAGTTCAATCACCGCAGTCCAAAAGATGTAACGGTGAGATTCGCTCCCACATATTTAGTGGGAGCGAATAAGAGGGCAGATTTTTTAGGACAAACTTCGTGCTTAAAAAATAAATCGTCCTAGTGGGGGGCGGGGGGGCGGGGTCGAACCGGGCGCTGCCCTGTGGTCAGGTGGTGCTCCCGGGGCAGTACATGGGTACAGACGGATTTTTGAACTTCAACCTCGAGAATCCGAGTTGGCTTCGGTTGCGGTTGCGTGGCTACTGTCAAGCGGGAGGAGGCAAATTTAGCTTCTTGTCAGACGCCCCCAAAGTTCAGCACTTCCGCATTAATGACTTGTCTTAACGCGCCGTACTCTGCACAAAAAAAAAAAACTTTGTAATGATCTGCTCAATTACACAGGAATTATTTTCCTACAGGACACCATTAAGCACAGGAAAGAAACAGTTTGAAGCCTACCACGCTAGGTAAAACACCGATCATATATATACTTTCATGTGGCTACTATGGCTTATATTGCTGTTGCTTTCGAAACGTTGAGGGAAGAAGAAAAGGAAGTTGCGGCTTGGTGGACAGCACTGCGGTGGGCACTTGTCTCCGCGCGCATTCAGCTTTCATCGCAGACATTGAAGGCTTGAGCGGCTCTCGTCTCTGTCGGTGAGCGTGCTGCAGTGTGCATCGTGTGCGCGATACTTGATTTTGTGGCGCTCACTGCTACGTTTGCCTGTTTAGCGAAGGGCGACTCAGTAACGCGATGACACGCGTCAGACCTCGTGTATCCAGCTGAGCGTACGCGCCATTGTTTCTGGGTACGCATTAGCATACAATATGAGTGAGTAACGCGTGCCCAAGGGCGGTCTCACTGACGCTCTTCTGCGACGAACGGAAGGCTCATCTATCGGCACACTGGTGCTGCAGAATATCCCAGGATTTGTGTCTCATATCCAAGACAGGCTTGTGCCGCGCGCCTCTGAAAATGCAAATTTAATCCGCAGAATACGCGGTTTACTGCGATGCGCATGGCTCTGATCAATTTTGTCTGGGTGTCGTATCTTTTCGTAAAAAAATAAAAATTGATTTTGAGGAAAGGGAAAGACGCATCAACTGTCTCTTATCGGTGGGCACCTCGAGTCGCGCTGTATGGGAAGGGGTGAAGGAGAGAGCGAAAGACTGAATAGAGAAAGAGGTGCCGGTGTGGCCGGCATCGGACCCTCTGAACCTCGGGCGCAGTAGCTGCAGGCGCCCTATAACCACTGAGCCACCGCGGCGGGGCTCATCTTTTCGTCCCGTGACAGCCCTACCGCAGTCGTGCTGCAGGAGGCGCTTTGTGTGAAATAGACAGCAGTTCCTCTAGTGCAAACGATGTCGGCGTAGGATGTCATCAGCCACACCTCGGGTATTATGTACGCCGCACACTGTAGGAGGTGAAACGCGGTAGCGCAGCAGAATAAATCTATGAGATTTTCGCGACGTATAAAAATCCCGGAATAAAGGCTGTTTTTCCAGTTCCTTCAGCGGGGAATGCCTGCGAGGAGTTCGGAAAGGGGTCACAGATGGGCGAGGGGAAGCGGGTTACGCGCGAGCTTTCCCTGACCGCTTTTATTTTGCGCTCGGCGCTTGCGTGGAATTTCAGCAGCGCAGCTGCACGACTGCTTTGCATAATTACCTGCGCCGGAGTGGCCGACCACGCGCTACGCGATCAGACGCGGCCTCCGTACGTACTTGGTTATCTGCGCGAAAACCCTACGCTCTCAGTGAAAACTTTCCATCTCTGTCGGACGGGGAGGTGGCTTTGACGGAGTTTTTCAACGTTTGGAAATTTACTCAGGTGTATGGTACATGCACTGCACAGTGAGAAAACATTGTTATTAGCAGCCATGGATTCAAGAAGGCGACACCAGTAGGTCGCGTGACAGAATTGTCGCACGCAGTGACTCGCTGACGTGCTATGTATTCTTTTTTTTTTACGTTTAAGGAAGCCAGGTTAGAAGCGAGAAAGCATGTTCCGAGCCTGGGGATACCTCAGCACTCGCGCTCGTAGAACGTTGTATCCGTCGAACTCCCACATTTCTGACCGCAAGCACTCTGTACGGTCTTACTGTAATAACGTGCTGCACCTCGGCGTTGGAATTTGGGTTGCGTCTGTTGTGCCTTAATTGTTAGGTGAGCAACCGTTGCCGGCTGCTTGAAATCTATGCGAAACCAGTCACCATTATTTTTTTTTCTTGGTTAGGAGTCGAGAGGTGCTTGGGGACTTGAGGAAGCTGACACTGCCGAGCCAATGGAGAGTTATTAAAATCGCGGCGTTGGGATTTGGGTTGCGTCTGTTGTGTCTTGTTCTGCTGAGAAACTGTTGCCGGCTACTTGAAATATGCCAAACCAGTCACTTTTATGTTTTTTTTTTCTTGGTTAGGGGTCGGGAGGTGCTTGGGTACTTGAGAAAGCTGGCACAACCGAGCCATTGGAGAGAGAGAGAGAATCAACTTTATTGAGATCCCGCAGTCGGTATGGCTGCCCTAACATGGATGCCGAGTTGCCGCGACGCGGCCTGGACGTCGTCACGTCAGCGCCTTTAAGACTTCATCCGGGTACTATCCGCGGGTAGCGTAAGGCTTGCGCCCTCCCCCGCTGAGTTCCCCGGTCGCTGGCTTGTGTTGCTCATTCTCCGCACGAAGGGCCTTGATGGCATCGTTCTCCGACAACCCTCCGCGGAGAACGATGCCGTCAAGGCCCTTCGTGCGGAGAATGAGCAACTCAAGCAGAAGATCGCTGCTCTCGAACACACAAACAAGAGCATCAATGCGAAGTTGGACCAACTCCTCGCACTCCAGCAACAATCGCAACCAGCGCAGCCATTGGAGAGTTATTAAAATCGCGGCGTTGGGATTTGAGTTGCGTCTGTTGTGCCTTGTTCAGGTGAGAAACCGTTTCCGGCTGCTTGAAATCTATGCGAAACCAGTCACCTTTTTTTTCTTCGTTAGGGGTCGGGAGGTGCTTGGGGACTTGAGGAAGTTGACGCAGCCGAGCCATTGGAGAGTTATTAAAATCGCTTGCGTTTCGTCGGCGATGGTTAACGCTGCACAAAGGCGGCCGCGATGCTGCTGTATACGATGTGTACAATATTTAGTTGCGTAGAGAATGGTGTAAGAGCGTTACGTATCGGTGCTAAGCAGGCTGCATTTCACACACGTGCTGTTTGGTTTTCCTTTCTGAAGTGGAAATCTAGTCGAAGATCAATAAGAGCTGGAAGTGTGAGGTTGATGAGATCTCTCTGAAGACGGATGCGTATCGGCTGAGCAGACTTGAGTTGGACTTCTCTTTTTTTCATAAACCCTAATCTCCTTTTATCTTTAAAGCAGCGGCCTTATAAAGCGAGCTGTCGTTTCTGGCGCGATTCCACAGCAGTTCGGTATACTTCACGCGTACCTGGTCGCGGATGCTAGGTTTTAGCGCGACCGAAAAGATTTTTTAAATGTTTTTTTATATGCGGATATTTAGATGCTCGCTAAAGAACCTCCTCGTGATGGAAATCAGTTCAGTGTCCTGCGCGGCGGTATAGCTTAGGCTTGGGGGCGGAATCGTTTTGAGTATCTCTCAATAATTCGCAGAACGGTATTACAAATAACACAAAGTGATCGTAAGCTATTTTGAAGGTTCCAGCTCACTTTACGGTGAGTCCCCAGCTCTGGAAATCTTGATATTGCTGGCCTGTCTGAAAAAAAAAAGAAGTTATTTCATGTACTCGAATTAGGAAGCTAGCATGCGTTGGCGTCGTTCGGAGGTCCCAGTGACCCTTTTTCTGATACAGGTTTTGTAACGTACCTTCGGAGGTGTTCTCCGCGGCCCTGAGAAATTTCAGATGAAGCTCATTCTCCGCCCACGCCAGCGCTTAATGGAGTCCGCAGCCATGCTCTTGCAAACACAGAGCAAAGCTATATATACGCGTAGGTTTTTCTAGCACTCGATGTAGGCATATCCTTCTAAAATAAAAGTTCAGTTGTTAGATAGCGCTCGTGGCGTCTCGTGTTTCTTCCTCTACGCCCTGTGTTTCGCGCTGCTTAAAGATGAATCCATTCCAACCCGCCCAGTTTTCTGTTCTCGACATCCAGTGAGTCCTGTCAGTATCTGGCACCTAAGGTCGTCGGAAAGATGTGAGGAATGGGCATTTTGCAGGGCGAAATGTCACGTGTGTCGTAGCCTTTGAATGGGAGTAAAGGAGAAGTTGAACCTGTGTCACCTGCTTTTTCATGTATCGCCGAGGTCTCTTTACGTGGAGTTTAGTTAGCAACGTAACTCCACGCGAAAAAGAAGGCAAGTAAAGGGAGATCTTTGCTACGGTACCAGGAGGCATTTGCAAGACAAACAAGGCATTTCGAGACGGGCATCGTCGACCGCATAGCAGACGTCCCGAAAGGTTTCATTTCGCCATTTTTTTTGAAGGGCGCGCTCCCAAAGAACTTTAGCGGCCGCGCAGAAGTAGGCGCTTTATACGAGAGAGCAGCTTACGCAGTGGGTCGTCTAGATTGGTTCAGCAGCCACGAGGCCTCGGGAAATGGGTTTGAACCTATACTTTTTGTGTTGGAATGTTGCAACCACTGAATTTAGCCGGATAATTGTGTGTTCCTAAGTATAGTGCGAGGTCTGAAGGTGTCGCTGTTAATTCTGCGGTACGTCGGCGAGCTAAGTGGCTGCCTCTGTCTTGTTCTGCCCTCAGTGTTTGTCGAGCTTGCCTCGATGGGAGTGCACTGTTCGCTCTACCTGCATGTCTAATGACGCCTCTCTCCTGTTCCTACCGCATCGCCTATACCGCTGCGCAGTTTTGCTGCTGCTCTTTCATTCACGTACAACGTGCGCCATGCTTATGGCCTGCAGTAGTCGCAGCGCGTGTGATGTGTGTGCAGGGCCGTCGCAGCCGGCAGCCTTCGCAGCTGGGCTCTTCGTCGGTGGGCTTCCCGGGGGACTTTGACGAGATCGAGTGCGACGACTGCGACCTGGCCACCGACGAGGACAAGGTCTGCCTCCTGCTCCTCCTCCGCTCTCTCTCTTCTTAGTTTAGTTTCGCTTCTCTGCTGTTTCACTCGTGTGTAAGTCGCCTCACTGCGTAGCTCTGGCGCACGATGTGAAGACGAGAGATGCGCCTCGCAACTCGGGGGAAAAAAAGTCTCCTAGTGCAAAAAATAAAAATAAAAGTAGAACGGAATAAAATATGAGAAGTAAGAATAATAAACCGGTTTGTTTATGCTATACGAGTAGCCGATTCTAGGCGACGTGTTTTCAAACGAAAGAAGAGTGAAAAGTAAACCGTACGAGCCGCATTTGTGCGTTTTGATTGATAATACTTTCGCTCTGTTTCGTCCACAAATCGAGCCGTCGGGCACAATAAAAGGGTGCAGTAGCTTAACGCCGCATGATGGTGCGGTTTCCCCGGAAGGTGTAGTGTCGCACGAACCGCGATACAGCTGACCACGCCGTGTGCCAGCGCTGACAGAGCTGGGAGGTTTCTCTACCATGTGATATAACTGCTTGGGTACAGATTATACAGATAATTCGCACACCATGTGCGAATGGAAAAAAAAATTGGGGCCTTCTTAACCAGTCTTATAAAAGAAAGTGCGATAACTTTGGGAGTTCGCCCATTGCCGAATAATGCAAAGGACCCCAAGATTTTGGAAGCAGGCCAACCCCAGAAAGTGGATTAAGGTAAATTAGTGGGCATTCGTGGGTGGGTTAAAGCGGATTTGTGAAGATTACCGGGTTTATTAAGTGGATAACAGGTGGAATAATTGTATTAGTGGGTGAATAAGGTGGATTCATGGGGATTGTCCGGCGATAAAATGAGAGAGTGGGTCGGCTTAATGTAATCTCGTATGATAATCCAATGGAATCTACTCGAACATTCTTTTCTTCACACTTTCAAATTTAGAATAGAATAGAATATTTTTTTTTATTTACATCACTGTTCATGATGTAGGAGGCCTGCAGAAAAAGCTGTCAGAAGCCAGCTTGACAGGGCCGCAGGCCCCCTTCATTGGCAGTAGTCAGTGGAGACGACGCTGGTGATGACGTCACGATGCTCTCGAACAATCGGGGAATTTCGATCAATCGGGGATCAATCCGGGCGCAGAAAGCGGGTGGTTTTTTCAAGACGACAACATAAATGCTATCGCATTAATGGATAGACATTGGTTTCGCAGTAGACATAACTGGCTGATGACGATTTGATGTCTGTATTGTCAGTGCACCGGCATCGAAAAATGAAACTGCGCGACTACTGCGCGCAGTCGCTTCGTGCAGCCACGTTAGGTTCTCGGCGTCTCGCCTTCGTAATAGCGCCCCGCTTTGCTGCCCACGCATCATGACTGTGCTGCAGCTCATCGCCTCCGGGCGTGCGTGCTAGCAAATACGCGTTCTTATCCGTGTTGCATGCTTCGACGTGAACGTGCCTCTAGGAGTGCTAGAAAAGCCGGAGCAGCGTGCGTACATATACTTTGTAGTTATGCCATTCGCTTATGGATGCGGCGGTGCTCGGAAGCCCGGGGCCGCAGCTAAGAAAACTGCTGTCTCTCGCGCCGCTGCAGCAGGGCCGGAGCTCCTGAGGCACGAAGTTCTGCTCTTTCTGAATAAACAATGACAGCATTGAGAGAAGATTGAAGGAAGAGAGTCCCGGACTTTTGAAACTCAAGAAGGTACGGAGACAAAAAAAAAAAAAACCCGGGAGAGAACATCGTTGGTTGGCTCTTCCCCAATATAGCTGCGTGCGCGATGAATAAAAGAGGCGGTATGCGCACGCTGGCTCCTCCGCCGCCGTCACTCTCTGCGCGGAGCGATATTGCTCGAGGAAAAGGAAGACGCTTTGGCGATCAAGACGGGAGATATCGTGTGTAGAGCGACGCGCGTGCTGCGGCGCCTCAAGCGCATCGTTCCCCGCGGGATCTTCTCCGGGAGCTGCGCTGCTCAACGCACGTCCGCAGCGAATGGCCGGGCTGAGCCAGAGATGGGAGGCGGATGCCTTTTCGCTATGCGTGTGTGCTTGGGGGAGGGGAGGATGGGGGAGTCGCTATGAAGAATCGCTTCTATATACTGCCTACGATAGGAACGAAAAGTCGCTCTGGCACGAAGAAGTGCCCAGATGTCTCTGGCCCAGCTGTTTTATCGGCTGCTGCAGGCAGGCGACGCGACACCTTTCCCAGGCATACAGGCTGCGTGCAGCCTTCTGCTGCTGCGGGCACGGGGTCGCGGGTTCAGTGCCGCTGCAGTATAGCCGCAGATTCCGGCAGAACCGGAACAAGGAAAAAGCACGTCGAAGTTGGAGTGATGTGGTCTCGAGAACACCCGCGGTGGTTTGAACTAAATCCGACAGACCGCACTAAAGGGGCCCACGGACCTGTCTTTCGAATGATGTATAATGAATTATGTGAATTATATGTACATTTAGCGAAAAAAAGCTATAAGGAATTGTTAATAAAGTACAGTGAACGCCGGATACGCGTGACGATTCGTCACGCGCTGTTTCTTAATACGATTAACACAGTGCTAATATGGGCAGGCTCACGCGTGGTACCTCGTAAATTATTTCTTAGAGATAACACCGATAGCGTGATAAAACGAGATACTGGTTGCGAAAAGTTTCTTGCAGAAAAGTGTATCCCCATCAGACCCCGCGTACATTATAATGCACATTTGTCTTTTGCGTTTACGGTCATGCCGGTCTTCTGCCATGTTTGCAGCTGTGTGCACAGCTCCAAGGAGTGCAGCAGTTCTCATGTAGACGCGCACGTTTGAAAGCTCGCAGCGTGTCGCTTGGATAGCAAGAGGAAACACATCAATGCACTAAGATTTCTTCCATCCCCATCGAGGTAAACAGAAGTAGGTTTTGGGTGCCAGAAAAGTACAACAGTAAAAGCATGGGAGCACCAGAGGGAAGCACAATTACGACCTCCTTGAGTTGCGAAAGAAAAACAAAGGAAGAAAAGAAGCTGCGTCACGAGTGCCCATCTGATAACGAAGCACGGCGCACGCCGGAGAACAAATGGAGCGTTTCCACGCACTCAGCGACGAAGAGGTAGAGGGACTCGGGCGTCCACGAGGTATACAGAAGGGCGAAGGTATTTCCGCGGTAAACGCGATTGCGGCGGCGGAGGTAGCAGCGGCTGGAGTAGCGACGGCCGCGCATGCACGCCTCAGTGCGGACAGCATTGTACACACTCCGCCTGGAAGGAAGCGGCGAAAAAGATTTCGTTCTTCGGCGAGATCAAAAGGAGAGAGTGCGAGAGCGAAAACGGCGCGGCTCTGCGGCGGCTGCTGGACGACTTTCTCGCTGGGTCGGCCAAACGGGAATTCCTGGTCGTCTCCGTGCGCGATTTGTATACACGCGTCCAGTGAGGCCCGGCGCACCGCCGTGCCCCATTGGGATAGGTACTGGGTTTGCGGCGGCCGTTTTTGAGTCGTGAGGGCGACAGTAAGGTTAACGGAGCCAGAGCAAGGGTGGGGGCTACTACCGAAGCAGGGAGCTCACGCCTGATTTTCCGTGCGTGCCCCAAGGCGTGCGTGGTTCGGTACAGCATAAACACAGCGTATTCGCGTGCTGCTTGCGCCCTCGGGAACAATGCGAGGCGGGACACGAGGAAACCCGAGCGTATCCCGATCTCGGTGCGTGCTGCTAGGCTGTCGAGCGTGAGGCGGCTTTAATTACACCTGCTTCCTGGCTGATAGTGGTGGTGGTGGTGAGGCGGCGTGCGGTGTACGAAACAAACATTAAGCAAAGCAGCTTGCCGCCACCATCGCCTCTCGCCTGTTCTTTTGCTGACCACAAGCGGTTGGCGCTTCCGGCTTGAAAAGCTCACGGAGCGCCGTAAACCCATTGTCGAGTCTAACGTTGCAGCTATGCATAACAGATGACCCGCACACCCTTCCGTGGAATGTTACTTGCGCAACCGCAGGAGAGGTATCTGGTATCCCGTTTTGTAGAGCTGCGTGGAGGCCAGTGGCTGCACATTACAGCGTTTTGTTGAACCACGTCCCTGGGCCTGCCAACGTCGTCCCGTGCGATAAATCGTCCTCTTTTTCTTTATTTTTGTGTAAAACGCTGCGCACGGTATTTCTGATGTACCAGGTCGTTGTCTTTTCACGCGTGACCTGTTAGCTCTTTGCCGAGCTATAGGGGAGCAACGTCGGCTTAATGGCTTGTCCGCCTAATCCTGCGAAATAATCAATATGCGCGCCCGGAGCTTGCTTTCAGCTGCACTTGCATGCTACCTTACACGTAGGCGTGAACGAGCGCTAGAATCTCCGCTATCACTTGGACGGGTTAAAGAATTAAGTTGGGCTAGTTGGTGCTTTTGATCCACAGACTGCGACGTATTACTAGCGTTAAAATACAAAGGACAAAAAGCAGAAACACACACGACAGACGCTAGACAAAGAGCAGAAACACACAGGACAGCTAGCGTCTGCCCTGTGTGTTTCTGCTCTTTGTCCTTTGCATTTTAACGCTAGTCATATGTCGCAGTCTGTGGAGCACTTGGACGGGTGTCGAGTCAGGCTCGGCTAGGATTCTTTCACTGGCGGAGAACGGAGAAGCATTACTGAAGGTCTAAGAAGAAGCATTACCGTGGAGTTATTGTTACAAGAAAATGTTACTCATTCTTTAAAAATATTTTGCATGGCACCGTGCGAAATGTTTTTTTTCCTAATGTAGTTTTTTTTTCTGTCTTCACTGCGCGAGCCTGTTAGCGGGGAACGGATCCACCGCACGGGCAACCTGGTCTACCTATACCTACTAGCACATTTGATATCTACGTCAGGGAATGTATCGCTGTTGTGTTATTATGGCTACCTGTTCTACATGACTGGCGAAATGTGTGTTCCTTGTCGCCAGCTTATAGGGTTTTCAGGCTTTCGTTCTGCTCTAGAATGCACTCAGCAGGTTTCTGTAATTAAAAAAAAGTCGTGCTTCCAAACGATTAGTCTCCAGTATTGATGTCTTTACATCGTAGTCATCGCCTTTTTTCGTTTACTCTAAGAGCCCAGCTATCAGCGCTCAGAACATTATCGACACATGCGGGTCTCCATAGGTCCACCGCCTGTCCGAGGGTTACGCTGTAAACAAAATGTCGCCCACAGTAGCGTATCTTGTCTCTTCGTTGGCAGCTATGCCGCCATTTTGAGGTAACGGGTCCGTTACGTGGACTAAAACGGGACTTGTGTGTCGTATTTCATTTTTTTTTGCATCATTTCACATTCGCAAAACCGCCGTTCATTCGCTCTCGCGTTGTTTCATTTTTCAACCGCAGCGCAGCCCTTGCTGTGCACATGATGCGATGGGCGTCTCTGAATGAATTCTTATATGGCGCCAATATGCTTTGATGTAGCATATGCAAGACCCTGTAGCGAGAGGAACATTTGGGCCAGTCAGGCAGCAGTTCGCGGCCAAGTCAAGCAGCGCAAACAGGCGATGCAGAGCAGCGAAGAAGCGCTCGTCCCGTACTTTGGTATTCCCTATCCGTCGTCTGTTTTCGTTCTTTCACTTTGCCATAGGGAAGGGCCTCAGGTTGTTACAAACAGCGAAGCATTTCATCAGGCTTACAGCACGTTGTGGTTGTAAGGCTGACAAGCGTCTTGCATATGCGAAGGTGTGCGTACCTCTCTGATTGAAGTGACGCGTCCTTCGTGTGTGCTGCCCTCTCTGTCGCAGCACCTGCGTCAGGAGCTGGCGCAGGCGCTGCAGGAGCTGCAGCGGCTGGCGGCCGAGCTGCGTCGCCAGCGGGACAGCGCGGCCAACTCGGACAGCGGCGTGCCCCCGTCGCCGCAGGAGCTCGACCCGAGCGAAGTGAGCGCCCACATGCTGGCCGCGGTGGTCGCCGACCTGAGGGCGCTGCTGCACGACCTGCTCGCCAACGGATCGGCCGTGTGCCAGGCGTGCCAGGCGATGGCCGAGCGCGCGCGCGAGGAGGCCGAACTGCGGCGCGAGCTGTCGGACAAGAGCGACGAGCTTCGCCGGCGCAGCGCCGACCTGGCCGAAGCCCAGCGGCAGCTGGCGATGCGCGACACGGAGCTGCGGGCGCTGCACGAGGAGCGGGACAGGCTGCGCGACGACGTGGGCTCCAGCCGCATGGCCAAGGACGAGATCGTCAAGAGGGCCTGGGACTCCCGGGACCAGGCCGTCGCAAGGTACCGCTCCATCCGGCTGCGGTCATGCCAGCTGCCACTCATACCGTGCTGCTTGTGTGCTGGACAGTATTATAAACTGCGAAATAGTAAGCGCAGGCTTGCGCAGTGCCATGGTTGAGAGGCTATTAGCATGTCAAAAGTTGTAGCTTCTCACGCATTCGCCTTCACTTTCAGTGTTACAGCTTTGCGTGTCAGCTGGATAAAAAAAAACAGCCGGAAAAGCTTAACAATCTGAATGTGCGTCATATATCGCTGTGCCTCGGCAAGGTCTGTTTATGACAATTCTGGTAATGAATGTGCCGATGAGGATGAGTTCCTGCTATATTGAGCGTTAAATCTAACAGCGCGTCCCAGTGACGCAAAACTACAAGTTGTACAACTAGCTTCAGTGCCTTGTAAAATTACCTATCAATGGTACAGAGCAGTGAGGTCTGAACCAAGGGTGATTGTCGTGTATGGACCGTATTACTACTGATAATGCTTTTTGTCCTCTCCTCCTGTCGCCCCAGAAATAAAAATAGAAACAAAGAGAAAGGAAGAAAGAGAGAAGTTAAGAATGAGGAATAAAGAAAGAGGCGTGACGGCGAGTGATTCATCTAATTTTTCTCTCCGGATGGTGCGCTGGAAGTATAACATGACCTTGCACGTTGTAATGAACGCCTTCGCTTGTTAGTTTTGCTTCACCACACAAACAATAATGCTGCGGTGAAGCAAGCTTTCCGGTGACGCCACCGCATTGAATGTTTCTCTCTCCAGTCAACGTCGATAGGCTTTTACAGCGATAGTTGTACATGGGAATTCCTCTGAGGCGAGCAGCGTCTGCTTCGCAGCCTCCGTCGTAGTACGTCGTATCCGGTAACTCTCGCGTTCAAATGCTGGTCAGAAAGAATAGTAGATAACATACGAGATAATGTATATACTTGTTATATATTTTTACTATATATAGTACTATGCTTAACGGTTGCACTTTTCGCTTTTTATTTTTTCAATTCGGCAGAGTTTTCCCGTTTTTATTTCAGGACGCTACTTTCGTTTTTTTTTCGGCAGATATTATTTTCGACGAATGACATACTGGCCTTTTTTGGCGAGTTAATGTAGCAAATCTATGTGGTCAAAAGTCATTTAGTCTATCTCGGTATTTAATTGTCATCCTCAACAATTTATTTACGAGTAATTTACGTGCAGATGGTGGTACTTGGAGCTTTGCTTGTGGAAAAACTTGCTACCCTCATTAAAAGGGTAACTCAAGTTAAATGAGGTATCTGGCAGACAAAAACAGAAGTGGAAGTTTACTTCTAAGAACTTGGCTGACATGTTATTGTTGGGTTGTGACGCTGCGTTAATTGCGAAGGCGGGACATCATGTGGTCTGTGTGTTGATGACAGCGATGGAACTGCTGCTCAATTGTCGTGGTAGCCAAAACATACTTTTTTGTGACGCCCATTCGCTATTTCGCGTCAATGTCCTTACATGCATTTCATTAACTTACTTGACCAACTGTCTGCTTTAAGCAGGTGGTGATAGTGAAGAAACAGTGCTTAGCTCGAAGACTGCGAGGAGATGATGCTTCCCGGTTTGCAGAGGCTTGTAAGCTAGTGGAGAAATAGTACTTCAAATTGCACAACTGTGCTGCTTATCCTACAGTACCATCGTCACACCATGCAAGCAACTTTTAAGTGAGTGTAATTCACGTTCAGCAGCCAGCTAGCTATGCCTTGCAAGCCAAAAATACTGACCTTTTTGGTCAAAACCGAATTTATAAAAGTGGATTTGGCATACTTTTATCATTTCTTTTGTTTCAACCGAAAAGTCCAACCCCTAGTTATACTTTTATCTGAATAATATGAGAGGAAATTTTCTATTCTGAGTCGGGTAGTAGGTGCTGTCGGGTGTGTGCCATCTATTTTCACGTAGTGCGGGTACACGCCTGGGAAGAGGTGTTCCTGTAGTGAGTGCGCTGCAGCCATCCCCGTCACTTGTAAGCCCAGGAAACGACTGAAGGTGTTGGAGTTTTCTGAGGCCGCGTATAAACTTTTGTGCCTCTCCCTAGTTTGTTCTAGGTTGTTTGTAACTGCCTCGGAATACTTCGCTGTCTGTGTGGCCGATAAACGTTGCTTTCGGCGGCACTGAAACTGCTAACATGGAGAACTAGCTACTGTAATCTACTAGCGAGCTCAACATTGCAGCGATTGCATATTGCTTGAACTTAATTGCTTTGTGGCTGATTGGTGGACCTTGATTTCTGTGCGTAGGAAAAACAACACGGAGATCGAGCTGGCCAAGACTCGCATTGAGCTGATGCACATCAACAGCCAGCTCATGGAGGCTATCCAGCAGAAGGTCGAACTCTCCCAGCAGCTGGAGCAGTGGCAGGTCTGTTGCGTCAACCGAGACACCTTTTCTCTCGCTACTTTTGCTTTTAAATTCACCGAGTTACGATTAAGAGTGAGGCACCAATTAGTGCGACATACTGTGGCTCCCACATCTATGTGGCTTCCTCAAAATCCCGAAGTCCTCCTCATGACCGCAAACACTGTGCAGAGTGTGCCAACTATGCCAGATGGTCTCAGGGTACTTATTGTTCATGTTCTTCCATGTTTACTATTTGCTGCTTCACTGTCACCAGCTGTTCTGCCCATCTATAAAATACGGGAGAAAATTTTTGTATTTTGGCACATAACTCTGAGAGCATGACAGACTTCTGTAACCACAGCGTATTCTGCTGTACCAGTCTTCTGTCATCACGACAGAAATGGCAAATTTGTGTAATCACAGCGAAGTTGTTCGTGTTGCGATGACAGCAGACTTGCAGCATCACAGAAAATGCTCTTGGCACAAGTTTATCTGACGTTACGCCAGGACGACAACAGTTTTTGACGTATTCTGGGTTGCTTTGTCTTCACTTTCAACTGGGCGGCATTGTTTGCCGATACGCAGATGTAACTTGCATGGTTTGCAAGCCTTGCGCAGAAAGGAGCGTCGTAACATAAAAACTCCCATGTACGCATGCTGGCCAACAAGAATATAATGTTGCCCAGGTGTGCAAGTGGGCTAGGGCAGTGTGGGTGAGGGACTGCAGGAGTAGGTGCACTCGTGAAGGCAATGAACAGTAGAGCTGTCAGTTACTTCATTGCCCCAGAGCAGGGTGCTGACTCTGGTCTAGGAATTCTTGGATGGTATTTCAAGGTGCTCTCAAGCTACTTTGCATTTGTCTTGCCCCCCGGAGGTGCACGGTCACATGCAGGTATAGATACCCTACCATCGCAACGTCCCGTCTCGTCTTACAGTGGCAGCTGTTAAGGCCACGTCTCTCGGCTACGCAATGTCGGCATTGTAAACAAAGGAGTGCGAGGAGGAAAGGGGGATGAAAAGAAAATGGTGCGGTGTGCCAAACTGATTGGTTACAAACACAATGCCGTCACGAGTTCCTCCTTCTCGCTCCTCTCATCATTCTCTGCTGGATTTACCACACACCCCACAGATCCCACTCCAACGCTCTCAGCACGAGGCATTCACTGGAGCTTACCTGTGGCACTAATTCAAGTGTAGTGGCATTAATCCAGCCAACATCCTGCATCTGTACCCAGAGTTACTAATCACTCCGACTACCACAGCAACTGTAGATGCTCATTATCACAACGGTAAACACCCGGTCAATTTTTCCTTGCAGGTGGACATGCAGTCCTTGCTCGACGAGCGTGTCCAGAAGCAGCTGCGCATCCAGGAGGCCGAGGACCGTCGCCGAAAGGCGCAGGCGGCTGCCGCCAACGGTGCATCCGCGTCGCCTCACCAAAAGACACCCAGCAAGGGGGGCAAGCTGTTTGGGCTGTGGAAGAAGCAGCAGACCCCTCAGACGCCGCCCCAGTGAGGCTCCCACACAAACTGATCACAAAAGTGCCACGACTGCAGTCTCGGGTGCTGCTGCCATTGAAGCGAGATCTTGACGATCGCCTTGGTTGCAAGGGTGATCGGAAGAACCATGGAGCACGTGTCTCACCCCATCGATATCATCGTCGCTGCCTTCACCGTTTCGCGTGCACAAACTTTTTGTTTCCTTTTGCTTGCTCGTGTCGCTCTCATGGTACATTTGTTGATTGTCACGTGTGTTGTTGTGTGTTAACGCATTTTAGCACTCTTTACCGATGCAGGCCTCATTCCATGAGCTGTTGTTGCGAGTATGTGTGCTGCTGCTGGCTCATTCTAGTTGGAGGATGAATGTCACACAAGAAATTTGCTGAGCACTCAATCGGAGGGCTTTGTCTTTTATTGCACACAAACTGCTGTGCGAGCAAAACAAGCAGCAATACTGACAGTGTTCAACAAAGAATTTAATATATGCACTCGCCATACTCCTATGGTTTAGGCTCCACAAATAAATGGAGTGAAGCATTCAGAAGTTAATAATCCTGCAGTATTTTTCCATGCTGCCTTGCTTTGGAAAAAATATTCTGAATTAGCAGCTTCTGACTGATTTGCAAAGACTGAAATACGCTTCAGTTCTCCAAGTTGCTATAAAGAAAATTATGTCTGGTCCCCATAGCTAACCACAAGAGTAGTAATATAATTTTCATGTCCTTGGTTGTGATGGTTACATAATTAAACACTGCCACAAACTGCCATGATTTTGCAAAAATGAGCAATGTGTTGTGATCTTATGACTTTTGTGCTTTGAGTGACAAGGTTACAGTGTTTCTTGCAGCGAACCATATAAATGTTTTACCTTTAAGTGTTGCTTCATCACAGCAAAGTGAAAAAAGTTTAACAAACATATACTCATTAAGAAATGAAGTCTCTTCTTGCTACTTGAAAAACCATATAATTTGCAAACACTTTTTCTGAAGCCAGAAACTTCATGGGAGGAGCCATGCACCTGGGCACTGGAAATGCATTGTTTATCACATCAAAAATACTTCCTCTTGTGCACAAGCACATACCTTACAATTGTCTACAAAATAGATATGAATGTTAGTTGTCACTTATAGATGTTTATAATGCGCTGCTCTGTTGAATCATGTGCAGCGTTTTCAAGCAATGAAAGGCTAGCTCACTTGTCAGCTTTGCTGAAACGTGCTGCCAGAAATCACAATGTAAATATCAAAGCAATGGTTGTAACTTCTCAAAGGCATCAATCTCTTTCAAACAGCTATGTGCAAATATAAAAGCTTGTCTAGATCTTGAAACATTTTTGCAGTAGCAATTGGTGTGCTTGCTGTGTGCCTATTTGCCGTATGGATAGTAAGTTTCTTTGATAAATTAGAGCTAGTTTGTTCATGTAGTTCTTGTTCAGTTAAGCTATAAAAACTGCTGTTCCCAGCTATCTGCCTTCAGTCCCTGATGGTTCCAATGCTGTCTGTGTGTCTGATCCACATCAGAGATTGATGATCGAAACTTGATCACCTTTCTTTTGCCGATGGCAGCATTCTTTATAAGCACATCTATGATGTGCATACTCCCAAGTCATTGGCACCAACCTGCTGCATGCTTAGCATGCATATGTATCAACGGTGATTGTTGAAGCATACATATATGAAAGCAGCTCCAGGCCTTGTGTGCAGCGCACTTCTAGTAAGAGTAAATTAATTTAGCTTGTCACGGACAGCCTGCTCCAAGTACTTGTACAATTCAGGACAGGTGTTTTATGAACACATCTGCAAATGTACCATGCCAACACAGTCACCTTTCTTCAGTACTAGCAGAATGTCAGCATGGTGCAGCTGTTCCTCCTCGTAAATTTACAAACCATTGCTTTCAACAATGAATGGAGAAAGCAGTTTGCCTTGCCACAAGGGTTTAAATGTTTAAATCTGTGAACCCTGCGAATCATCTTTTGAGCTATGGAATATTATCGCATAGGCTCACAATTACTGATGGCTCTTCACTCTTCAGGCACAGCACTCACCTTAGCCATGTTGCAGTTCTAGGCATTATACCTCTGAAGCACACAGGTTGGTCACATCAGATCACATTTGGGTGCCTTGCACCCAGCCAGTGGGCAAGGCTTTTCAGGCAATGATTATGTGCCTTGAGATGACAGAACGGCAAGAAGGAATGCTGTTACAAAATTACATTCCTAAAAACAGCATATCTCACTGGCTGCATGGATTTCTCCCTATCCATTATTCTATTCCAATGCTGGACACTCTTGGGTCTGGTTTGTCATATTGCGAGCTATTGAATGAAACACTGCTCGAATACAGTGCACAGTCAGCAGTTAATAGCCAAAATTTTCCACTTGTTGCTCAGATTTCCATACATTCACTGCTTCGGGTTTGCTGCTAACTTTCCACCCACCAGTCTTATAAGTGTACATACATTTTGTGTTGTCGCATGTCTTTCATTGAGTATGAATGGCCCCTTTCTTGTTTGTTTTATCTAAGTCAGTAAAAGTACTAGGACAAGCAGGTACGGCCTTTATGTGCCACATGCAATGTGACACAAGTTTGACCACAAAATATGGCTGCTATGCAAATGGAGATAACCTGTTGATGGTTGCCCTACCAAGAAGCCATCCCAAACAGTTGTGGATGATAGGTGCTTAAGGGCAGCTGATTGACAGTAGAAAATGTTTTATGATTGATGAGTACCATGAGCAAATAAGCAACTGTAATGTACTTTGTGGCATGCAAGGCTTTTTCTTCATGAAGCTTCCTAAACTACAATATATATATATATTCTCGATCACATGGCTTTAAGTTACGAGAAAGCTTTTGCACTCCACTTATTGGCAACGCTCGCCTACAAGTCCAACCCAGAAAATGAAAATATTTCAGTTTGCATTGCCTAGCAATGATGCTAGTTGAGGGAATAAAAAATCTGTGCATGCTTTAATTATAACTAGTTTTAATAAACCGACTGCTTCACACCAGCCAGAACTCCAACCTGTTAGAAAAATCTTTTGCAAGGACCCTAACACTTGTCAACACACAATGATTTTGCACAGCTAGTAGTAACTGCAGGCCTCCAAAAAGTAAAAGAAAAAAACACTGCACATTATGTGAACAGGAGTGCAGTAATCTTGCATTCAGAGAGAAGTGAGATGGTTTGTGCAAGTGACCAACTTTTTTTTTTTTTTCAGATTGCTGAAATGTTTGTGTACATATCATGCAAAAATATGACAATACAAAGTGTTATAAAATAAAAATGTCACATTTATCCGTGTGTCTGAAGTCAGTGCTGTACTGTTCTTCTTTAGCATGGTCGTCACCTCTTGCCTGTATCATTGAGAAATTGTGCTTCATATTCAGTACCTTTAGGTATTACCCAAAACGACGCTGTCCCGTTGTCAATGTGAAACCTAGAAAGGCACAATAAACGGGTACTAGTCAAAGAGCTTTGATGACTACATAAATGAGGTGCAGGCAAACTGATACACCATATTAAGCAAGTAAACACAAGACTGCATGCATGTGAAAATTATTTTAAAATGAAGACTAGACTTGCTCTGATGCTACAGGTTTTTATGGATGTGACAAAGGTAAGTCAATCAGTCAGGAGGAGACAATAAGAGATGCCAAGTGCTTAGTTTAAACTACACTTTTGTTCAGTGCCCTGTCAATTCTTTACAAGCAATTTCCTGTGTGGTCTCAAATATAAATGTGGTATTATGGCAGTGCAAGACAGGTCATGGCAGATGTGCTGACATAGCCGTGCTATGGTTTTTGCACAGACATGAACAATCTTCTTTCCCAGAAACACCATACAAGACAGCAACACGAAGAGGTACTGTTACTCCTTTCAGGGGCCCGTTTTTGTTTGCATCAAAAAACAATATTTTTGTGCCATAATAGTTTAATCAGACCTCGAGAAAGAACAGTTTTCAAGCACAAAATAACAGTGGTTAATTTTTTACAGGATTTGTATAATTTCGTACAACGTGTCACGTTGGTTGCATATAGTAACACTGAATCGCCAGGGTTCTCCAGGTACACACCTCGGAGATTGTGGAATGAGTTCCTATTCTGAAGATGTACATTGATGAAATTGAGAAATGATCATATTACTTGTGGCCAAATCTGCCTGCATAAGAATGGTGACCGACTTGCTGCTCAGCTCACTGTTTTGTGAAATATTATTTACCATGTTCGCTGTAAACCATGAAAAAAAACTTAATTGCGACAATAATGATGATAAAATTTACCTAAATCAAAGAAAATTGCTACTATATGCAGCATAATTTAGGATAAAGCTGCAAGTTCTTACGTACACAACTGTGTACAAAGTGCCTTAAAGGCTTAAGGCATAGTCCTGTGCCACTCTGCTGGGTTCTGTACTCTCTCTTGTTCATGTCCTGTTACTTAGTGTTTCAAAAATATACATAAGCTGTACCAACTTGCCCATTACCGAACAGTTTCAGCGTACAAAAGACAGAAAAAGTATAAGAGCGAGCATGCACCCTTGCCTTTTGTCAAAAATGACTTGTTTGAGCGTAGATGCTGGTGAGACAGACACAGGCTTTCCAGTGAAGTGATCCTTGAACCATACCTAATAGTAAAAAAATTAGTACTACCTCAATGCAAGAGAAAAGGTGTTGGGTGCACCAAAAGCACACAGACTTTTTACAAAAATTAATTAATGAACAATGTGAGAGAAGTAGAAGACGCTGTTCAGAAATTAAATTTTAGCTGGAACTCATGAAGTGCCTGCCAAACAGGCGTGCAGAAAAATCTTGTTCGATTCCTAGCATCAAATAAGGGAACACAAAAAGAGACTAAGAAAAAGAAAGCACATTCTACGGCCTACCGAAACATGGGGAGGGGCATAGCGGCCACTACTGTTCCATTCAGGCTGGCTGCCAGGGTCTCCAAATAGCAGCTCAAGTTGTTCTCCAAAAGTCGAAGCCTCGTCAAAGCTTTGCACAAAGTCTGACTGCATCACCTGCACACAATGACCAGGGTAGCAGAACAGACAAAAAAGCAAACATTGGCAGTCTGCAAGGAGAGCTGCTGTAATGCCTCACCAGAAAAGGAAAGTTTAGAAGATTTCAGCCAGTCACGCTAGTAAAAAACTGCACAGAAACACCTGAATTACTTCTGTGTTCACATGTGTTCTGAGTAGTGTTCATGCTGATAAGCTGCTGTCAATTTGTGCGTTTTGCTCAGTGTAATTTGCAATGGCTAATTCATCATGCACTATCGTGATTCCTTGTCTGCTGCCACTCAACCCACCTCTTTTCAAGGCTAGATCAGTAAACAATGCTCAGATAATGCAACAGAGGACACATGCAGGAGTAGTGTCAAAGAGGCGAGGCTCTTGTAAAAGAACTGGGAACAGCATAAGTGATACATATGATGCTCTATGGCAATAACAGTGGGAACTTCTTTGGGCCCAGACTGGCTCCACAATGTCTTGAAAAAGCTGCAGGATGTGTTGTGTGAAGCCCAGTCTCCCTTCTACGGCATTTCCCCTTCACCCCCACGGCATTGAGGCAGCGTGCAAGATCCATTACTATGTGTCTCAGAGACACTAGTTATTTAATAGTGCCACATTCATTTTCTCCATGCTGCCAGAGCTCGAGAAAGCTTGCTCTTTGGTGGGCATTACCTCAGGATAAAGGAATATGGCTGGCCACACGAGACCCTGTCCAGATGGTGAAAGGTGCACCCTGTGACCCTGTAGAGCCGGGTGAGTCGGAGTGAGTGCCTCGTAAGCCCTGCACTCCAGCTCTTGCTCCTGTGCCTCGGGATAATGGATGCCTCGTTCCTGCACATGCATAGGTTGTTCTTAGTTCACAGCATTAGTCTAGGTGCAAATACATGCTTGGAAAAAGATTCGAAAAAAAAAAGCAATAAATAGCCAAAAGAAAAAATACTTCCCGGAAGGCACACATAAAAAACAGAATGAAGTCATTTTTATGGTTGAAAGTTGGAGGGTAAATTGAAAATAAAAAGCACAAGAAATCGATTTGCAACGCAAAAACTATATGCAGTCCAGCATAATATAACTGCGTCTCTAAGAAGGTAGTTTAAAACAGGCAGAGCTCCAGTCAGTGAAACCTGTGTACTTGAAATGTCATTTTAAATAGTTCTAAGTTATTTGCAGTGAAAGGAGGTAGTAACAAAGTATACTGTCCTAGAGAAGCAGCTAACAGCTGAATAGAGTAAAACATAGCATCCAACTTTTGTCACCTGATAACTAGGTCAGTGACCTCTTATCCCAGGCTAAAAAATATGCCTGACATATTGCAGATTTATTCATCTGCAATGAATGAGAATGCATGTGCTGTGTTTCATGCCCCCTTATTCCGTGCTGTCTAAATCTGCAATATGACACCATACCAATTTTCCCAGATATCTGTTTTCCTGAAAAATGCCCGATGCTCAATATATATAGTACAATGTACAGCTGATAAGCACACACATGCTTAGGCTAAAATGGGCAATGCACACAGGAGAAAAACTGCGCAGGCACTGTAAAGGCCTAAACCTCATCCAAAGGTGCAACAAGCAGTACAGGCATTTAATCACCACCAACAGTTACAGTTTTTTAAAACACACATTCACAAGATCACACCCTATCCGTGCCACTAAAAATAAATTTGCTATATGTGCTAACATTAGCATCACATGAGATGAAGAATGCTGTGCACTAACATCAGAAGGAATCACTCCTATTTCAGACAGTTTGAAGGCACCTGATGATTTGGCACTCAGTCCTGTTGATTATGTGTTAATACAGGCCATGCACAATGCAGCTGCAATATTCCATGCGGGCTCAAACCGAAGAGGATTAGAAGTTCGTTACACACACACAGCAATGAAGGATGCCAGACTTGTGTACAGGCTTGTAAAACCAAACCAAACTAATCGCTTGTCTTCCCAAGGTAATAAGGCCAAACTGCCAATAAGTAGCCTGAGGTAGTCAGTCACCAAAAATTAAATCTGTATGCAATGCATGCAAAAAAAAAGAAACATAAAACATAATAATGCCCATTAACGGCAGTATATCCCTTCTCGATGTAGTACTTCCCTAATACAGTATCACCTCCTTCTTTGCATCCTTCTCCTTGCTCAAAGCTCCAATCAAGCTAAGAAAGCTATGGTGACAGCACCTGGAGCAAGGTTTTTTTCCAAGGCAGGTTTGGTAGAAAATGGCCCAAATCTTCAGAATAGGATCCGGAACAAACTCACTAGAAGAGCAGCTTTGAGTGCTGCCTCTCGTTCTGCCTCCTGTTTCTCCCTCAGCAACGCTTTTCGTCGATCACGCTCGTCCAGCTTCTGCAAAGTGAACGAAAATGGCTAAGTGAGCTCACAAGCTGAGAGCCGAACACAGCCTATCGCACAGCCACCATACCAATCAGCAGCATACCAACTGCTTCTCTGCTTTCTCTTTCAGAGTCTTCATCTCTTCATTGTTTGGGTCTAGCTGGAATGAAAGAAAAAAACTGTGAGCCAAGCACAATTACAAAGCACTTTTTAAGCTCTCGAAAACTAGAACATCGCATTGTGAAATGCTTAACATCTTAAGAGTGAATTGCTAAGGAGTTTTTACATGCCAAAACAACATCAGCCATGAAGCATGACGTATGTAGGCGACGTATAAAACGAAACGGCTCTGCACATGGCTTCCCAGTGGTTATGGTGTATTGCTGCTGATAAGATGTGGCTGGTTATGATCCTGGCTCTGATAATTGCGCTCTAGTGGAGCCATAAAGCAGGGACAGTCAGGTGCTCGGATTGTACTACATGTTAAGAACCTCTGGCGGTCTCAATCAATCTTGAGATTTCCAAGGTGGTGTGCCACATAGCTTGGATGGAGCTTTAGCATGTATCAGATACATTAATTTAAAACAAGCAAGAATTCTGCACAGCTATCAAAGCAGCTAAACAGAGTAATTAAACTGCATGCTACTGTAGCTTTTCCAACCACAGTAGAGTGGATAAGGACACGTACTCCACTGCAGGACATTGTTAAATTCCAGTAAGTGTGATGAATAAAACTTACTTTTGGTTTTGTGGGGTTTAATGTCCCAAAGTGACTTAGGCTATGAGTAGGGCTTGGACTTTCCCGTTTTTATTTTTTTCGGCGAATATTATTTTATGTGTAAGAGGTTTCAGTGTTTATCGGTGAAATATATGATGTCCCTGTGCAGTAAAAAGTGAAGTACGGTTTAACTCTGAAATTTTTTAGACAAGCAGTTCTGTGGCAGTAATTTACACAGGAATGGTCATACTAAGAGCTATCCTTTGTTTGGGCAGATGGAAAAGAAAAGAAATAATGTTGCCCAGCCCGCACAGAGAAAGTTGTACATAAATTATAGTGAGGCTCTAAAAAGAATGAAAAATACAGTGCCCCTGCCTGTCAGTCACAACAAAAAATAAAAATGTCTAAGTTAAATGATCGGGCCGTGCGGTAAAATCATGAATGGGAGTCTAGTTCAAGAACTTGGCTGGCATGTTCTGGTTGCACTCTGCGTCGAACGAGAGGTCTTTGTGTAATGACTGTGCATCTAGTGATCCGCATTATGGGTGCTTGTTATGGCTGCAGAAGTTGTAAATGTCCTCACATGGAGCGGAAAAATCTACTTAATCCAACAGCACTTGGCCAGGATGTGGAGCCTCTCAATCTGCAATGGCATGCCTGAGTTCATGAATCAATGCCTCAAAACTCACAACCCCGGTACAAAAATTTAAAGATACCTTGTCTGACTGCATTTATGGTTCCAGCACTTCCCCAATTTTCTGCTAAGCCTTACTGTACGTAAAACTGCATAGCAGCTAGCTGTGACTTGCATGCCAGAAATACTAACCATTTTCAGTTAAAACCAAATTCAAAAAATGAATTTGGGGTACTTTTATCAGTGTTTTTGAGTCTGGACCGAAAAGTCCACCTCCTAGCTATGAGGGATGCCGTGGTGGACACCTCCGGATAACTTCGACCACCTGGTGTTCTTTAATGTGCGCTCACATCACACAGTACATGAGCCTCTAGCGTTTCGCCTCGATCAAAAGCGACTGCCGCAGCTGGGATTGAACCTGCATCTATTGGGTCAGCAGCTGAGCATCATAACCACTGATTCATTGCGGCAGCTGTAGCGGTCTTGCATTTAACGTTCACCCCATTAGTTTAACATAAGCAAACATTTTCAAGTGCTGATGTAGCATCGCGAATTTCACCGTTGACACCACAGTTAGCCTAACCAAAAGCATAAGGTTAAATAGTAGAATGAGAATTGTGTGAACCCTTGAAGATATGAAAACAGTTGCTTGAAACATTACCTCTAATAACCTTGTGCACCAGTCCACACATGCTTGGCAACGTTTCAATTCCCAACAACACAGGGCAGCTAGAATAAGAAAAAATGTGAACAATAATCCAACGGGACATTAAAAAACTGCACTGAGCTTATCAACTCCAAGACAGTGAGCATGCACTTCCATGAAGCATAGGCAAAGCTGGATAGTCATGCTTCTTGCATAAAGTAATGGTAATCTGAAAGAGGACTGACCCCAGTGCACACTGATTCAAGCATCAATGCTTACCTTTCATCATTGCTTTTACATAATCTGGCTTGAGCTTGACAGCAGCACTTGAATCAGCCAAGGCTGAGCCATAATTTTCTGGAAACATGCGAAGTGCAAAAAGCCAACATGTAATTCAAATGCTGAATGTCAAAGACAACTGGTACTTTTGCTGTTGCCCTGAAATTAGCGCCCTAAAAACTTTTCACAATAAAAAATATCAACTCTAGCAAAAGAGATATAAGGTTAAGGTGCAGACTACATGAAAACAGGCAGAGAGAGCAAAATTAGTTACGTAGACGAAAATGAGCTGCTGCCCTGTTGAGGTGGAGCTGGGCATTCAGTTGAGAGTTGCTGCACTTCTGCTTCAGACCTTCCGTGTATGAGGCCACAGCCCAGCGGTACTTCTTCAGCCTGAAGTTGTTATTCCCGTCGTCCTTGTATTGTTCAGCCAACTCTGGAAAGCAAGTAAGAGATGGAAATTTTTAAGTCCACCCTCAGCTTCCTGCCCCCCAATTTGTTACAAGGCACACTCAACTTCAAACTTTTTACAGTAGCTAGCATGACACAAGCAACAATTCTGCAGACAAAAGCATTAAAAGTAAGACCTGCCTATATGAAACAAGACTGGAGTCCTTGCGCACCTCTTAGCCTCATCATTAGGAGCATTCTTGTGTAATAGAAAAGCATATATCAGCAAACCTTGTTGCTGCCGTAGTTGGTGCATTTCTTGAGATCAAGCCAGTGGTATGCAAGGAAAACAGAAGAGAAGGAAGTATGTTCTCCTCTGTTCTTTTTCTCGTGTTAACTGTGTGTGGAGCTAACTTCATCCCAGGCATATATGAGCACTGTCGCCAACCACACACTGCCTGCTGAACGTTGCTGATTGTTATCAACATTCATCTGCTTCATCAACATCGTCATCAGCCTGACCACACCCATTGCAGGACAAAGGCCTCTCCCATATCTGTGTCATGTGCCAGTTGCGGACACCCTATCCCCGCAAACTTCTTAATCACTCCCACCCATCTAAGTTTCTGCTGCCCCCTGCTATACTTCCCTTCCTTTGGAATCCACTCTGTTACCTTTAAGGACCATCGGTTATGTTGCCTTTGCATTACATTCCCTGCCCAAGCCTGTTTTTTCCACTTGATTTTGACTAAGATGTCATTAACCTTTGTTTGATCTCTGACCCCACTTTGCACTCTTCCTGTCTCCTGTCTTAAGCAAAAGTCAAATAAAATATTGAATAGCAGTTGAGCACGAAAAGCTCTGAAAAGAAAAACGTGAGTAATCACAAATGGGCAATAAATTATACTGAATAATTAATTCAGGCCACTCTACCTTCTGGACCGTTCATTTCAGTGTCATACTTCAACTGCTGCATGGCTTCGACCAGTGGCGGCAGGTCTCCACTCTCTGGAAGCTTTGTGGCAAACAGCGGATGCTCCTCCATTTCCTGTAACGCAAGCAATATGGTCTCGATATCATGACCTTGAAGTAATTTGGAAAATAATGCCAGTGGCGGCTTTATGTGTACAGAAAACGTGCGTGCTATTATGAATGTATGAGTTTGTGGCACTGTATTCGTGTTCCTGGGCGCACGTTTGGTAGCGCATTCTATGCAATCAGTGTTCACTGATGTGTCGTGGGCTTCTGTGAACGCTCACGGAAGAATAAAGCAGCTTTCTAGCTCGACGCTTTCAGGATGCCACTGCAAGTGCTTCACTGCTATAGCAGCATCACTTCGCCTGTTACTTTTCATACTCGTCTAATAACATAACGCTGTGGAGAGGCCAGTAACCATTTTTTTTCCACGTATGTAATTACCAAAAACATCGTCACAAATTCATTCATTCATCAACACTACACGCCTGTTGATTACGTAAAAAGACATGCCAACCTTTTCCCATGTTTCTTCTTTCCAGCCATCTTCATATTTACCGGGCTTCAGGTTAGCAAAATACTCATCCTCCTCCCTTTGGATCTTTTCAATCAGCATTTTCCTCTGTTCATCATCCATTTCAAGAATTCTCCGGTCGCTTAGCCACCGAAGGACCCTTCGTGACTGCGAAAAACCACACGCTTTATGTTACGTGAACAGAGCCTACAGTCAGTCTAGCACAGTAAAGAATTTTGCGCCGGAAGAAAGTTACGGTCGGCATAAAATTAGAGCAAACGAACGAACTTGAGAACAGAAATGGGTTTTTCAACCGAAAACAAACTGCACGTGTTTATGATTCCGTCTCTGGTTGGCTGTAGTTGGCTTAAAACAACTTAAACTGTTTAAGCCTAAAAAGAAAACTTTTTTCCAAATATATTCAATGTAATGCAAAAATTTAACGCAATTAAATAATTTAAATTATAATTAATATAATAATAGTTAGTTACATACAAATGTTATTTTGTTACTGCTGCCACCTTGTAGGCGATGGAGAAAACGAGCAAGACGCCATTTGGGAGCGCTGGGAGAGGGATCAAGACCGAGGAACTGCATGGGAGTGCTGTGACTGGGCGGCTTCGGCACGAACATGGAGCGTAGACGCTTTGAGGCCGCCCTACGAAATCACAGTGTCTTGAAATCTATGTCGTCTTCTGATCTATCACGAGTGCGTTCGTGTAATTGTGGTGCCAACTATGACGGCCTGTCTCGCCTCGCGGACTGTTTACGGAACCGAGTTGATTAACCGGACCGTCTCCTCGGAAACTTGCCAACCTCGGAACTGGACCTCGGAAAATACTGAGTGACCGTGATGATGGGTGAGTGATACCGGGAATGTCCTTCGCCGTAATATTTTCCGCTTACCTAAGCAGCGCGCTCGTGTTAGCAGCGGCCTTTGAGGCCGTCCAACTTTCCGGCCTTGTACTGACGGTCCGATCATTGACTTTCGGAGAGCCAGTGCTCTGGTCAAGCGCCTTGCTGCTCACAACAGCGTTCCCCTTTCGTTCTCCGGAATGGCTGTTCATAAGGGTGAGTAGCTTCTCGTGTTATGCGTTCAAGGCGCTCGTGTACCCATTTGGTGTACGTCAACTGCTGTGCATGATTGTAGTCCAAATTAGGGCGTCGTAGGCGTAGTTGCATCGCCACGGCTGTGTTGGAAGGGTCGCGCGGGGCTTGCTTACAAACATCTGGGTTGTCATTCGCGTCACGTCGGCGGCATCCCTCGAAACGGGACCACGCTGCCTTGACAACGCCGCGCGAGGCACGGGTGGCGGTTTCGAAAGACGATCGCCGTCGCGTCGACCGCGGCAAAGCCGGCGGCGAAAAACCAAAACGAACTCTGCTCGCAGACGGCGACGCCGGGATACGGTCAGTCGAGCGTGGGAGGTCGTTCCGGAAGTACAGTCAGCCGCGTAACCTGAATATCTCGCGCGCGCGGTGGACAAAGGAGGAAGAAGCGGCATTGTTCGAGATCTCCGCTGCTTGGCCGCCACTTTTGAGATACCCAGTCGCCAGCGCTGGCCCAAACTAATAACCCATGTTGCGACGGTGCCGATTTGATGCGTCGCTGGCGAGAGGATGACTTCGAATGAAGACATATCTCGATGGTGCTTGCTTATGCCGAGAATGTTAACTCTCTACGGCAGTTCTGGGGAGAGGTGTTTTGCAGTCGCAGGCAGCTTGTTCCTCTTTCTAAACCTCCAACTGCTTTATCCGCGAGACATGCGAGGCTTTTTTTTTTATTCGTCCAAGTATTTGTACATTCATCCAAGTGTTTGTACATGACGTTTTTTTTGCTAAAAGTGCGTCACTTAGCTTGTTGGCACTCATGTTTTGATAAATTTAAAAGGAAAAGGCGTCCGTTTGCATGGAAATGTCTCATGACAGCTTGGAGCTGCTGATTTTGAGGCATGAAATATAATGCATCTAAGTGAATGAATACATTTAGGGCAACGGCAGAGAGGGATCTCTGGTGGCTTGTGCTTGGTCTCTTTTTGCTCCTCAGGTCAATGTCACTAGGTGCAGCCTGGTGCTGGAACGGAAAGTGCCTGAAGCTGGCTGTATTGAGAATGTGCATTCTTCATAGGCTTGGAGTTGCGGGGGCTTGTGCCAGTTTTAGTGTGGCAGAGTTGATACACTAGTAGTTATATAATGCTATTGGTTCACTAACATGTCATCCATACTCGTGCTCACACCTTTAACAAGAGTCAAGAATTTTGTTTCTGATGTAGTGGCAGAATGTTCGAGAATTTCTCTGCAGCATGTTGTTGGCTGTGTTCATGTTAGTGCTGTTTTCTTAGTTGGATAGCGGGGAACCAAGTGTCAATACAAAGCAAAGTAAACAAGGTTAGAGGAGGACCCTTGCCCGCTAACCAACGTTTCGACCAAAGGACTTGTCCACAAGGCGAAGACAAGTCTTCTTGTCGAAACGCTAGCTAGTGGACTGAGGCTCCCCTTAACCATTGTTCACTTTTTTTTGCACTGTTAAGAATCCCGTTTTCCTGCACTCTCTCTACCCAGAAACCTAGTATCTCAGCTGTGGAACTTTGATTACAGCAGCTGAAGGGCTCGATGTATGAATTTTCTTGTTCACTTTCACTGCTTGAATGTTCACTACCATTGTGAAGGGCATCGAGGAGTATGTTGTAGCAAATGGGCATGCTGTGGTGCTGAGCAGCTCGTACCTTCATTTAATTAGTGACTGAGGTGGAGCAGTTGCTGACAGACCACTGTAAGGCTAATCCTGTCTGTCCCTAAACACCGCCATCCAGTGGCTACAGTGAATAAACAAGTATGCTGATGAGTTGTGCATTGGCAGGACCAGGAATTTTCCCCTTTGGGGTAAAGTGTTGTTAAGCGTGCTGGCATCTGGAGTTATTTTGAGTGAGAGAATTGCTCTCCCATCAGTAGGGAAACAAACACGATAAAAGCTTAAGGGTGCTTGTTATGATTACAGAAAAAGAGAATTAACTGAAGAGCAACACTATCAGGGCAGTGCGTCTCCTTCTGCTAACAATTGTCTATATCTGTTGCAATTTCATTTAAGGTCGGGCGAGGCTTTGAAAATGGTTTCTTAAAGTTGGCTGTACACTAGTTGCAATAAAATCTATGGCTATAAAATTTGCAAGGAATCATAAATAAAGGTACAGCTTGCATAAGAGCTAGTATTTTTTTTATTTTATAGGGAAAGTGGTGATAGCTGTGTACAAGCCAAATTGCTTAGAGGGTACAAGTACAGCTGTAATGTGATTGAGGTGTTCAGTGACCCAGGAAGCCATTTATGTGCCTTCCCTTTTCTCAAAACCAACCTGTCAAGACCCTCTCATGGTTTTGAGGAAAGGAAGGGCACATAACTGCCTCAATTTGTAGGTGGACACCACCCCCATCTCATAGAGTGATTGAGGTGTCCACTGACCCAGTTAGCCAGTTATGGGCCTTTCCTTTCCTCAAAAACTAATGGAGGGTTTAGTTGTCTTATTTGCAGTCTAAACTAAATTAAATATAATTTAGACTGCAATTAAGACAACACTAGACTACTTGCCTTTTTTTATTCTGGTAGCTGCAGAGTGTTGAAACTTTGTGCAACTACTGCTTTACACAGCTGGTACCGAAATTATGTGAATGATTGATTTATTTGATTTATTCATTTTTCCACTAACAAGCAGGTTGTGGTGGAAAACAAGGGGGGAAAGCTGCCAAGAAGGCAGCTTGACTGGCCCTAAATTTCATTTACAGTGGCAGCAGCAGGGCAGGAGAGAAACTTGTTAAATAAAAAACGAAAAAGAAGAACGAAAGACCATAGGCAAAATTCACATAATGATTAAAAATATGCAGAAATGCATGAAAAATAAAGGTAGAAAGGAAAGGAAAACAAAAGTAGAAACACAACTGTAGGCAGTCATGAGCGCAAAAACACTTCATACAGATTTCTAGCACAAGTAAGCACATGGATATTAAATCTAGAAAGATCATTCAGTAAGCTGGGCAGCTTGTGGCATAACATTTGCTGACCGTAATTAGTACATAGGTTGAAGGCTGAAGTTTACTGTAGTAATGGCAGTGCAAATGCAGAGAAATAGAAGTATGGAGAAACAGAATGCTCTGCTCTGAAAGCATTCCCAGTGACATTAGCGAGCTGTGTGCACGTGCATGCAGTGGTGAATCTCTCATAGCTCTACTAGGTCTTCAAGTGGCGTCTGCAATGACTTTGGTTTCCTCTGAATGAAGGTTCCACATGAGTTGCCAAAACAGGCTTAAAAAATGAGTTCCCACGGCTGTCTTTACATAACTTTCTGTGTATCGCCTGGGGGGTCCTTGATTCTCACAGGCAATTACATAATGTGCTTTCTCCCCTCCCACGTTTATCTGTATCCAGATGGGCTGCCCCTACCAGGCGGCTGTGTGGACAGGAGGGGCTCTCCTGTGGAGCATGGCGACCGTTACACTCCTGAAGGCAAGGACCCATGTGAGCAGTGCACCTGCCAGCGTGGGCGGCCTGACTCCTGCTCCATCACCTCGTGCTACCCTCCGGCCCACTGCCACCAGCCGTACCTGAGGGGCTCAGGCGAATGCTGCGACTATGCCTGCAATGGCACCACGCTGGGCTCACCCGATGGTGGGCTACTTTTCTGTGTCTGTTTGTCGGCATGCCTATTTTAAAGTGGGGAGGAAAATTGGAGAAAAGAAGAGCAGGGGGACCCATCAGACCTCTTTGCCCGTTGGGCTGCCCCGTGCAGGAATATGTGGGCTAAAGTGATGGAAAGTAGGGAAGAGAAGGCATGCATGTGCTGGAATGCAGTTTTTCGCCTGATTGTACCATAGGGTTTTCAGTTTTTAAATTTAGAGGAGGCCTTTGCAGCCGAACACACACTATTTCCCAAGCCCTAGGAAATATGGTTTCTTTATTTAGCCGAGCAGTCGGCAATTATGCAAGTTATGTAGCTGGCAGTGTTGAAATTGTGCACCTGTGATGATCCATTTGAGACAGTTGTGGAAGTTTTCTTATTGCCTGATATCATCATTTTTGTGTCTTACTTTACTTATGGTTTAGGCGGCTACACTTTGGTATCATGTCTCCTTTTGCTGTGTCAACCTTGTCACACTTTTCCAGTGTCCTGTTCAAGCTTGCAGTGTCTGTGAATAAATGAATTCACAAATAAAGAAAGCTGGAATGTCAGGGTTGACACTGACTCATGTCCGTGAAGTAAATTGTTTTGAATTACCTTTGTTCATCATTGCCTCTGCTACCAAGCCCCTGAATAGTCACAAGCCACTTTATCCAAAGGCAGTACTTTTCACCAGGCACAAATATGTGCTGTGAGCTCCAGCTAGACTGGGAGTGTCTCCTTGATTTTTATCTCCTTGGAGGGAATGAGAGTCTCTTAGCAGCGTATGTGTCAACTGCGGAACACGAGGGGAAAGGACCGAACATGTGGCCTAGCTCACACGACATTTACTGAGAGAGCCACGGACTGATAGGCCTGCAGTTCTCTGCGGTTTGAAAGTAGCAATGCCTGCTTGACAAGCACATGTGAAGTCAAGTCAGTACCCCTTCAATGGGGCCTTTGAGGTCTCAATAAATAAAAAAAAAATGTTACTAACATGAATATTGTGTGTAGTATTATAGAGTGCAGACAAGCTTTTATAACAACTCTATCATTCCTGTGTTGTAGCTGGCTGTTGGTTTGCTTCCATGGCTGCCACCTGGTTTTAAGGAGAGAGGTTGTGTTATTAAAAGTTGTGCTGGGATCCAAGAAGTGTTGGGGCTAGGAAGGTTGCTGGAGTGGGCAGTGATTTTACAGGGTTTCACTTCAGGAAGCCGAAGCCAAGTCTTGTTCTGATGCTTGTGGCCAGTAGGTTCTTGCAGCGATGATTATACTTGTTTAGTTGAATTTTTTAGAGCTGCTTTAGGACATCAATTAATGCTGGAGGCTGCTTCATTCACAGCCTTTGCAACCTATGTTTTCTCGACTGAGATGCAATGGAGATTGAAAAAAAAAATATATATATATATATATATAATGTGCTGCTGCAGCCATAAAAAACTTGCAAACTTTTTGATAGATTATTACTTATTTTATTTAGTTCTTGGTTACCTCAGACAAGGAAGCTCTGCCTAGGAGAAATGTGTTCCCTCAGCGCTGTCATCGTTACTTGCCCTTTACATTCACTATATTACACTTGCCATTTTAATTGTTTTTTTCACCTCTCTGGGCTGAGTTTAAGTCTAATTTTTGGCATCTGTATCAAACAGGAATTAAATAACAACCATTTCTTTGGGAGCTTCACAGGCTGATGAGTTGCTGGGATTGTCTCTTAGTGCCCTTGTGTGAAAAACAATTAGTAGATGGTCAGCTGCTATTTAATTAGGTAAATGGTCACTCAGACTTAAAGCTCTTGGTTGGTCCTTTTTTCTGCTACTGAAATTATCCGTTTGGGCCTCCCTGGTGGTAGGAGCAGATGTGCAGAGTGCCACCACCCTGGGCCTGCGGATGGTGGCCAGCACAGTGGCATCGTTCCTTATCGTGGCCCTGCTGCTGTTCATGATCCACCGACTACGCAAGAGGCGCCTGCTGGTCATGATACGCAGTTAGTTTCTTGGCACCATTCCTCTCTTGCTCTCGTGCACTGTGCACTTTTTACTAATATACAGACTCGCATTCACATTGATGTTGTAAGATGTAAAATGAAGATGTATCTCAGAAGCTGCTTGCTTGCCTGTTTGCACTTGAATCTCTCGTGGTAAATGCTGTGAGGAACTGGGTAATGCACATAGACTTGTCTGTTGTTGGAAATTAAAATGTACATTTACTGCAAGGCCGAAGTTCTGCTGTATATAGTCAAAGTATGAACACGACATCTGAAATGAAAACGGAAAAAAACACGAACACAAACCCTGAATTTTGCAGTGTCTCACATGTTGATAATCAGCCCTTAGGAAAATGAACTGGCTTGCAATAGAGTTGAAACACAGTTTGCATACAGGAATGCTTGAAGCCATGCCTTGAGCCAAGTGTAGACAGGCTGTATCAAGGGTTCGCCAAGTATCGCCTGGATGGAAGTGTCCTCACCACTGAAACTCACTCAACTAAAGTTTCCCTCATTTGTGCTGTCAATGTGCAATTTCAAAAGGCAAGTGTAGCAGGGAGGTGTGAAAAGGCTTTCTGCGAGACTGCTGCGGTGCACACTGTCTTAATTCCCCATGTCACATTGTATCCATTCGACATGTGCTCGTACCTCCCCCCCCCCCCCCCCCCCCCCTATTTTAACGCGATAGCTTTAACGAGCAGCCCGTGTCGCAGAAAAGTCGGCGCCCATTGTCGTCGTTGCCCGTGGCCATGAGTGAAAAATACATGAAAAATCTCCAGAGAAGCAACCTAGGTTTGTGATTAAACTGCCCACCATAGCAGGTGGCAGTTAAATTAATGATTGGTCACGAGAAGTTGGTCAGGAGGAGCAGCCTGGGTCGCACAAGCCCCACGGGTGGCAGCACGGGCCATTGCAGGACAGAGGTGCATTGCACCGCTGTGCCAGGAGTTTGTGAGTTCTGCAATGGATCTATGAATGTAAAGTAGAGAATGAGCAATTCTCCACGTTGGGGCATTAACCCATTGATGCTATCATGTCATTACCCTCAATGTGTAGCTTAAGTGTCCCCTTCAGTTTTTTTTTCTTCTAGTAAGTGGGCCTGGATAAAACAAGCTTTTGAGCATTCCTCTTTCTTCTGCTGACGCACCGCACATTGTTTGCTGCCAGGGTTGAATGGGTGCCGAGCAGCAGCCAGCCTTGAAGAGGCCTGCCTTGCGCGCCAGCTAGCACTGGAGGAGCAGGGTGTTGGCTTCCTGGGTGCATTTTGTCCCGATCCTCCACCTCCGTACACGTTCTGGAAGCCTCCTGAGGCCTACGTGCCCCCTGGAGAGGCCCCGCCCCCGTATGATGCTCCGCCTGTGCTCCTTGACCGACATCAGCAGGTGAGCATTGCTATAAGTGTGTGTGTGTGCGTGTGTGGGAGAGAGATATAGAGAGAGCTCTGCTATATGCACTGTCACCAGCTCCACGCTGTTCTTTAGAAACTACAAGGGGTGTCAAGGCTTTTTATAGCGTATAGCAGCTTCCCTTACATTGCAGATACATTCAAGAGTTTGAGCAGTCACAGATGTACAGTAGAACTTCGCTGTTGCATTCCTGGATGCTGCATTTTCCCAGCTGCTACATTTTCCTGAGCCAGTCCCGGCCTATCGGGCAGGAAACACGTACCAGAATTTTGACAATGTACAGTTAGCTCTTGTGCAACTACAACAGCACACCGGTGAAAATGAAGCTTGACACTCCATCTACGCTTGACCGTCATTGTGTTCGGTGGCTTCTGGTGTGCTGTACCCATGCCGACGCCAGGCACGCTTGCGGTTGACATGAATTTTGTTGCAGCTGTCAGTTCAGTTTTATCGTTGCTATGACTGAAGTGTGAATGATTCAAGGTGGAAAAATGAAACTATGCAGTGGTAGATGGTTCGCGGGCAGCACTATATGACATGTGGTTGCGCGCATTGACTCCGAGGTTTTTGTTTCTGCCATCAACTTTTTGTTTGTTGCCTGCAGCTTAAAAGACATAATATCTGGATTCTTTTAGACAAGGACTGTAGGATTAAAGCAGCTGATGCGAAAACAGCGTAGAAGCAGGAGTGAATGCTGTTCTACGTTAAAATGCAATGACATTATGGTGGAGAATGGTGATAGCCACACTTGTACGGTAGAATTCACCCTTCTGGTACAGCAAAGCCTGGTGCATCAGGGCACCTTATATGCCTAGTTACCCATGTGTGTTAAACAGGTCATAAAGAAAAAGTATAACATTCACTGACAAAGGCAAAGTAAAAATGACGTTTCGGAACCTGTACAGGTTCCTTGTTCACAAAGAGGGTAACAGGGCAAGCAGCCGAGATTTAAATACGCAGCATATATTTTACATATAGTGCTGTATATATACTGTGCATTTAAATTTTTACTGCTTGTCCTATAGCCCTTTGTGAACAAGGAGCTCATACCAGTTCCAATATGTAATTTTTACTTTGACTTGATCACTGACTTTATTTTTCAACTAATGCCTAACCAAATGAACTTTCATCGAACCCTTATCTGTATAAACTTATTGATTTGGATTTTTACTGAGGCACTGTTGGTTGTTCTACAGCAGGAGTTCTCGGTCTTTTTATCCTTGGGAAACCCTAATGGTTTCAAAATGTGGTGAGAACCCCCATGCACGTGTCTTGGCTTCCATCCCTTTCTCTCTAACCTGCATACAAAAAAGGCTTTTCATAAAATGCCCAAATCCAATTAGTAATGACCAGCTGCATAGTGAAGCATTCTTATTATATGATTAGTCCCAAAATAAAGTGGCTGATGTGAAGGTGGGCATCGAAGAATGCATGGATTTAGGGGCTCAGGAAACCCAAAAAGCACACCAAGGAACCAAAGGGTTCTCTGGAACCCAGCTGGAGAACTCCTATTCTATAGCATATTACAGTGTAGCATTTGCAACATCACGTTCTAAAGCCATGCTATTACTGTGAAAAGCACAATGTGAAGGAGCGCCTGATTGGCTCGAGTCCATGATCATATGCTAGGCTCTTACATGATGACCTTGGCACACTGAATTACTTTGGTTTCAGAAGGAAAGCACCTTATTGTGCATTACTATAATGGAAACTCTTGCGTTTTGGCCTGGTCACTTTTGCTGAACTAACTTGCCTGGCCATATGTATGTCACATGAGCAGCTTCCTTAATTTGGAATTTCATTACTTGCATGGTTTATGGAGCCATGGCAAGGGAAACAACCTCGTAGGCCACATCATAGTCCAACCTCATTTCTTCTGTTTGACGCGCTTCTGTAGCTTTTGTACTGAATTGGAGAAGTACCGCATAGATGAAACTAATTCCTAGAGGGAAGTGTTTGCAAACTAATTCTAAGAAATGCATGCAGGATGTTGTGCCAACCCCTGTCGAGCCACTGCATCGTGTTGCCTCGGCTACACCTCCGCTGCTGTGTGGTGGTTCATCGACTAGCAGCGAGGTAGGGGAGCCGCCCCAGCAGCAGCGAGCGATTCGCTCAGACGCCTACTATGAGGACGGCCTACGACACGTGACTGTCGTGCTCGTCGGAGACCAAGCGGCGCGGCGGCGGCTTTCGCACTGTGAACCATCCGCACGACGCCTGGTGCAGGATGGCGACAAGCGGCTCAGCTTGCAGGTGAGTAGCCACTACAGTGCTGTGTATTGCAGCTGGAAAGCTGCCAAGTGCAGCCAGGTGGAGCACAGACTCAGGACCACAGGACTTGCACATAGAGCACTTTACTTTGCATGGCTTTCAGATTGAGTACAAACAGGGAAGTCCTTAACGAGGAGCAGCAGGACTTTAAAACACCCGTGAACAGTTGACGTTATACAGTTGCCGACCAATTCTTTGGACTTGATGAGACCCGAAAAGCACAAGCCTCGTGACCCACCACAAACAGGCCAAACTGGGGTAGTGCAGAGTAAGGCATAACCCCTGGTCGACCCTTGGCCAGCGTCACGATGCATTCAACCATCGGTTGCCAGCAGTTTAATAGAGTTATTCCTATCTTATCCTATTGGTCACCAAATTTGATGTTTGACTCAGCCATGGAAAAAAAGCATAGCTCCATAGTTTAGTTATTTCTGAATTCAGCCGTATAAGATTAATTGAAATTCCATCGTAAAAACACGAACACATACAAAAACCTATTGTTGGCAAAAAATACGAAGCTGAGGAAATCACAAGTGCGTGTGCCCGCCATTCAAAAGCCATTGAAGAGGTCTCAGGAAATGGCGGAATGCCGATGTGCCAAGGGGATTTCACATTAGTGATTAATGTCTGATGTAGGGAAGAGCACCAGCTTTTGAACGAGACCAAGATGGCAGCCACTGAGGACGTGGTTGCAGGAAATGATGGGCGTAAAATTCTGGTGCGTTTTGCTCCCAAATCGCCATTTTGGCGTTTCGGAGGAGTGAGATAGATAAATTTTGTAGTAGTTGGAGGTTGACTTAGGCCTTCAAACTTTGTAGGTAGGTGCTTTAGAGCATGTATAGAATTGAAATGTGTCATTTTTGAAAAAAATTGATTTTTTTTTTTTGTCATTTCAAGACCCGTGTCTGCCATCAAGACAGACAACTAATTTTCTGTTTCATCTGCTATTAAACATTTTTTCCAGAAAAGTGGCCTCATAACTTAAACAACTGCAGATGCAAAGTGTGCCATCTTGCATGGATGCAGCCAGAATAAAATTGGACAAGGCTGTTGCCCCTGAAAACAATGATAGTGTCGAACATGGGTAGATGGGAGATGCAGCACTCACTAGTGTTTGTTTTGTAATCTTTATCTGTTGGTGCTTGTCTGCCTTCAGTGAATGCATTTCTTCTCTGGCTGGCTGAAAGTTGAACATAAGCGAAAGAAGAACTGAGTGGCGACAATATCATGAGTAAGAAGTGCTAAACCTTTTATTTTTTCAGTTTTGGAGCTCACAGTTGGATGCTTAAATTGGCATAAATGCGCTTGGGAACCAAATGCTCGAGTTAACTTGAAAGGGGCCAGAATACATGCACCTGACATAATGAAATTCACATCATGTAACATTTGTTCAGCAGTGAAAAACAAATATTTTTGCCAGTAAGTGAACTCAGACTGTCTGTCAGGGACCGGGCGTGAATTGGTGACTCCTTTTGCAGGCTCCTCCTCCAAACCAGAACAACAATGTGTATCCTGATCCGACTTCTTGGGCAGGGGAAGAGGAGGAGGGAGGAAGTGAGACGACGTCCAGTTGCACTGCCAGCGCTGACGACCGTCAAGGAGCGTTCAGCCCAACCAGCAGCGAGTCCAGTGCCTCTGCCGACGTTCCTGAGGTCAGGCAAGCTTCGCAGCCAGCCACCGTTGCAGATCCACCGAAAGCCAGGCACTCTTTAGACAGGACACTGCAAAGGCTCAAGCGCTTCTCTCTGCCAAAGCGCAAAACCTCTAAGAAGGCCTCCACAACTGGAGCGTCATCCTCTGCTGAGGGCATTGCTACTTCCTGCTGCCTGGGCCACAGTTCAGGCATGGAGTCAGACAACAGTCGCACCAGGGGAACCAAGGCATCAAACTCGGGTCCACAGGAAGAGCAGGAGTTACCTGCAAACTATGGTGCCTGTGAACGCCTGTCTGCTCCGACAGAGGCGCAGCACCCTTCTTCCACCCACCAGGATGTCGGAGCAGTTTCTGTGGTAGGAAAGCCCGCTAGGAAAAAAGCGGGCAAACGGAAACTCTTCTCTCTGCCATCGTGGGATGGCTCGGTGTTGAGGAGAGCACCGGAAGGCAATGGCGAGGCACATGATCCTCCAGGCACCCAGGTGGTGCTGGAATCGGCTGTTCCTGTTGTGGGAATGGTGAAGGATGGAACTCGGCCTTGCTCTTTGGATCTTCCACCAGCCACGTCAACTCCCAGGAACCACTCCTCTGCCTGTCCCGTGGTCATCACTGTGAAGTGCAGACCAGTGAGGACCGAACCAGCCAGTGCAGTGTCTGATCAGCAGAAGGAATCACCTTGTTCTTCCTCGTCCACTTCCTCAAAAACAGACAGGCAGCGGATGGCAGAGTTTGCGGGTGCAGATCCAATGACAAACGGTTCAGTGACTGTGCAGCCATATGCAGAAGCAGTGCACACTATCCCGCGGCAGAGCGTTGCCAGGCAGGTGGCTCGACTGGAGGCTCAGGGCTTCCGACCACCCGATGCTTCGTGTGCCACTCACATGCACAGCCGGAGTGCATCGCACGACAGCCGCTGCCAGGAAAGGATGCATTGCAAACCACGAGAAGGACAATCATTCCCACAGCCGGGCCCATTTTGAAAGTGTGTGCACTTTTTTTTGCATCTACTATACAGATTATAGCAAAACTTACTAGTGATGTGTTGCTTCACTGCATGGAATGGACAGATAAACACCTTAGCATAGCAGGCCTTGTAGAAGCAGTGAATGGGTGTAACCTGTTTTAGACACATGCGTCGGGTATTCACCAATTGTACTTGATGTGTGTACTCATCCAGGTGGTCTGATGTATTGAAGAATTTCTAGTGAATAACCGAGAAAGTTCGAGCTTAACTTTGGTTTGGAGCCACCTTTTATGTGGTAATGATGCTGGGGTGCTATGTCTTGACTCTGAAACTTTCCCTATTTGAATGCTCATAGTTCATTACCCACAATCTAAGATACTACTGTTGCCAAGTAGGAAATGGTGTCTTTTTGTTTTGTGTAATATTTCTCAATAAGGCAAATCATTTTGTTTTAACCATCTGCCTTGTGGTACATTTATGTCTTGGAAGAATTGAGACCAGAGCCTTCATTTTGTACCATATTCATTTTATCAGTTCTGCTAGAAGGTCTCCTTTCATCATATAATGCAAACTTTAGTGCATTGACTTGTGTTGTTGCATTTGTTCTAGGTTCACTCTTTATTACTTAAAACTGCCAGGCTGTGCAATGTAGAAACAAGGTTCAAATAATTGAATGCATCCAAGTATTCCTGGCTATTTCTTCACTTTACTTTCTTTTTTTCTTTATGTTCCTGGTGGCCATTTAGAAAATGTGCTTTTTAATGGTAGTTGATGCCTGAGGGCTGTACTACAGTGAATCTTTTTTTTCTTTTCTGCATGTGTTCAAGAAATGCATTTGGTATGCTCACATGTTGTTTTGACAACAATGTGCATTCAGGGTGACAGCCCGATCACTATGTGCTAAGGTGTTTTTTTCTCAGTGGGCCTTTATTCTTATCTTATTTCTTAGTTGTATTTATTGTGCTGTGTAGCACACATGACACTTGTGCTCAAGGTGATTATTGTCTTTTTCAAAGAACATCAAGTAAAGTTGGTGTATGTGAGTGCTTTCTGGGAGAAAAAGTGAAGTGCTGTATGAGTCATAGAAAATGGAGGATGCGTACATTGATGGCACCTTAGGCAAGTTGTATGGCAGGCTGAATGAATGTTTGCAACTTGGAAAAATTGTTTATAAAACTCCCATCAACTGAAAAAAAAAATGTGCTGTGAGTACAAGATGCATGCCTTGGACCATTGCTTCAGTGCTGTGGTCATGGCCAATGGCCTCTACTTGTAGTTTCTATTTCAGAGTCGGGATTGCTCAAGTTGGCAGCTGCTTTGTGATATGCTGCCATCATGTGGGCACACAGCACTGCAGAACAGAAATTGCACAGCTGGCACCTTGCTTGCTTGTGCTGTTTGGGACAAGTGAAATGCAAACCAGGCAATTCAAAACAACTAACGGAAGGAGTGGATTTTAGTTTTGAAAGCTTAGTGACCTGTTTGGTTAACCATAACTTTGTGAGTATGATGGTTAGGTTTTGAAGGGGACAACAACAAGCACCATTTATTTTTATTTTCCCTTTTCTATTGTTTTTGCATTTTTATGTTTGCATTTGAGTTGTTCCAATTCCATTTCAGTTGGCCTGGGAGTGCACAATGTAAATGAAAATTTGATTCATGCCAGTATGGCTTTAAGGCCATTTTTTTTTTTGTTTGACCTAATTCTCTTACAGAAGATCTTCTTGGCATGTCGTACTGAAATCCTGATATTGGCAAGTGCTGTATTGCTGTGCATATGACCTTTGCATCTTGTATGGCTTAAGCGGTTTAAGATGGGCTTACAGCTCTGCGTTTCATTAATTTCATAGTCCCTATAGCAGGGTAGTCAACCGGAACATCCTTCTGGTTTACATCTCTGCCTTCCGTCTTCCTCTTTATCTCACTTTCTCTCTATAGTCATTCTGTATTCTCTAATGGTCGAAATGTTGATGCCAAAAAGGTATTTTAGCTAACTGTAGCTTCTCTGTGCGCTGTTTTGCTTTTGGCAGTGCTCATGTAAATTGGTGCCTGTGAGTGCATCAGTTGCGTGGGCATACTTTCGTTTGAAGCAAGCTGCCGTACTTGCCTTCGCATGAAATGATTGTTGTTAGGCATGAGAATGAGCACTAGGTATTATTTCATATTGAATAAAAAGGCTTCATCATGTTTTAGACAGACACTCTGTCGTGTTTAAAAGAGATGTGTCTATTTTATTGGGGTTTGGATTGGTATCGTGTAGCATTGGCCTTCTCAGTAATTGTTATATTCTTGTTGTGCGAATCAAAGTCTCAAGGAATATTGGAAGTGAAAAGTTTGTTCTTTTTTCTGCAGATTTTGCCTCAAGCAGAACATTTTAGTAGTTTTTATAAAACAAAGCAAAGATTTTAGGTTTAAGTGGACTTCTCTTAAAGGGGTTGTGAAAGGGGGTCTCAACAAAGATGCGAGGTGCCTAGGATGCTAAAGGACGCTGCTTCACAAATATCCTCCAGCAAGAATTTTTTAGATGTGCTTCATAGAAGCTGATTTATCTGTAGTCAAAATTTGAATTTCCGCGTCTTCGCGCCTTTTTTTCTCCTCTCATCACTTCTTGAGCGCTGAAATGTCGGCTCTCCTCCGCCAGCCTCTCGCACTGGCCCCCTCCGCTGGCTGCTGACGCAGGCGAACCAATGCTAGCAGTCCACTGCTGACGTAATGAGCGCGGATGCTGACGTAATGAGCACGGTTTCCCAGCACCGCAGGTCGCCGCTAGGCATGGAAGCGGGAGTTTTAAAAATTTTATTGTAAATTATCGGCTCACTTTTGAGATCTTGTACGTGGCATGAAAGCTGGTTGGCCTGTACTCTACATAATGCGAGCATTTTTTAACCAACCTCAAACACCCTTTTCGGGGACCCTTTAAGCAGCAGTTTTCATTAGTGTTCTGGCTATGGTCAAGGCTATCCTCTGTCTGCTTTCTGGAAAGGAAATTTATGGTTATGACATGCTGTCATCTTTTGTAGGGGTCAAGTGTTGTTGCATATGCTTTACACTGTTCATTTTCAGGCAAAACCCACTTTCACCTGATCTCTGCACCTAGAACAGATTCCATACAAATCTCATTAAGCCTGATTTCTATCTGGAAAGGTGCCTTCAAGTGAGTGCTATGCAAAGCTCAGTCACAAAGCTCATCTTAATCTTATTGTGGAGAAATATCATGAATTCATTGATGATTTTAGATGTCTTTTAACTTACGTCCTTCACGCCATGCATTTAGCTCAGAACAAGTTTGAAAATCACATGCTAGAAATGAGTAACCACAACATAGGTGCTGACCTGATGTCTTATTGGCGTCACAGTGCTCTTAAACATCATTATTCAACTCCTGTCAATTCAGAAACATGGATAATTCGGACTGCTAGCGTGGTCCAGGCCAACGCCCATGTCTATGGTGTCATACGCTATTTGATTTGGATGCCATTTGGCTCGCACCGGTTAATTCGGGTGCGCACCTAGCCGGAGGCTGTGTCGCTTTGTGATAGACATAGCGAGCGATCGTGCTAATATCCAAATAAAATATCACGTCAGAGAAAGGCCCGCGCACCTTTCGGCAGGCGTTACGATGTTTGGAGGGTTCGGAGGCCTCAGCGCCGAAAAATTTTGCGGCCACATAGTTTCGATTTTTCTTTTCCGAGTTTCGCTCCAAACCTCGGCGATGGCGACCCGGCCGTGCATCGACCAGCTAGCTGAGTACACTGTTTTGCGCACTTTCTGACACTGATTTGTGCTTCTCTAGTCCTTACATTTTCTCACCGGGAGGCTTGTCATAGCTCCAACGCTGACACGTTTCCCTCGGTTTCATGCGCTTTATTCTTGGAGATTTGGAGAATTTTCCTTGTTCCTTGAATTCCGAATTAATGAAATTCACTATAGTAACCAACACAACCCACACAGTAATGCCCAGCTTGAATGCTGTTGTATGTTTCAAATGGTCACAATGATGTTAAATATTCTTACAGTGTACTATAGTCCACAGAAGTTTAAAAGGATGCATGTGCTCGAAAAAGAAAATGCTGCCTGGTAAGGTTACCAGATGATGCAGCACCTTCGTACTCGCACACCTTCAGATGTATAAAGCGATCAACTTGCATGACTGCCAATTGGGGTGGCTTGTGGAGACATATATATATATAATATAAAATCACCAATAATTGTAGAAACATAACAGGATTTAATTCACGACGTTTCGGCTGGAGGACCAGCCTTTTTCGAGTCCAGCCACTAGAAAAAGGCTGGTCCTCTAGCCGAAACGTCGTGATTTAAATCCTGTCATGTTTCTTCAATTTTTGGTGATTTTATATTATATTCACCAAATCAGCTGCCAGAAATCACTATATATATATATATATATATATATATATATATATATATATATATATATATAATACCATCGACATCCCGCAAACGTTTGTGGCCGATAGTAATGCAAAAGCAGGTAAGTATAAAGGCGCTTTAGCGCGCGTGGCCGGCAAAACGCGAACATCTACAGTCCAGCGGTGCCTGACCGCCAGCGTGCTCGGCGGCTTCCTGCGCGGTCCGACGGCTCCCGGCGTCGAATGCAGCAGGTTGCATTTCGCGCGGGCCGCGTCGGCCGGCCCGACCAGATTGGTTCCTCCTCTCGTCGGGGCACGGCCGCTCCAAAGTACTATAGTGCCTAGAACCTTCTAGGCACAATAAAAGTACAGTGGCTATATCCAAAGCGAGGGGCGGATGCGCTGCTTTGTGAATCCACGACAGATGGCGTGTCGGACGTTCTGGGCATGCGCTTCTCCAGGCGGAGCCGCTGCGCAGTGTCGGAGCGGTCGGACTTTAGGGGGGCCGAATTTACGCCTGGCGGTGGTGGCGGTAGTGAAAACTTTTTTATTCAGTGAGCGGAGAGCTTGGAGGCCAAAAATGGCCCTTTACATAGGTAGAGTCCGTAGTCCTGGACCACGCTGGACGAGGCCGCTACTCGGGCCCGTTGGAGTAGAGATCTCTGAGACCCCAGCCCCGAGCAAATGAGCAGTGCTGCCTCCCATGATTCTCGGGAAGGGAAAGGGTTTGGCCGGGGGAAGGGAAGGATTCTTCTGATAGACCCAAACCATGTCGAAGTTATCGGACACTTCCCCACAGTGAGAGCAGCGCCCATCAATTTTCGGGTCAAAATGTTTTGCTATTGCAGGACACAACAAAGTATTGGTCTGCAGGCGCCTGAGGGTTCGCTCGTCGGCTTTACTCAGGCCCTTAGCAAGGACAGGCAAAAGCCGATGCCGTTCGCAATAGTATTCCAGAATAATAATAATGATAATAATAGTAATAATTGGTTTTGGGGAAAAGGAAATGGCGCAGTATCTATTTCATATATCGGGGGACACCTGAACTGCGCCGTAAGGGAAGGGATAAAGGAATGAGTGAAAGAAGAAAGAGGTGCTCTAGTGGAGGGCTACGGAGTAATTTCGCCCACCTGGGGATCTTTAACGTGCACTGACATCGCACAGAACACGGGCGCCTTAGCGTTTTGCCCCCATAAAAACGCAGTCGCCGCGGTCGGGTTCGAACCAGGGAACTCCGGAACAGTAGCCGGGCGCTCTAACCACTGAGCCTCCGCGGCGGGTTGCGAATTTGGCAGATTCTTATGTTTTCGTGCGCCTGTAGGCAGACAGCTAGACAGAAAAACTGTTTCTGCAAGTGAGTTTTAGACTCTGCTGGGTTCCTGGGCCACTGGATGGTCCCGCACTGCATCATGTAGGTCATGATGGCAACAAGGTATTGGTCTGCAGGCGCCTGACAGTTCGCTCATCGGTTTTACTCAGGCTCTTAGCAGGGACCGGGAAAAGCCGATGCCGTTCGCAATAGTATTCCAGAAATTCCGTGAACTGCAGAAGCGGTTGCGTAATCTCAGCCGGAGGAGCTTGGATGAGGTACGTGCCGGGTGGGTATGCGCTCGGACGTCCGCGTCCGCAGCCTCGTCACCTCTAAGGCCCTCATGGCCGGGAGTCCTAGCTATGCGTTTGGCTGAAGTGTCCGATTCCCTTACTATCAGCTTTAGAATATGGTAGGCTAAAGGTGAAACCTCGCCAGCCAGGTAGTGTTCACAGGCTCGACGCGAATCTGTGATGATTACCTTCGAATTCGGGTCCGAGGCGGCAAGCGCAATGGCCACCTCCTCTGCCTGCACTGAATTTGGTGCTCGATATGAGAGGCCGTTAACGTGTTTGTCCTGGAGAACTACGGCGGCCGCATAGAATCCAATGGGCGGTGGCCCTGCCACGTCAACGTAATATATATATATATATATATATATATATATATATATATATATATATATATATATATATATATATATATATATATATATATATACCCTGTTCGGAACCGCGTAGGTGTTCGAGGGCCCGAACTCGTGCCTCTCGAATGCCTTCGTGTGTCTGCGTGTCCATGTTGCGCAGGAGTGGAAGGACCGAGAGCTTGTGACGCCATAGCTCTGGAATCCGACATGTATCCTCCAGAATGCACTCGTGCTAGATGTGCAGGCGGTCTAGCAGACGGCGCCCGGATGCTGTCTGCGAGAGTCACGTGTACTTGTTCAGGAGGTGGGCCTCCCGTAGCTCCTGGTAGGAGTTTAAAACCCGCAAAGCCGACAACTTATCGTTGGACGTGGCCACTTGGAGGTTCAGTGCTCGCTTTGTAGCCTTTCTAATGATGGCGTCGATTCGTGTCTCGTGTTGTTTACTTGTGCTACTATTGGCTGCGCCGTCGGCCAAAGACTCCAGTAGTCCTTCGGAATGCGCGTTACTTCCGGCACACTTTTTGGCGTGCAGCTCGGATAGCGAGGGCCTCTCCTGAGTTTTTCCTTCCTCCATGGTTGTGTGCACTGGGAAAGATTGCCAGAATTCTATGGACGCCATTTTTGAAACTCGACCCCATCGACTACATTGTAATTCTGCAAGAAAAATATAATGTTTGCAGATGGTCAAGAGGAAACCACCGAGCGGGATGAGAAATGTGATTTTGAAGTTGATGTCAAATATTTGAAGCTTTACCCCACACAACAGGTAGCGAATTCGCCTTGTATCATTCATTGTAGGACGGCTCTAAAGTCGCTGTTGACAAAAATATTTCCACCAATAAAACAATGAATCAGAATTGTGAAGTGAAATAAACAATTTATATCGAAAAATATTTAACTTTCTCAAATTTCTGGTTTGTTAACGTCGCCTGCATTAGCAATGCCTGGCCAGCGCCTCCTCTGTGTTTTCTGAGCCAGGGAAAAGGAGAGAACAAAGGACGCCACTCACATAACCGTGGCTCGTGAAAACGCAGGCCGTGGCTGTGTGGGCAGCTGTTTGGTTGTTCAGTTTCGACTGCATTCTTGTTGCTTCAAGTACAATCAAAAGATGTATGAAAGAGAACCCTGAAGCACATGTCGCTTTGGGCAACCAGCTCGCACGTCGTCTGCTGCGCGCGCGTCACCATTTTGTTCGCTTGTCTGTGAGTAGTTTTGTAGCGATAGCTACATCAAGGTAGCATTTCGAGCCTTCACCGCGGCGCTGTGGCGGCGCCGCCATGCTGTCACGTGGTTGGTCACGTGGTGCGGAGCAGCTGCCGGCGGCGCGGTGTCGTGGCTGATCACGCGGTACGTGCCGTGGATGGTCACGGGACCAAGTTCCACTCGGCCAGCTGTAGCTATCGCGTCACTCCAGGTTTGGCCAAAGCTAAACCACCGCCATTTTTTTTTTGAAAGCATAGTTCACCTGTACATTACGCTTTCCTGGCAGTCACTAATGCTGCAAGCTTCGTCGCTCGGGCATTCATTCTCGTTCCATTAATCGCTGAAAGAACCTTGGCACGTGCTACTGGCTACTCGCGTAGCAGACTACGCGCAAGCCGGGAGTGCGCGCGCATAAATACTGCACCAGACGGCCAAATCGGCCGTGATCCATTGTTAAAGATTTTGGGAGCTATATTTGATGCCAGCGGAAACGAAGCCACAGCTGGCGCCAGTAAATGCCATGTGGTTTGATCATTTGAGAATCAAAAACAATTGAATTGTGCGAGTACAGAAACAACGCGTTCTGCCGCGATCTTCGTTCAACACTGGCTCGTTGTCTGCGAAGAGGCGCCGTTGTTCCAATCTGAAGCCGCAGTGTTGACTCTTAAAATAAGCGAGTAATAATAATAATAACCGTTTTTGTGGGGAAATGAAATGTCTCATATATCGTTGGACACTTGAACCGCGCCGTAAGGGAAGGGATAAAGGAGGGAGTGAAAGAAGAAAGGAAGAGGTGTCGTAGTGGAGGGCTCCGGAATAATTTCGGCCCCCTGGGAATCTTTAACGTGTACTGACAGGCACATCGCACAGCACACGGGCGCCTTACGTGGTGCGCATGGAAAATGCACCCTGCTGTCAGTGCGGCCAAACTTAAGGCGCTGCAGAATCTGCTTACAGATGTCACTTCGCAAATAGAAAGGTGCATGTTTTTAAGATCAATGCGTTGTGAGCCATATTGCTCTATGAATCGGCTATTTTAACAGCGAAAATAAGAGCATTAGTTTTGGGGGCCAAATTTCACTTGTCAGTGAAGCTATGCCACTCTCACAGTTTCGCGTGCTTTCGCGAAAGCGGCTTTTCGGCAAAATGCTTAACTGCGACGTGTGTCAGCAACTTTGAAGGCACTACGTATAGAGTTGGAGAGGAACGGCCTCAGGAAGCGAACCGATATAAGGCTCATGAGCTTAAGTGTGCCAGTAGCTTCATTGCTCTTGTACTTTAGCAACTTTGAAGCACGGAGAGCTAGGACGGCGTGCTCCACTAATGTTGTCAGCAATGTCTGATGCTCCTGTAGGGCACGGCCAGCAAACGTTCTTAAAGAGTCCAGAACAAACAGAAGTTGATCATAAGGAACCCACTTCGGTCTTGGCTGTGGGTGAACTGCAGGAGCGGCTGACTGCTAACTGGCTCCGTAAAGAAATGCAGCTCTCGCGATGTATCTGCTCGCCTACAACTCGTGCAATGTATGCTCCCACACATAGGCGGTGGCCGAGACTTGAAGAAATGGCACGTGGTGTGGCAGAACTGTGGTAGTCACTGATACCAATGTCTTGGCCTGGTCAGCTTCGACACTGCTTGCACAGCCGAGGCTAGGGCATGCTTTGGAGTTGGGAGCGGGCTGAGCAGAAGCGATGGTATCAGTGAATATAGTCCTGACAATGCAACAGTCTCTCTGTGGGCAATATTGGAATTAGACGGAGCAGTTCCGGGCTTTAGCAGCTTTTCGAGACAAGACAGTGCAACCTGAACGTCCAACATTTCGTTGCATGCACTCCATGTGCTACATGTCATCTAGCGAGACGAGTGCCACTAACCCAGACCACTCCAAGCAAATCATTGTATTATGACATCACCCTCCATTCGCACCCTCACTCTCCTTTTACTTACCTTCTCCCCCTTTTCCAGTGTGGAGTAGCAGGCCAGAGCCCTCTCCGCCGGCCGACCTCCCCACCTTTCCTTTCATTAAATTACCTTCTCTCTCTTTCTCTCTCTCTTCAAAGAGGGATTCAATTGGATCACTATTGAACTTCTGGGTGAGAACAGAAAAACCTCCTACAAAAAACTATTTAACACATGCAACTATGTAATAGGTAGTTATGAGAATCGCTTCATACGTTTCGTCTATGATGAATTCACGTGAATGCGCTCATCTCTTCTTAACTCTTCTAAATACGTAGGAAAAATGACCCCACGCCATTAACGCTGCGGAAATGACGAGCTTCTGAGAAATTCTGGTGATTGTGCTGCGTTCTACTGTTGGGCCTGCGGCTGAAAATGATATCGCGCAGCCTTATATCTCAGGTGTACCAAGGCAGGCATAAGTTGGACGTGGCCCTTGGTGCGTGCATTTCTTCGATGTTATTCACAAAGACGTGCTTTATGCTCAGATAGCGAACATGCTTCACAGAGAAGCCCTGCTGCAGCCCGTAGAGGTCTTTTATGCGCGAAGCAGAAATCTCACTCCCAGCAAGCAGCTTATCTTTCCAGGTTCGCCCAAAAATGATGGAATTGCCTAGTACTGCAACATTAATCAAACACTTCTAGACATTAGAGGCAGGACATAGAAATACAACCAAAAAGACAGTGGTTCTATGCATTAAGGATTTAGAAACGTCTTTCCGGGAGTGATTGTGTAATTTAAGCAACAAAAACGAAACAGCCCATTTTCTTCCCAGAGAGGGAACTCGGCAACTTTCCGCGACCCGGGATTTTCAGCAAGAAATATAAAACGACTGCTCTCTCTCTCTCTCCTGTCTCTCCCTCGTGCCACAAGCTGCAGGGTGTGATGGTGGTAGTGGTTTTTTTATTAAAATAACAGTAAAAAGGAAGGAAAATATTTTTGCTAGCCCCGGCATCTGCCATCGATACTGAAGCACCTGAGCTGGGGCAGCGGAAATAAAGAATAGCAGGCAGAATGGAGAAATGAAATGAAAGAGGTGACGGGAGAGAAAGAGAAGATATGGGGGAGATCTAATATGTACAAACTATTTACACAATAATAAATGTGTCCAGGTTGTGCGCGTGATTAGTTCATTTTAGAGGAATTAAATCACACACGCGCTCAGCACTGTGTTGGCTAAAACTGGAGTGGGGCGTCCAGTTATTAATCGTTCAAGGTAGAACTCGCGGAGCGTTCGGTCACTGCGTGTAATTACCTGACGGAGAACAGACGGGACGTCAAGCCCGTGTGTTCGAGGAATGCACAGTGAAGGAGCAGGTGTTCTAGTGTTTCCACTGCACCGCATCCGTCACACACATCACTCGTCGCGATTCTGTGACGCACCCGTCGTTCCCCGGGCCACACGCAGCCAATGCGCGCGCGGTGGATCATAGGCTGCGTGTGGCCCGGGGAACGACGGGTGCGAATGTTTTCTTTTTTTCTGATTTACATCGCGTAAATCAAGGAACATCAATTAAAAGGGGGTTCCCCACCTGTCTATGGCCTGCTTTTCCTGAACAATCAAACATGCTAAAACACTTGCGCAATACAGTGACGCATATTTACGTGCCGCTTTTCAGGCACTTTTTCTCGTTTTTGCAGGCACTTCTCGTCTTCAACGATTAGTGGTTTCTTGGTGGCTTTTGAAGGAGAAGGGAGGAATGTGGAAGTGAAAGAAGAAAGAGGTGTTGTAGTGGAGGCCTTTGGAATAATCTCGACCACCTGGGACCTAGAAAATTGGTTTTTGAGGATGGGAGATGACGCACTAACTGTCTCACTTATCTCGGTGTACACCCGAACCGCGCTGTAAGGGAAGGGATACAGGAGGGATTGAAAGAAGATAATAATAGTAATTGGTTTTTGGGGAAAGGAAATTGCGCAGTATCTGTCTCATATATCGTTGGACACCTGAACCGCGCCGTAAGAAAAGGAATAAATGAGTCAGTGAAAGAAGAAAGCAAGAAAGAGGTGCCGTAGTGGAGGGCTCCGGAGTAATTTCGACCACCTGGGGATCTTTAACGTGCACTGACATCGCACAGTACACGGGCGCCTTGGCGTTTTGCCTCCACAAAAACGTTGCAGCCCCGGTCGGGTTCGAACACGGGAACTCCGGATCAGTAGCCGAGCGCCTTAACCACTGAGCCACCGTGGCGGGTATTGAAAGAAGAAAATTAGAAAATATAGATATTCTGTACCGATATCGATTTAATATCTGCTACGGGTCCTATTTGGACCTAATATATTAAACTTATTTTTGGAATATGGCAGGGTGCTTGAAGCGCTCCGGCAGTGGTTGGCCCGGTATTGCACTGCCTCCGGGATCGGCCCGGGTTTTATAAGCGTGGCGCGTCTTTTCTTTCATTCTTTGCACTCCTATCCTTTAACTCTCCTACTTTTAGCACGTGGCAGTGGTTGTGGCTCAACTAGAGCCAGTGGCCAGGCCCGTGCACTTTGCTTTTCATTCTTCCTGTCAACAACAGCGAACGAGCGAAGAAAGGTAGAAAGAGGTGCCTTATGCAATGTCCTCTAGATAGAGGCGACCTGATCTATCCTCCTCTCCACGCGGCTGACGTAACCGAGGTAGTCGGAGCCTGTGGTGGCTAGCGCGGTGGTTTTCGCGGCTTCAGCGTCAGCACCGTGTCATGAGAAACAAGAAGGCAGACCGTTGCTCTGACGAAGCGCTTCTCGGGGCTCAGTTTTATCGCCATATTGCGTCATGCGGAACATGAACACAGCCACTGGACTCGGAACCGCCCGCCGCTGTCGCCGACAATTGTCTGGCCCTCGTTTCTACTCGGCATGCCGAACGAGACGGGGCAGCTCAAGAAGTGCGGAAATGCCATTCCCCTGCTGTTCTCCATTCTGCCGGCCAAATTACCCCGACGGCCTTAAATCGAGTGTTTGCGGTTTTCTGCAAGACGTCGAACGCCGAGACAAATGGCTTCTGGCTATTCTTCGCAAGGGATACATACCATCGCAATCTTCAAAGGTAAACACTAACGCTGAGAACTTCTAGCGCACATGTTACAATTTACGCCTATCTCCTGTTGTGAGCTGAACTCACGCTTGCGAACGCAGGTTTTAGTTGTATATATAGGGGGCATTGAGAGAAGGTCTGCGGGATAATTTCGACCGTATGGGGATTTTTAACGTGCACTCACATTGCACAGCACACGGACGCCTTTTTCCATCGAAACACGGCCGCCGCGGTCGGGTTCTAACCCGGGTACTCTGGCTCAGTAGACGAGTGCCTTAACCACTGAGCCACCTATAGTCTGCTCTGACATCGTACAACACACGGGCGCCTTTTGCGCTTCGCCTCCATCGAAACGCGGCCTCAGCGATCTGGTTCGGAGTACCCGAACAAGTTTCATTCCAACAGCCATAGGGAGGGGTTCGCGGTGATGGAATGCGGGTTTCTGAAGGTGATCGACAACTCTTCACATGCAATTTGTTGTCTAAAGTCAATATTTATTAATTCAGATAAGTAAGCTTAATTAAACTATTTAACTGCGAAGCAAAAAATTGCCTCCTGTGCGCAAGATGACTGTAACCAGTATGCAACTAGTTTCACTCGCCTGTCTCTAATTTTTTAACTCTTGGCTCAAGTTAGCTGGGACACCTGGTATATTTAGCGTCCATCTCATGAAATAAAACCATTCCTACGTTGAAGATATGTACAGGCAACGCATCCCGTCTCACTCCGTGGTTTTATTGATGTGTCGCTCGCTCCATACAAACTTGTTAATTTTTTATTACAATGGTTGGGGACACTAACAACAACTCTATCCAATTTCTGTTTTTATCAAGTTGAAAATTGAAGGGTACTTTGTAAATTCCAAAGTGTGTTCGGCGAAAGCCTGTGCCCATTCGACAGACTATGCCATGTCTTTCCGCTTCCCTGGCCTTGGTGCCTGTTGACGCGGCCACTCGCTGTTGTCGCTTCCGTTCCGCTTCCCTGACCTTGGCGCCCGGTGACATGTTAGCCCGCCGCATGCGCATTCGCTCATTCTTCTTCTGGCGTTTGGTATCGGGGAATTCACATTCTTGGGGCGCTTCTCCGAACTGCTTGCCGTGGAATCATTACCGGGCCGCTTGGAAGCCATCCGACTTGACTGCTGCAACGAGACGTCTGACGAAGGAGCGTTGCCGTGCGCGCCGCTGTGCCATCACGTGATTGCTGAGAGAGTGTAAGGGGGAGAGGCCATAGCTGTGGCGGCGCAACTGTTGCTAAGCGCCGCTGGGACATCACGTGAATCCTGAGAGAGTGTGAGGGGGAGAGGCCGCAGCTGGCACCGTTCCAGGGCACGGACGGACGGTCGGACGCCGCGAGTTTGAGCCATTAAAGGCTTTCGCCTTTATATTGTATCCATGCTCTTTCTTGCTACGCTCTATGTTTGTTCGGCAGCTGAAGAGATATTTATCGCTGAAAAAAACTGTATCCGAAAGTTGTATATTTTGCTCCCACCACTCGATTCAAACTTATGACGTCAGGATCTAAAAGGGTTCCGTGATCACTGTTTGAAAGTGAAAGTAGATGTAGTCTGGCCTCAAGGATCCGCGTGGGGGAAAGTTTTCCTTACTCTCACTGTAATCTGATTGCGGGAACAAAAACCGGCGTTGATATCAGTATTTTGTTCTTTGACCTTTTCTAGCTTGTAAAAGCTCCATTTTCGATGAGAGTAATCTCTCTCTCTTTAGTAACAGAACGCAGTATCTATCTACACAAGGGAACTTCAGTTTGTCTTCAGCATCAACACTTAAGTTATAATTTAAATAACTTTATGTAGCAGTCTTATTTTACCTTATCATACCGTCCCCCGAACCAACATTTAAACCAACGATGTTTGGGTCCCAATACTTGACCGTAACCAATAGCGGTGAATGACCACGCTGTGCTTAGCCCGTTGTGACTGAAGTTTCCGCTGCACCATTTACTCTCGAATACTAATACAATTGAGAGCACAAAAGCCAAGGAGGCTGCATGCATAGCGAGGCCGTTACCAGATGCGCGGCGACGAAAGTTTCATTTCATTTGCTCGTGTTGATTATGACTGATCCGTGATGAGTACAGTACAAAACTGTAACCATGGCAATCTCAGTCGTCCGGAATACAGGATAGTGAATTTAATTCAACACATTCATTTTCGAAGCTGCGCTCCTATGAACAATTTCCCTCTCGGGCGTGCACTTAGATGCAAAGTTCTGAACGCCTGGTTTAGACCGAACGTTAAATCACAAAAATTTTGTAATCGTTCAGTTAAACGCTGCACGGCTTCATGCAAGAAAGTACTTTAAAGTGAATGAATGCTTTCCACTACAACAGCTCTGTTTCAATTAAACAAAATCAAAGGTGGATGCGGCTTGGGTAGGGCAAAAGATATTTCCGGCCGCCCATTTCTCCAGGCACCTTGCGCATGTGCGGGGTGGGGTTCGTGACATTTCATTGCACACTTACTGGCTGCAAGTTTACTGAGTGTGGGGCGAATGGTCGCTTTGGGAGACCTCTTGCCACCAGCTCGATTAGGAGAACTATCGCCTGCTCGTGGTAAGTAAATCTCAGAACGAGTTTCGCCTCTAATGCCAGGTGAGCGCTGTACTAAAGTGTTTCTGACGTCGCTCGCAATTCATGCAGACAGAAGAACACAGATTTCGGGTCCCACGCAAGTGGCAGAGCATAAAGAGGCCGGTTCGCCGCTCATTAGGATCTTAATTGTTTTAGACCCATTTCCCTGGTGGTGAGCCACGAACAGTTTAAACTGAGATCGGTTTTCTAATTTGTGCGCCGCTCGTTTTCCTGTTCCGGCGTGTGGACAGTAAATGGTTTCCTTAAGGGCGGGACCGATTGCTGACCCCACATCCCGCGGCCGCAGCAACTGGTGATCGACCGGCCCTCAGAGGCCGGGGATGATTGATCCTGAGGCGGGGGGCCGGGGAACAGTGGCTGCGACCAGAGGCAGTCGATGGCACCCATTGATCGCTCACGTGACACACAATGCTGTCGCCATCGGTGCTGCGTCGGCTTAGCTAGAGTGCCGCCACACGGACAGGGTGCGGCCAGCTGGCAATGCATAGTCCAGAACTTTGTCGACAGCGCCATCTATGAGGACGATTTCAGCTTCAATACCGGACGTCAGCACGAAAGGTTTCCGCTTTCTTTTTCCATTCTGCAGAAGGTTGTGCAGACCTAGCGAGTTCGTGTACACGTCAGAGTTTCTTTTCCACCTCTGCTCTCCGCAGACTGGTGGTCGGCACAGCTACAAAGCTTTATAGCTAGCCGTCTTTATAGACCAGGTGGGCTGACCCTGTTGTCTGCAACTACCTATAGTGGTGCATGCGCGAAACTTTATTGGACACTGAAAGCGCAGCAAGCAGAAGGACGAGAAGAGTGGATGGAACAAGCAGTTCCCTGTCCGATCCTTTGTCCCATGTCTTCTTCTCGGCCTTGAATTTTCCAGTACGCTATGCCAACTGGCCCAGCAGACAACTTTCTCAAGAAATTACTCATAGTAGGAACACCAGTAATAAAGTTGAACGCTGTTTCCGCACAGTTTGAAGACAGCGTTTCGACTTAAGAAAAAAATTTAACGCCCATACGCCGATTTCAAATTGTTCACAAACGACATCCAACTTTATTACTGGCCACGTTTCGGTGGAAGCGAAACGCAAAAGGCGCCCGTGTGCTGTGCGGTAATAATAATAATTGGTTTTTGGGGAAAGAAAATGGCGCAGTATCTGTGTCATATATCGTTGGACACCTGAACCGCGCCGCAAGGGAAGGGATAAAGAAGGGAGTGAAAGAAGAAAGGAAGAGAGAGGTGCCGTACTGGAGGTCTCCGGAATAATTTAAATAACGTGGACATCTTTAACGCGCACTGACATCGCACACCACACGGGCGCCTTAGCGTTTTGCCTCCATAAAAACGCAGTCAATGCATGTTAATGACCCTCACGTGGTCGAAATTATCCCGGAGCCCTCCACAACGGCACCTCGTTCTCTCTTCCTTCTTTCACTCCCACCTTTCTCCCTTCCATTACGGCGCGGTTCGGGTGTCCGGTGAGATATGTGAGGCAATTACTGCGCCATTTCCTTTCCTCAAGAACCAATTTTTGTTTATATTTAGGTGCTGTTGTGGTTTACAGCTGTGTTGATTCAGTCGGCGAAAGTGGCGTCGCCGGGCACAGGGACGAATCTGCTACTTATTGGCAGCGCAGCGTTCTTCCACTAGCGTCTATCGATGGGACATGAAGTGCCCTTTACCACAGAGCGTGCCCATACCGACACAACACCGGACGCTCAGCACAAGGCTTTAGAGCTGAGTTTGACGACTGTTGCTCAGGAAAGCAGCCGCCTTCCACGCCAGCTCTGCTGATGGTCTTCTCAATGACTGCAGGGACTCAGGCTGTGGTGTTCATAGTGTCAAGGACAATCGTAAATATGCTTTTATGTGGGATTCGGACTTTAGTTTCCGAGGGTATAGCAACTAGCACGCGACGGGCCCACCTTGGAATCATATGCATTCCCGATCACCATCACGTCCGTTACGTCGTTACAAAAAACGGTCCAATGTTTTTCGTGTTGGACTGAAACGGCTCTTTCGCAGCATATGACTGCGACGCTTCCATGGTCTCTTCAGGAGGGAAACCGGTAGCAGCCCGAAAGCGTAATATATTTGGCAAAGGAGATGCAAACCTAGTAAATTTGGTGGGGCATAGAAAACTCACAAGCTCTCCGCCCCCGCCGTACGAGAAAAGTGAAATTGAGGGAGGGTGGCGGGGAGGGGGGGGGGCGAAAAAGTCACGTAATAGCTGCTTTGCATCTCGCATGAAAACGCGCGCCGACGGCAGAGGGGGCGTCTTCATCTCTCCCTAACTGCCTCTAACCTCTAACTCTATATCTAGCAATGTCCCACAAGGTCCTCATAGCCCATGGCCCGTGGCCCACATCGAGAGCGTGCTCGTTACAATTACAGAGAATTACAAGAGCTCAATTATTTTTAAACGCCCAAGTTGCGAGAGGGAAGTGGCCGAAGTGACCGCCCTACCCAAGAACATCAAGAGTAGGCTTGCTTTTCTTTCCGCCCACTTTGCGAAAGCGTCCCGTGGCAACCACTGATGTCTTCGCAGACGAAGCACACGCCTGCCGCTGACGTCACCACCACGGGGCGCTTTCCAGTTGATCGCGCCCTCTCTATAACGCGTCGTTCTCCCCACCGGCAAATGGCAAGTTGCCGTGCGCACGCGACCGGCGCGAGCCGAGTCGGCCAAGCGGCGCCCGAGGATCGACCGGTGCGCCATAGCGGTCTCGGACCGCGGCTCGGCGGGCTGCCTGTTCGCTGATCGAGCCGGTGCCCTGCGCTGCAGCCACGTGCAACACGCCGCTCGCCGTAAGTCCGGCCCGTACGCTTCTCAATGCACGCCACTGTGGGCGCTCGCCATTGCCGTGACGCCATGTACAGTACCTACTTGAGGCAGAATTGTGGCTGCTAAGTCGCTCTCATTGCTATGCGAGTCTTAACCATGGGCGTGCATATATTAATGGCTACTTGCCGGGCGCTTTCTGTGACATGATGCAGGGATCCGTGGTACGATGACACTTTGTGCCGACCGAAAAATGCGCCTTTTCCGTAACGCTCGCAGTCCTCGAAATCGTTCATATGCTATAGCCAGGAATGACTTCGTGGCACTTATTTCCTTTGCCTGATTTTGATTTTTCTCGCGTTCGTCTCTGTTTATTTTTTTAGGTCTGTTTTCTTTCATCTACCTTTGATCTGCCAAGATTATTTTGCATTCGTCTAATGTAGGAGTACTTATTAAAAGGAGGTCCCGTTACTGTCTTTAGCACTAGGACCTTCTTCGGTATTATGTGTTTGTACATCCATGGTCGTAATACAAAGGACGCTTCGCAGATAAAACTCCTCTTGTACTTTAGCTGGCGAAAACTAGGTGGCACTTTAAACGTATGGAAACAAATGCTGCTGTTGCGCTTCTGTGTAATCCCAAGAAATCTCGATATTTTCTCTATGAAACGCGTGAGAAAAGCTGACATGCCGGAGCGTGCTCCGTATTACTTTGGCCGCACCTCTGCCACTGCCTGAGCGACTTTATTATTATGAGGCACCACCACACCCACATTATTTTATTTGTTCTACTGGTAACGACGGCACACGCGGCTGAATTTCTTTAGCAAGGTGCGCTGTACAATTAATGTAGCATTCTTCCACCGCATCGCAAGCCGCGTGAGGGAACCGAGTTGAGGTGGCCGCTAGACACCTCTTCTAAAGACTTCGCGTCTGAGAAAGGCGACCGCGTGGCTGAACCTACGAGAAAAATAAAAAATAAAAAATAAACGCGCGAATTTCTCATGGAAGCGTTACCCAATCCTATACGCGCGCAAGCGCATATGAAAAGACGAAGTCACTTTTGAAGCAATCCGCTTCGAAGAAAGAAAACGATCTTTCTTCTTCGTACATGCTGTCTAGATTCGTTTTTCGGTGTTTTAACTCTGGCCGCTCAACAGCTGTTGAGGTGAAGGAAAGCTTAATTACTAGCTTTTTTTCTGCGACTCTTAATTGTTAGCCGCAAAGCACACACAATAAATTGGTGCCACTTCCATGCTAGGACAAGTGGCGGGGTTTTCTTGTCTGTCACGAGGCGCATTGTTGCTATAGTCGGATACAACTTAAGTCTGCAGTGAAGCTCCGCCCACATTCAGGACCGGCGCACAGAATTCTTCCACGACAAAAAAGTAGTCCGTTGTTAAAAAAACTTCTCTTGTCACCTAAACAAGAAACTAACCACGAGAAAAAAAGTTATAAGCTCCACAATTTTGATACCTGCCTTGTTTAATAAAGTCAGACATTAAAAAGCTGATTTCGTTGACTTTTCTGACCGGCTAGCGGAGTAATACAGTACGCCGCGGACCGTAGCCCAGTGTTAACAACTGCTGTTTTTTTAAGTTGTATCCTACTTTAATGCTTTCTGCAGAGGACTCTGTACCAGCACGAGATTTTTATTTGAACTCCTACGTAAAATTTTTGTCCTAGGGTATCTACTATTTATTTGCCTCGACCATTCTCTTCTCCCCCCTCCCCTCATTTCCTTCTCCGCCTCGAGACATCGCACCACGGATGTGCGGTTGCCATCCCACCCAGTATATATATATATATATATATATATATATATATATATATATATATATATATATATATATATATATATATATATATATATATATATATATATATATATATATATATATATATATATATATGTACGGGGCCAACTATGTCGTCTGCATTGTCTCGCAGTTCGGTCCTTCGGAGTGCACGCCCTCAAGTATGCATTGCTGCTTCACATTCTGAATATGCTCCTCCCAAAGCACACTGTCCTTATTCCACACCTGCTCCCATGTGCAAGATCTCAAGCTACCACACCGCGTTTGCCAGCAGGATGCCCACGGACTCATTATTTCTGGTCTTCTCCGTGCTCCCCCGGGATCTTCCGCGGCTCGGCAATGCTCATATTTTTCACTGAGTTAACCCACGTAGCACAACCTTGGCTTTGAGGTGTGGGTCGATGTCAGTCCGGTGTGGGCGCCATGTGAAGTGATCTCGATTTTCCAAAACAGGCCAGCATCGGCACAATGTGCGCAGTCTTTCTTGTTTGTCCTATTCTGGGCCGAAGTGCCAACGCCGGTTTTAGAATTCGAGCCTCTAGCAGCCCAGTGCCGGCAGCTTAACTTTCCAGTGAACACCAAAACAAGTAGCCTTTTTTAATGAAGCCGTAGTAGTCACCATAGCGCTGTCTACGCCTCCACCTCATGAGCGAACTACTTACTGCTCATTCCCGATATTATATTTTTTCGTCCTGTCACCCCGGGGTGGAATGATCTACCACAGGGCGCCGTACATCACAACGGCATTTATTATAAGAACGCTATCAAGAGAAATGTTGTTTAACTGCCACGCCCATTACTCATGTAATGCCCCGCATACCAGGGGGCCTTTGAAGTACCAAATAAAAAAAAAACAAGTTTGAAATTCTTTTACGCATAAGCCGTCACGTACACTGTTAGCAAAAATAAACCAAAATGGAAGTAAATGACTTGTCTTTTACCGCACGCCCATACGAAGGTTTAATTACTTCGTCAGTATGAACTATCTCGTTTACTCCATGAAAAATGAAGGGTGTAGGAGTGAAGAGAGTAAAACGTTTCTGCCACACTGAAATGGAGCATTCTGATGCTCATTCTCACAGCCGTGCCAGCGATGGAGATTAACAGTTACCGGTGCGGCCAGTCGGCGGAGCAGCTTGGGTGACTGCGCAGCTCTCACGTGGTCCTGCGCCACGGTATATCATTGGCGTCTGCAAGCGCGGCGGCAGCGTAGGCATATGTTGTCTGCTTGTCGTCTGTTTGCACTTTGCGAGCTCATTTGGTTCCTTACTATGTTAGATGAAGCTTTGTAACCTCACAAGCTCTATCAAGCTTGAAGCTGAAGTACGATTTCACTGCAGTTTCCATGGTCATGCCGTACGCAGCAATCGAGTGAAAACCAATGCAAAAAAAGTTGAGCCGCCGCCGTGGCTCAGTGGTTATGGCGCTGGGCTGCTGACCCGAAAGAAGAGTGTTCGATCCGGGCCGCGGCGGCCGAATTTCGACGGAGGCGAAATTCTAGAGGCCCGTGTACTGTGCGATGTCAGTGCATGTTGAAGAACCCCAGGGGGTCGAAATTTTCGGAGCCCTTCACTAAGATGTTCCTCGTAGCCTGAGTCGCTTTTGTGGCGCTAAACCATCATAAACCATAAACCATACAAAAAGTTGAAAATGACGCCGCTGGAAGTGATCTGGCGTGAGAGTGTTTGATTTCATCTTTGTGTCTTTAAAGCTTGGTTGCTTGATATAACTGACCGAAGAGTGCAGCCTCGATCACAAGCATTATCAAGAGCTCTTCGTTGAAAGTAAGTTCGTTTGCAGTTCCAGGTCAATGCTACGCTACAGTCGAATGCAAAACACCCTGCGAACCATACATAAAAAAATTTGATAGAAAAAGGTTTAAGTGGGAGCTCTTGTAATATGGCAGCTCGTACAAATGAAGATCAGGCATCGTGGGAACGCGCTGGAGGCTTCAGCAGAACTGTTCAGTGCAGCTTACTATTGCGCTATGTATGTAAACTCCAATCAGTATAGAGATCAGTCAAGCAAAAAAAAAAAACCAGGTGGGCTTTCGGAAAGGCTACTCGAAAATTGATCGTAACCATACAGTCATTCAGGTCATAGGGAAAGGCGCAGGTATACGGAACCTCTCTCTATACTCCATAGATTACGAGAAAGCATCTAACTCAGTCGACACGTCAGCAGTCATGCGGTCATTGCGTAACCAAGGTGTAGAGAGGGTACTTGTAGAGTTATTGAAAAATATCCATTGCGCTTGCATAGCGACCTTATTTCTACACAGGGGAAGTGACAAATTGCCAGCAAGGAAGAGTGGTAGACAAGGAGACACGATCTCTCCAGTGCTGTTTTCCGCGTGTTTACAGGAGGTGTCAGAGAACTGGCTTAGGAAGAATTGGGGGTAGACACTAATGAAGTGTATCTTGGTAATCTTTGAGTTGCTGTCGACATTGCCTTGCTAAGTAACTCAGGGGAAGAATTTTGCAAAACATGACCGAGGACCTGGACAGGCAAAGCAGAACGGTGGGTCCAAAAATGAATGTGCAAAAAACTAAAGCAATGTTGAACAGTCTTGGAAGGAAACAGCAGTTTGCGATAGGGAGCGAAGCACTGGAAGTGGTGTGGGAATACGTGTACTTAGGGTAGATAGTGACCACAGATCCGTACCATGAGAGGGAAATAAATAGCAAAATAAGAATGGGGCGGAGTGCATTTGGCACGTACTGTCAGGTGATAAATAGCAATTTACCAGTAGCCCTGTAGAGGGAAGTGTATAACTGCTCTATCTTACCGGTAGTGACCTATGGGGCAGAAACGTGGAGGCTAACGAAAAGGTTTGAACTTACATTAGGAACAGCGCAAGAGCTATGGAAATTGATTGATGTAACGCTAAAAGACAGGAAGAGAGCCGAGTGGGTCAGGAAACAAACTGCATGAGTGCAATTTTAAAGAAAAATGTTGGAAGAAATCGGTGCGACTTTGAATATTGTGGTTTGTGCGGTTCCTACATGTCCAGCATACTTGTACAAAAATTCAGAATACTGGAATATTGTGAGGCACTATTATGGAAATATTGAAGGTAATGTAATCTTTAAAATCTTTCTTTTAGTTTTTCTATCGCTCGCATTGAGCAATTAAGACTCCCATAGAAAACCTTTGGGGAGCGTTTGTGACGATAGCAGTAATGTTGCTAGGAAAAAAAAAATGCAATCCTACCGACGTGAGATCTGCTGGTCTATTGATTGTTTTAGTGCTATTTTACAATATATGGAAAAATGCCGTTTATAAACTCTTTCCCACTGAAGAATGCTCTTTTACAAAATTGTTGGGTATGAAGGCTCTTTGCATTTTAATTCTGACAGCTTTAACAGAAAACAATTATTTTAATAGCACTTGTTTTATGACGTCTAAAGAGTAAAGTTGCCTACAAGCTGTGAAGGGGAGGGACGACAAGTGCCTTGAATATCGGCTCAGTGTGTTCTAGCCCCGAAACACTCATAATATTTATAACAGCTTTCTTCTCTAAAGAACGGGGTACCCAAACCAAAAGGAGATGATTAACAAGAGATGGAAACAGTGCATTATACAACATTTTCGAAAAGAAATCGCAGGAAGTGCATGGAGTTAATGAAGAGTGTGCGAGAGAGCAATGGACGATATTTTTGGCAGTGAATACAAAGCATTAAAAACAAAATAAACACAGACGCAAAATATAGATTGTAATAATAGTTGTAGAGGCAAAATTAAAAACCAAAGAATGCATTGCTTTGAATGTGAATAAATCCTCAGGCAACGAGTTCGAATCTCTTATTGTGCTCTGGGAGGGTGAACACCACAAGTAGATTTGGTTTATGAGAACACCCACGAAGGTTCCTTGCACGAATATCTCGGGGCTGAAATATAGGGTGACTGCAAGATATACTGGTTTTTGTTAATGCCTTTCTTATCTTTAGTAATTTCATAGAAGAGTTTCAGGTCTGATTTTTGGCTCCTGACGTGGTGCCAAAAACCCGAAAACCGTGCGCTGCTGTCGTTTCAGATTTACTTGAAAATTATTTGTAGTTATTAGCTATAAAAAAAGCTTCATTATTTTGAATATTTTCTTAACTAACTTCGAGATAGTACTGATGCGGATTCCATACATATTAAGCCTGGTCAAGGATTAACTGTATGTGAGAAAAATAGTTTTCCCAGCATCGTGAGAGGCGCATTTAAAATTGCTACACAAAAGGGCACATCTTAAACCTCTAGATATTAAATATTCAGTGCGCTCGCTCCATTTAAAGGCATTGGCGAGGAAAAACTCCTAAATCTTAATTGACATTCAAGCTAGCTTGAAAGAGTTATGCTAATGAATTGGCACTTTATATTATTGAAATTTGCATCCGAGCGTTCGCGCAAACTCTGCTGTATTCAAGTCCTTTTTGTAGAACTTTCACAAGTCTTATACTGATTTTTTTTCTGTATAAATAACGCAACCTGTGAAGGATTCAATGGTTGACTAAGTGATTGTATCGTAACCACAGTATCATTGTGATAAGTCGTAGTAGTAACGACGCTATGACACTGTCAATTATTTATTCAGAATGTTTAATGAAGCAAGTTTAACAGATGACATTTCGTTAGTAATGCAATAAAAAATGTGAAGATGGATGACAGTAGTCGTCGACTGCCATTACCGCTATTTGTATTATAATAATATTAGTAATAGCTTAACGAAGAACAGCCTGGTCCAAGTGTCTCCTTTCATCAAGGATAATAAGAATGAGAACGCAACTTAAGAGTTAAAAGAAAAAAAAAAGAAAGTTACAATATACAGACACTATTCTATTTTTTTCTTTGACGAACACGGCAACTGCCGAAGCATTTCGTCAAGTCCGGACTAACGAAGCGATCTGTTTGGCCGGACACGCGGCGCTGCGTTGGAAAACGTCGGGCAGGCGGTTTCTCTCCGAGTTAAATGACGCGTGGATGCATACGCGTGGGCGTCCTTGCCGTGGGTCTCGCGGTGCTTCATCTCTCGCCGGAGAGATCTGCGTCGATCATTATGAATATGGCAGCAGAGCCTGTTCCAGCGTATTATCGACTGTCGGCTCACTCGCGGGGGCCAACCGAGCCTACAGAAGTGGTAATCAAGTGGTCGATTGCCCGTTTGAGTGTCCTCGCTATTCGTCTCAGGAACTGTGCCAAACACAAATCGCAAGAGTAGATAAATTCGACCTGCTTGTTGTATACCGTCGGCACAAAGCAGACGTATCCCTTGCCACGTCGTTGTAAGCTATATTCCCCGGCACCGTGCACATGTACCCTAGTTTGATGCCACCTTGTTTGTGAAACACCCGTGGCCTGTGAAAGAGCGAAGACAAGGAAGTGCCTTGGCGCATTGCGCCTTCTTGGTTAAACTAATGCTGTCAAACACGAGGTGCCGCTGAGGTTACATCTTGCCGTACGTCAACTACGTTTCAGCGTTCTGAACCTTCAGTTCTCTTCGTTGCGAGACTTAATCTCTGCCGGTATGACCCGCATGGATTGCCGGTCGAGGTTAGTCTGGACTAATCAAGCTGAGGGGCTGATATTTGCCTTTGTTCCACCAGTTCCACTTGGTCTTGGCCATTTCATTTCTTTCATATAACACGATTAAGTGTAGCCGCGCAATTTCCTGGAGTAGGCCATCTTCGATTTAGCGCTCTCAATACGACACAAGTATATAGAGGCCAACGAAATGAGGCATCCGGTATAGGGAGTGACATTTCAGCATAAGAGCACGTACAGGTTTTCAATGGTTCTTATTTTTGTGAAGGCGAACAGCCGCTTTTTTTTTATCACCATGAAGTGTTTCGTCTGCCGCCTTGTTATTGATGCCGAGGGGCGTGCACTCAAATTCTTGTAAGGCAGCGGAGGGAAACACCTGCCTGTTTACTAAATGTAAACACAAGGTTCCATTTGAAATCAATTCTCTCCCTGGCCCAGAAAGGCACGTGTGCACACACTGGCGGTATAGCAGTACTCAAAAGAGAAAGAGAAGAAATAAACTGCAGTGCCATAAAAGGTACGCATTGAAGAGCTGCGCGACATTGATTCACGTCGGGTTTGCTGAAGGCGCGTCGTACGCCGAGACAGCAGCGACCGAGTGGTCAGCAACACTGTTCATTGCCGAGCAACACTGTTTGTAGAACTGAAAGCCTTCGCTATGCTGGATCGATCGCTGATGGACAAGCCGCGTGCACTGAGCGCAGGAATCTTGAAGCAGCACACGGCAGAGTATGCAGACAGTCTGGCAGCAGAGCGGCACAGAGTCAGAATATAGGGCTACTCCATGCATGCCATGTGCGCTGCAGCCTTGACTTAGTGCTCGACCGTATCCGATTTACTTTTAAAAAATTGGGGCCTATATTGTCAGTCACTGTGGTAAACGATATCCGAGCTTTTTGGTTGCAATGTTTTTTGTACCGCGACCGCCGTCTTAAGTTTGCAGTTTATGCAAAAGCGTGTTTAAAAAATTGTAAAAAATCAAAACTTGCGCATCGCCATGAATTTTTTTCCTGAGAATTCAAAAACATTGAATCTGCAAATTTGAGAACCTCATATGAATTTCGTGCATTTTTACTTGAACAAAAATGTAGGAAGTGGTAGCGTATAGAGTAGCAGCCACGCTCTGCAGTCACTGCGGTGAAAAGGAGGCTACGACCCAGAGCGTGAAGCTCGCTCGCTATCATTTGGCGCCACCATACTTGGGTTCAGCCACAGATCTGTTCGTGCTGCTGTTCAAAATTTCTTGCCAGAATCCCATCGACTGCCTTGCTAAGTGTTACAATATTTTATTTTCTATGCATTATTACCTTTTGACTTATTTTATTCTGAATTTTAAAAACCCTCTATTTTTACTTTTTATTTTCAATCAAAACTCTTATCTTTGTTCTGTCCATGCCCTTGCTGAGGTAGACTCCACCGGTGTTGAGGTCCCGCGTGTTTTTCTTTTGCCTTTACTGAGTTCAGGTGAATAGCCACTTGTGCCTCCCGATTGTTGGCCGATCCGCCAGTGTGGGTATGTGCCATCTTTTGAAAGGCTAACAACAACAGCAACAACGCAGCCCGAAATCTGAGCCTGGATCATTGTTGGGCGTCGCGAAGTCACCTAGATTCAGCTGAGTCACGACCTCCTCTTACAACAGGATATTAAATATTTGTTCACACAGTAGTGATTATAAGTACTTTCCCATATTGTCCAGATGGTGAAGAAGCAAAAAAAAAAATGTCTGGGACAGCAATGACCGTAATCCATGTCCGAAATAAAATTGCAAGCCTGGAAAAAAGTGCTTTTCGCTGATGTTCAGCTATGAACTGCATAGTGAGGTGGTCATATCAAAACATGAAAAACAACACGTCGATTAGCGCAGTTCAGTAGAAATTATTTTAAAAAGTTCACTCAGAACAAAAAACAAGTGGCGCTCGCATTCCCATGCACCCCCTCTCCATAGTTTTGCTAACTGTGGTGGCAGCAGTTAGGGTAACGCCTTCTGCCCAAGCAGCTGGTACTTTGGGCATCAAATGCAGAGAGTTCTCAACCGAGAACAGCAATCCTTCATGTTCAGATCATGACATTTAGAAGCACAAAAATATTATCTTTGAATAGATCTCGACGCTTGCTGAAGCAGAGAGCTGCTTTTAACGCGATAGAGGAGTGCATGTCGCAGAAATGCCGGCATCGTTGACCGTGAGCGAAGACCCACGAAAAGTCCCCAGTGAAGCAACCTATGAGGCTGGTGGGCCACCTGCCACCGAACTGTGAGCAAACTGCCCACCGTGGCAGGTGGCAGTTCAGTTAATGATTGGTCGTGAGAGGATGCTCGAGAGGAGCAACCTGTCTCACAAGGTCCGCCGCTGGGAGCACCTGCCATCGCAGGGCAGTGGCGCATCGCTTAACCGCTACACCGCTGCGCCTTTAACTTAGAAACAGCTTTTAAATATATCGCTGCAAGCACCCGATTAGGACGACCGCTCACTCCGCGTTCTTCTTTGCCCTGCGTTGTGGTGGTTTGCTGGCGTAGAGCTTTTTATGACCTAGACTGCGAGCCAACTACATGATGCTGACTCGATATGCCCCCGCCCCCCCCCCCCCCCCCCCCCCCCCCCCCCCCCCCCCCCCCCCAAAAAAAAGCGCGCTGTGATGCTATCGTTTTAAACAGTAAGATATGAACTGACTGAAGAAAGGCGGCATTGAGTAGTGCAGAATTGCCCGATCCTGCCACCGTCCTCACATGGCGCCCGGAAACCCACTTGGGCTTTTGTGAACTGGGAAAACTGAATTTAATAACGACGGCATTAGAGAGGAATTTTTTTTGAAGTAAATGGCATCAGCATAGTGCAGGTGAACATGGGAGTTTTCGATAAAAACGTAATACCCCCACAAAGTTTACCCAGAAAAAAAGTGTTTTCTCCGCGAAAGGTAAATTACTGCAATATATATATGCATGTTGTCCGGTAACCTGGCTCTCGTCGCCAAGGACGCGCCTTGATTTACCGCACAGATATACTGCGAAAGTAGCTGTAAGCATCTTATGCTCGAATAGTGCGCAATTCTTTTTAGAGCGCAGCACCCGTCCGTGGACTCCGCGACGTAGTCGTCGTCGTCGGCGCAACACGCCACCTGGCAACCGTGGCAGGTGGTAAGAGCGAAGCGCCACCTGCCACGGCGAGAGAGGAGGAATGGGAAACCAGAAGGGGACTGGCACGGGAAGACCCCGGAAGGCGGCTAGCAGCGTAACCCTGCCAGCGGTGGCAGGCGCATGGCGTGTGAAGAGCTGCGCTAAAATTTCGCATTACTGACTATCGTAATCGTCTGTCAATTTTTTTTGTGATTTCAAATCAGCTTTTCATTATGGTGGCTTCTAGCAGAAATTTTGCCAGAGAAATCTTCGCGGAATTTCGTTACTGGCTGGACAATCGCGGCACAAGGCACCGTAAATGCTTGGGGAGCTTCCCCCCCCCCCCCCCCCTTTTTTTTTTCACGAATGAGTGCAGCGACGCGCCGGGAGAGACAGCAAGGACACGACACAGGCGCTGATTTCTGACGGCCTTGTTGAAGGATTTTCAGTTTTTCGTGTCGGCGAGTGAACCACTTTGAACATGCGCGTCTGACATTCATAGGCTCTGATAGTAAAATCCTTATTTGAGAGAAGTAGAGTGGGTCTACAGAGACACGTGTTCTCTAATTCCGGCATTTTTTTCCTTCTATGTCCGTCCTTTGCGTCCACAGTTCTGCGCTGCTTGAGGTGGCTCGAGGCGGAAAGTTTTATTAAACTATGTTTTATTCAGGATTACACGGTGTATACACGAAACGAGCAGTATACGGATATGGCCTTAATATAAATATCGCGCAATCGCGATTAAACAGCGTGCACTACGTATGAAGTGTGTTTGAGGTACTGACATTAATTATAATAGTGCCTGCAGAAGTATTTTCTCAGCTCTCCGTAGCTCTGCTTGGTCAGTGGAAGATACAGCCGAAGCTTGAATACCGATCTTTGGACATTGTTGTCCGTGCGAGAAGACGTGTGACGCCGCTGTAAGATACTGTTACGCACATAAGCCTTCATTATTACTTTTTGCTACTAGGTAACCGAGAAAGTACTACAGTAGAGCCCACTTACAACGAACCGGACGGTCAATCGGGTGGCGTTCGTTGTATCCGAGGAGGGCTCCGGAATAATTTCGACCACCTGGGGATCTTTAACGTGCACTGACATCGCACAACGCTAAGGCGTCCGTGTGCTGTGCGATGTCAGTGCGCGTTAAAGATCCCCAGGTGGTCGAAATTATTCCGGAGCCCTACACTACGGCACCTCTCTTTTCCTTTCTTCTTTCACTCCCTCCTTTACCCTTCCCTTACGGCGCGGTTCAGGTGTCCAACGATATATGAGACAGATACTGCGCCATTTCCTTTCCCCCAAAACCAATTATTATTGTTATTATTATTATTATTATTATTATTATTATTATTATTATTATTATTATTATTATTATTATTATTATTATTATTTGTCTACTTTTTTAAAGATGACCCTACCAAGCTCTGCAGAGCGGTCATGTTCTCGTGGAGACCTTTGCTGCTAACAATCTACTTTAGGAACAAGTTATAATCTCAGATGAAGCGTTCATGGTAGCTGGTGGCAGTTCAGCCACTTTAATTTAATCAAATTCGGGGAATTTCCCGTAGAGTAGCTTCGTTAGAGGTCGCCTCTGAGATGTTGGCGTCCGCAGCAATGAAGTCATGCCATGAGACATCCGACTAGTTCGTCAAAGACGCGTTGAAACAAATCCACCTGCGTCTGATCCCTTGAACTTTCGAGAGCGTTGCCTGTCGTTCCTGGGCCCATGCAGCGACGAAGTGTACATACGTTGGCAGAGAATATATCAGCTGTCTTGTTTATTGCCTGCGCGCTGTCTGCACGCAGCAGAAAAGGTCGACAGCCGACTGGGCTGGTGTCGCATACCACCCACTTACAACGAACCTGACGGTCAATCGGGTGGCATTCGTTGTATCCGAAGTTCGTAGTAAACGGACTTCCAAAATTACAGCCAAGAAAGCGAGGCATTGCAACTTTTCAAATCGCTCCCGTTGATTGCTCCCCGACCGTGCTCAATGCAGCGTCGCTTTCGACGCTGCCACTGTCTCGTGCCCACCGCACTTCGCCTAATTTAGACGCTTTTCCTAACCGGCGCAGATGAGTCGATCGACTTGCGGGCCATCGGCGCACGCTTGGCCGGCGGTTATCTACAGTCTCAATGCCGCCCTTTTTTATGCTTTTTTTTGGGGGGGTGCAAGTTTACGACGCCGGGTGCAAATTTACGGCGCCTCCTCGTTCGCTATAACCGAGCGGTGCCGTCACATTGTTCGTTCTGAGATCCGCTGCTATTGCCCTAACGCATATTTTGCCGCTACCATTCCCCTCTTTCATAATAACCGAGTCTTCCTTATATCTGTGGCTGTTGTAAGCGGGCTCGACCGTACTACATCTAGCTTAGTGTACAGTATTTGTCATGCTTAAAGGGGACACGAGAATTAATTAAACCGGTTCTTAACGCGCAGAAAAGTAGGTTTCCCGTGTTCCCTCTAAGAATGGCATATACTGTACGCACTTGGCTATAAGGTTCATCGACTCGACGCGTAATATCCTGGCATGTTTCCTGCGTGTGTGCTGCATGGTGAGGAAGGCCCATTCGCAAGCGAATGGATTTTTCCTGCATGCTCTCAGTGAACAGGTACAAGAGAGTCAACATGTAATAGTACAGTGAGCATCAGGAGGCTAAGAGCTATAACCAATTGTTGCCTAGACGATTCAAACGAAGGTCGTATGCTAGGCCCTCGAAGCAACGTCTTTGAATAACGGTTCCTTTCTGCACGCGTTAGAGGAAGGCCTTCATCCATTGTACGCAGTCGCTACCGTTTGCCATGGTGATCATAAGGGGCGCAACAATGGAAGGTGCTGCATTGAAACTTTGGGGCATCATTGTGTGCCTGCTATGGTAAGTATGCTTTGAGCATCATAGGGTCGAGGTGAGGGCAAGCGTATACTCTCTTTAGGCAGGTGCACATTTTGGGTTATTGCTTCTTATCTTTTATTTTCCCTGCGGCACGCAAGAGACGCTCTAGCGTGGGTGGAGCAAGCGAAGGACCCGCATAGAAGCCAGTGCATGTCAGCACCGCTCTTGTCGTCGCGAGGCTACGCTCTTTCCATAACGTGTTGTTCTCGGCAAACAGGAAAAAAAGGAAGTGAAAAGCCTCTCTGGCGTGCCGTGCGTGCAGCCGGCTGCTGTCACGCGAGTGGCAGACGCATGCGGCGCCGTTTGGAAAGTGAGAGGGAGAAAGCGTGCCGTTCGGCTTTCACCGCTCTCATTGGTCGCCGCTGGGGGAAGGGCCTTCGGACTGAGAGGTTAGCGCCAAGGGGGAGAGGGAGTTTGTTTGCCGATGTCGTGACTGCCGTTCGATGGGTCATAGCGGCACTGTGCCCACTCGCGGCCCATGAATGCAGGGGTAGCGAGGCGTTTTCAAGCTGACGCTGATACCGCGACGCTGAAACGGGCCGCACGAGCAAGGGGAAGGCTGGAATTAATGTCGCAAGAAATGCGCGCTATCCTTACACTTAAGGATTGATGGGCGCTTGTGCACGTGTCGCCCCTTCGGAATTAGAAAACGGAGTATTCGGACACCCGCCGCAGTGGCTCAGTGGTTAGGGCGCTCGGCAACTGATCCGGAGTTCCCGGGTTCGAACCCGACCGTGGCGGCTGCGTTTTTATGGAGGAAAAACGCTAAGACGCCCGTCTGCTGTACGATGTCAGTGCACGTTAAAGATCCCCAGGTGGTCGAAATTATGCCGGAGCCCTCCACTACGGCACCTATTTCTCTTTACTCTTTCACTTTCTCCTTCATCCCTTCCCTTACGGCGCGGTTCAGGTGTCCAACGATATATGAGACAGATATTGCGCCATTTCCTTTCCACAAAACCAATTATTATTATTATTATTATTATTATTATTATTATTATTATTATTATTATTATTATTATTATTATTATTATTATTATTATTATTATTATTATTAGTTTTCGGACAGGGAGTCAAGGGGCCCGGCCAGGGCCAGCGCCGCCGCTCCATTGAATTCAGCACCGTTCCCAGGCCATCTGAGGCAAATCGTGGTCGATTTCAGCAGCGAAATTTGAAATTATAAAGCTCCGCGTTTTCGGTGTTAGCTGAGGAAATGAATGAATGAATGAATCCTTTACTTCAAAGGAGGGATTGCACTCGGCAGCTTAAGGACTTAGGAAAACCAAATGACGAAAAATAAACCGTGCGTTAAATGAAAATTGGTATTGAGGAATGGAAATGACGCAGTAACTTCCTCACTTATCTCGATGGACACCCGAACCGCGCCGTAAGGGAAGGGATAAAGGAAGGAGTTAAAGAAGAAAGGAACAGGTGCCGTAGTGGAGGTCTCCGCTGTAATTTGGACCACCTGGGGATCTTTAACGTGCGCTGACATCGCGCAGAACGCGGGCGCCTCTGGCTTCACCTCCATCGAAACGCGGTCGGGTCCGAACCCGAGAACTCCAGCTCAGTAGCCGAGCGCCCTAACCACTCAGCCACCGTGGCATTAAAACAAATTCTACTCAAGATTCTACTCCGAAAACTGAAGCGTGTTTTTCTATACTATAGTTTTGTGGCGGTGTTTTCCTCTAATATTTTGACGATGGCGCCACGCGGCGCGTAGTTGCAACAAGAGAACGATAGAGCGAAGGAGGGAGATAATAATGAAAGCGCAATAAGATCAGGCAGACAACACCGAATTTGTTAGATAGCCTGAGTAGAGATGCTCGATAAAGAGCGTCGCATAGTCGAGGTCACCCGAAGTCACCTGCACTAATTCGGGGACCGAGAAACTGGTGCAATGACCTCGTTAGGGTTTGGGACGATGACCGGTGCGACCATTTAAGCGACGGTTAGCTGCGCCTAATTGTTGTCCTTTCCTCAGCTCAGCGTGGGCGCACACCCCCGTAACAGCACTGAGCACCGTTTGTTGCAACAAGAAAAAAAGAAGACTGCACATTTTTTTGCCCGACTTTCTTTCGTTCCTTTCTTTGCATTAAAATCTTTCATACCAGAGCTAGCGGCCACCTCGTCCGCTTAGGTACTACTACTTCCTCTGAGCACGAAAATCGAAAGCTAAGGCTGAAGCTGACAAAACTTTATTGCGCATAAGCGTAGGAGATTAAGGCACGTTAGCTAGCGTGCCGCAGGCCGCGGAGACCTTTGGCGGCGCCGGCCCATTCGACGGCCTTGGACTGAGTGTCGGGGTCATCGCTGGACGTTAGTTTATCCCATGCTTCTTTGGAGGGATCAGGCAAGAGTTCTAGGGGAGGTTTACGGACTTCGCACGCCCAGGTCATACGATCGAAGTTATCCTTCTCACTCCAAAAGCGGCAGGAGCGATTGATATGCTTATTTGTGAATTTAGATATGTAGTTTGGGTTGGAGAGGCTTCCCGTCTGTAGTTGTCTCCACATGACCTGTTGTTGTCTAGTCAGTGTTTTATGGGGCGGTGGGAGTGCCCTTCTTAATGCTTTGCAATGTGCTGTGTGCTGTGAGTTCGTGGTCTGATATGAGTGACTCACACCAAGAGGTTCCGGTTCCTGACTTTGTGCCACCGCTCGGCCGGCTAATTCTCGGGCGTGTTGGTGGGCAGCCTCATTTCCCGGATTCCCCTCGTGAGCTGGGGTCCATATGAGTTCAATATCTCTCAAGAGACGAGAGTCGCTTATTCCTGTGAGTATCTGCGCGGCGGGACCGGAGACCCTACCCCTAGTCAAGTTGCTGATCGCCAACTTCGAGTCGCTTACTATGGTAGTAGCGTCTGTAAAGACGATGGCCGCCTCCTGCGCGACTAGCGGTCTAGAGTTGGAAACCGTCTCCGCTATAGCCAGTCTTGCTGGTTGATTGTCGGGGTATGTTACTCCAAATACGAAGTATTTGTTCTGGTTCTCAGTATCTTCTGCGGCGTTGACGTAGAGGACATCCTGCAGCTGGCTCAGGGTATTGTGCAGGCTCTTCGCTCTTGCTTCTCTTCGGCATTTGTGCACGTGAGGGTCCATATTTCGGGGGAGAGGTTTGAAGGTGATTCTCTTTCGGGCGTTGCTTTGGATAAGTTGGGGAGATCTTGTAAGGGCTCACCTTCAATCCCGAGCATCTCGAGTATTCTCCTGCAGGCGGGTGTGCTAGACAGGCGCCTTATGTAGGCAGTTTGTTGTGCTTCCTTGAGCTCCTCGTTGGGAGTCGAGCGAGCCAGGCCCATGGCTGTTTTATAAGCCATTCTGATGATGGCGTTGACTCTTTCCACCTCGTCTCTTCCGAGTCTTACATACGGAAGCGAGTATGTGATCTTTCTTATGATAAAGGCGTCTATTAAGTTGAAGAGGTCGTGTTCTTTGGTGCCTCTTTTTCTATTAGTAATTCTGTATATTAGTCTGGCAGTTTGGTGGACTGCCCATTTAAGTTTATTGATCGTGGAGGCGTCGCCCGAGTTCGTTTGCAGCCTGGTCTCCAGTATCACAATCTCCTGGACCTCTGTGATTTCCATGCTGTCGTCCTGTCCTGTCGTCAAGGACGCGTTTAAATTGTGTTTGTGGAAGACCATAAGTTACGATTTTTCAGCGGAGCATTCGAGGCCTGCTTTTCTGGCCTCTTCATCGATAACGTCTGCGGCCGCTTGGAGAGCGGCCTCGATTTCACACTGGGAGCCCTCCATTGCTCATACCGTAATATCGTCCGCGTACAGGCTGTGCTGTACTCCAGGGATATTGTCCAGGTGGAATCTTTATTAGGGCCAGATTAAAAAGGAACGGAAACAGGACAGCCCCCTGAGGAGTGCTCCTACTTCCCAACGGTATTGTGTCGGATTTGAGAGTGTCGAGAATGTGCGCTCACTAAGAAAGGCCCTGATATAATTGTAAGCTTTTCTGCCAGGGGTAATTTTGTTTAGGTGCTCCAGTATAGTATAATGGGAGACATTATCAAAGGCTTTCTTTATGTCGATAGCCTATGTGATTGCTTTTCTATATCTGCTAATAATGTCATGACACAGTTGTAGCATGACGTCCTGCGTACAAAGCCCCCTTCTGAAGCCCACCATGGTGTGCGGTAGGAGAGAGTAGTCTTCTGCATAGGTTTGTATTCTGTTAAGGACAATGTGGTCCATTGAGGTAAGTGGTAATGGCCTAAGGTTATCGAGGCTTATTTTCTTGTTGGGTTTGGGGATAAAAATCATCTTTGCATGCTTCAAGGATTGGGTAATGCTACCTGTCTCCCAGAACTGATTCAAATAGTCCGCGAGTGCGGTGACCGATTTTAGATCTAGGTTCCGCAGCATCTTATATTGATTTTATCTGGCCAAGGCGAAGGGCGCGTAGCACGAAGGCAGGTTACAATAAAGGGACCGTAAAGGGGAACAGTCAGGCTAGATTGGTAGGTTAGCATCACGTGATAGCAAATATGTCACTTTTACTGAAAACAACGATTGCATGAAATCGAGGTACACGTGACGCCGCCACTTGAAGATGCTTGCAGCGCCGACGGATGACGCATTCATGAACTTTTTGCAGGAACGCGATTTCGTCGCTTTAAAGGGCAGTTGCTGTGGAAAAACAGCGACCACAGCCGACAATACGAAGAGCGTTGTCGCAGTTACGCAGAAGAGCGCAAAATACACGACGGAGAGAAAGGTTAATTGCAGACATTAGCACTGAACCTTTCGCCTCGCGTCCTGAGGGCACTCAGGTTGCTTGTGGCCGTTGTACGCAGCAAGCGCAGAAATTTAAATAAAAAATTAATCACAAAAAATGCCTCGATGGGTTAGGGATAGCGTGTCCTACTCGCCCCGAGGGTCATAGGTTTGATTTCCTTTAATTAAGTCAGTTTTAATGCGAAATCATTATATCGCTCGGAAGCAACAAACCCGGCGGCATTGACCAAGAAAAGTGGTACCAAAACCTCATGACGCCACCATGGTCTCGCATGTCGTCAGCAGTAGACCAAAAGATAGTAATGGGCGCTCATGTAGCAATGAATCAAGGACATTAGACGAGACATTAGTAGTTAATGATAGCGATAGTGGTACTTTTGGAATGATAAAGGACGCTACTAAATAACAATGAGAGTCATTAATGACAACTGCGTTGATAAAGGCCATTAGGTTGAAGGTCAGGTCAAAGGCCTGCGCCTTGAATGGACCGGTGGCTGGCACCTTACATCATATAAAAAAGTACCTGTCACAAGAGGAGGACGAGGAGAAAACTTTATTCTGCTCTACGGTTTTGGGGCATCCTCAGCGATGTTTTCTCCTTGGTTGTATCATCAGGAGTCTTTATCTGTCGAGCTCGCCCAATTTTAATCAATGGTCGGTTGCCCTCTGTCCAGGGCTCCGCTGGCCACTGCCGCCCGTTGAGCTCACTGTACCAGACCTTGTTGGTCTTCAGAGTGGCCGCTGGACAGCAGTCTCTCCTACTGCCCTGCACTCGGGTTTGGTATATTGGAGACCACGTCAATATTTTGACTGTCCCATGTCATGTGATATAGTGTGGGTTTTTGATCGCACCAGGGACATTTGTCCGTGTATATCGTAAGGTGCATTTTGTTTAGTATGTGTAGTTTTGGGCAAGAACCTGTCTGTAATTGTCTCCAAGTGACAGCTTGTTCTCTGTTGAGAGATTTGTGTGGCGGGGAATATCGGATTCTTGTGCCTCTGCAGTTTTGTAGTATGGCCAGTATTCTTTGGGTGCTGGCACGAGTTCCGCGGTCTTGTCACAAGAAAACGCATCAGCTGAATGACTAAGGCACATGGAATTCAGGAAAGAGGAGGAGAAAAAACTTTACTTAGGGCCAGCACTAAGGTCCAGTAAAGAAGGGCGCTTCCTCCGCTAATGCACGCTGATAACCCGCCGAGCCCGCGTAAAGCCAAGCCTTCCAGGAAGGAGGGGAAGGAAGGAGGGTAAGGGAAATAAGGGGTAGTGTTACATGAGTACAGAATGCGTTCTGTGTCTGCCCTGATCTATGAATAGTTGGGACAGTGAGCTGTGTCACGCCATCTGAAGCTGTAGAGCATTAGTGCGGTGAAAAGGGTGTTAGTTTGAACTTTGCGAAGGACGTGTGCTTGTTCCGTGCTCAGTGACGGGTAAGGTTGGGGTAAAATTGTGCGATTCTCCTTGGTGTTTCGGTAGTGTTGTATGAACAAAAAAATTGTTTTTTTTAGGAAAGTAAATTATGCAGCAATTGTCTCACATTTCTCGGTGGACACCCGAATCGCGCCGTAAGCGAATGGATAAAGAAGGGAGTGAAACAATAAAGTGAGAAAGAGGTGCCGTAGTGGAGGTCTTCGGAATAATTTTGGCCACCTGGGGATCTTTAACGTGCGCTGATATCGCACAGCACACGGACGCCTTTTGAGTTTCGCCTAAAAAGGGGCCCGTGTGCTGTGCGATGTCAGTGCACGTTAAAGATCCCCAGGTGGTCGAAATTATTCAGCTATTTGCACATTGTATGTTGCAGCGCCTTCCCCTTTGTCCAAAAGGTCTTCGAGCGGGCATGAAAAAGACGTTTTAGAAAATAGAAAGCCCCGTCCTTTGTTCTTGTGGGTTAACTGTTAGTGGTGGCGAAAATATATTAATGAAATTGTTCAGGAGGTTATAGCGATGGTTAGAGCTCTTAGTCCGGAACCCCATTGACATAGGCTGCTGTCCGGGCGCTTTCGGTGAGTTCTTTTAAGAGCGTTATCTCTTACTCATCACGTTTCTCAATTTTTCGGGGTCTAGCTGCTACCACCTCCCATCGGCGTGAAACTTTGTAAGTCCGAGGAATTCAAGATAGTGGTCCCCATAGTAAATCAATATAGCAACCCGATTGGTAATTGACTGGTGACGTCATTAGTATATCGAATTGGTGGTTTGCCAAGATGTCGGCAAATAATGGTAATTAATTGATGACATCATTAATTAATCCAAGATGGCGACCGCTAAGGTTCGTTACTTCAACGTCTTCATGACGGAGGCGGCATCTTTTTGACTCCTTTCGTCCGAGCTGTTCTGAGCTGCCTCCCACCTCTCCTGCGTTGGCTGGTTATTAATAGTGACCGCCTGATTTCATTGGCAGGCCCATACCATATGGTACAGGTCCCCTTACTTCCCACAGAATTTGCATTGTGAGTCGAATGACTCCGGGTCTGTTGCCTGTAGTCTTCGTGGGTTGCTGTAAGTGTTGGTCTGTAACTTTCGGAGGTGTAATTCCTCCCCCTTTGTCTAATGTCTTAGCCGGTAGAGGGTAGATCCAACGGGATAATCTTAGGTGCTGAAGTATGTCGGTGTAAGTTAGTAGTGGGGTAGGAGGTTCCACGACATTCGTACAGGTTGCCCAGGGGAGAAATGCTCGGGATGAGGCATGTGCGCGCTCGTTCCCTGGGATGCCCTACTGACCTGGTACCCATAGTAAGTCTTTGTGTGTGGGTTGGTAGCCATGGGTGTAGCTATCTTGCAGGATTTTAGCTCCTGGCGGTGTGATCCTGCCCCTGAGATAATTGCGGTACCCTGTCTGTGAATCTGCAAGAATGTGTTCCGAGGTTGTGTGTGTTGCAGCTAGAGCAATCGCCACTTCTTCCGCAGCCAGTATGACCTGGCTAGCCAGTACTAGTCCGCCCATTGTTTTGTTTTGCTGTATTACCGCGACGGCCATCATTCCCTGCTTGGAACCCACAGCATCGACATAGAACACGCCCTCGCGCCCACCGTAGCGCCTTTTCATAGCTTCGGCTCGTGCTTGTCGTTTTGACTTGTGAAAATCGAGGTGCACATTCCTGGGTAGTGGAGCTGCCTTGAATTGTTCTCTCCATGAGGCTGGGATGCCATTTTTGGTATGTAGCTGTCGGGGGCAATTGATGTTTAAATCACTTCGGACTTGTCGGCCAGTCCGAGTAGGGGAGAGCCAAATCACCTGCGCCGCGAGGTGTGCGTCTATCAGCTCGTCTATCATGTTGTCGGCGCCCACTCCTAAGAGCCGGTCCGTCGACGTCGCAAAGGCCTCCTTGTAGGCTGTTCTGCTTATGACGTCGAGGTTGTTGATGTAAGTCTTCTTGAGACGGAGGTAGGGTGCTGCGTAGGTGACGCGGCTTACGTCGAAAGCCTGCACAAGTCGCAGAGTATCTTCTCGCATCCCTGATGTTCGCGTCGTTATCCTGGCGATCATCTTGGCGACTTACTCGCTCACAAGCCGGAGTTTCTGGAGGGTGCGGAGGTTGTTGCCGTTGTTATTTATGTACAGGCCCAGTATCTTGAGGATCTGAACTTCCTTGATGGGTGAGTTGTCAACGTGGATGTCGATGGTGTCATGATTCTTGCGTTGACGGAAGACTATGAGTTCAGATTTTTCGGGAGAGCATGTTAGTCCACACGCCCGTGCATAATTCTGAACTGTTGTTGCCGCTGTTTGTAGTTGTTATTCAATCATTCCCATAGTTCCCGTGGTTGTCCAGATGGTCATATCATCAGCGTACAGAGCGTGGCGTATGGATTAGCTGACGTAAGACGGCACTGAAGCGCAAAATGCAGTGTGAGACACAGGGAGGACTACGTCGACTATATGATGCACTTACCTTTCATGGATGACTACGCTGCGGTAAAACCACTGCCGGGCGTTCCTAAATGGCAGTTTAAGTGAGCACATTAGAGGTGTGCTAACCAGAATGCTGAACATTTTCTCAGTTGGCCAAACAGCGCGAAGGACATGAGCAGGAAGGAAGCAGGCCAGCAAGAATCATCATGAACCAACAACTTCCCACTCCCTCTCTGTACTGCAGGCTGACCACACGGGGAGGAGGCGGTGGAGGGGGTGGAGGATGGGCTGCGGACTGTCGTGCTCGGTGACGGCATGGCACCCCGAGGGCTCGGCGCATGAGCGTTTCCTGGGGGGCCGCAGCCCGCGGGCGGTACGTGTGTGGCCCATCCGGCCGGCGGCGCGGGTTGGTCCCGACGCGTCTGGGTACAGATCGTCGCAGGGTCTGGCCCAGGACAGCTGCTGCCTCACCGACGACACGGCAGCCCGGCCGGACTCGGCCTACGAGGCCAGCTCGATCGCCTTCGAGCTGCCCGACGTCCACTCGCTCCATCCGCTCAGGGTCACGGTGAGTTTCGCGGGACTGGCAGCAATAGTGGGCTATTAGTCAGGGCAACAGTAGTTGCGCACTACACCACAAAAGCTGTGCAATCGACCACTGTTGTGACTATCGCGGGAATGACGCCGCTTAGGGCTACCTGCCCCTCATCATCAAGCCCTGTTGATCTTTATCAACGAAACCAGCCTGTATCTTTTCCTCCAGTTTGAATTTAATTGTAAAAATATTTTCTTGTGGGGGGGGGGGGGGGGGGGGGAGGAAAGTCGACCTTGGTGCATCCTCTGAGTCAGGAAGCTAGTAGCTTGTGAATGTGCGTTCGACGAAGTGTACCTGCATCCTCCAACAACTAGGTCGCTTCGCAATGCGATGGATCCTATGGAACACCTGAACCGCGCCGTAAGGTAAGGGATAAAGGAGGGAGTGAAATAAGAAAGGAAGAAAGAGGTGCCGTAGTGGAGGGCTCCTGAATAATTTTGACCATCAAGGGATCTTTAACGTGCACTGACATCGCACAGCACACGGGCGCCTTAGAGTTTTGCCCCCGTCGAAACGCCACCGCGGTCGGGTTCGAACCCGGGTACTCCGGATCAGTAGCTTCGGAATCATTTGCGCTATGTTATGCAGTTTCTGTACATCAGCTTTTTGCATTATGTGTTGCGAGCTCGGCTCACAAATCCGAAAGTAGTAGGTTTAATTCTGCCACCTTGGGAAGAAATTTTAATTTTCATTGATACCACGGTGATGTCATCTGGGATTTTGGGGACCACCGCTTTTGGTCGACGCCGACCCCGGGTTTCGCTGCCGATGAGGGATGATAATGATTTGGCATTAAACAGTGCAATTCAAGTATCGCTCGCTCGTGCAGGCATGGCTGGGAGTGAGGACACTGTCTTGCCTGCGTTTCCGTAAAGTACAGGGTGGGGATAGCGTGCCGCATGGACGCTGAAACTTCTCACAACAAACGGAAGCGTATGTACAGGTGATCGGGCTGCGATGGGGCTGCGGAAAGATATTTCGTTACTGGTACGAGGCCCATATACAGCGCATCCAGCCCGAGGTGCGGGTAGTAGGTAGCTTGGCGAACGTCCCTGAGCCGATTTCGCAATGCGGCGCAGTCCTGTACGAGGCCACTGTCACGGTTCTGCGGTCACCCTCCGTGTCACGCTTCGGCCGTGTGTGTATGTGGCACCGAAGGGCGGGCGGTGAAAGAGGGGAGGGCGGTTGCCCGTGTGTTCGGCTGCCGATCACGTCCGCGTGGCCCACTGGCCTGGCTCCTCCAAGGGCGTCCATTACTCTCGAGCAGCGGGTTCTGACAGCTCTCATCAGCACCGCGGCTCACCGTGGGCTGGGGGTGACGGAGAAGACCCGGTCCCTGGCGATACCGCTGACCCGATTCGTTTCTGCCCTGCTCCTTGCGTGGCATCAGCGTTGATTGGCCACCACACTGGTGAATGTGTTCCCGCCCTTAACGAGGGCAGGATAACAGTTTGAAAATGAAGTAACTATAAGTCCTGTTATGACATGAGTTGCCTACATTGATAGAATAACTTTCAAGGATGAAAATATGAAGGTTTCATAAAAAAAACGAAACATGCATTGCAGGAAGAGAAGAAAGCACAGCCATCTATTACCCATGCCCACTCACCATGCACTTGCCTGCAGAACGAGTGATGACCTTGGTAATGACGCTCATAGTGGCGACTATTCCGCTGCGCGCGTAATGAATGGCTGGGCCTTGAAAATCGTGTCTATATGAAATATCGCTCAGATCACGAATAAAGCAAAGTACGTAGCGGGCAGTGGGGATTTCTCTGAAGTGTTGTTCGAATATCAAAGCGCTAAACTTAGGTAAAGAATGAAAAAAAAAGAAACTGTGGGAACGCATATAAAGTGAAATGCGATAACATTAGATCTCACGTTTGTCGCAGCTCCTCTGTGTTTGTCTGTGTCAGTTTCTTCGCAGTTGTCGAGCATCAACCGCCATATTCGGACTGCCAGCTGCAGTCGCAGGTTTCCGCTATTCTGTCAATGCCGAGATTTGCATATGTCAGTATTTCCGATTTTTGCTTTCGATTCTCTGTCTAGTTTGCTGTCTAGAAACTAAATTTCTCCCAACCCGGTGGGCAGGTTGTGATGGCGTCACAAGGTCACGTAACCTCACTCGTTCAGTCAGCCAATTTCCTGACCTCGGACGTCGTATTTTGCTCCTGATATGAACTCTAACGCTATCGCATTGAAACCCTGCAAATGAAGGGAGAAAAACAGGGGGAAGAGTGCATAGGTTGGCAGGAGTAACTTGTCTCTGGCCTGCTAGTCCACACTAGATACAGAAATCATCCCGGTATAGGTATAGTGTTGCTACAGACCGCCAGCTTATAAGTTTATGTTCTGGCCCCCTGTGACCGCATTTATGGCGTTATGAATCACGTAAACAATCCAGGTGCTGTAGCGCGAAACCTTCTATCCAGTTTTATCCAAGCTTAGAGGCAAAGAAGCACATCTCCGAGCCGCAAAAATCGAGGCCATCATTCAAAGATTCACATCTTCATTCGCACTCACTAAAGTTAGTTTTTGTTATAGTTAGTTTAAGCTACATCAGATCAATTGCTAAGCTGCACGTAATCTAAATAAATTGCGCCTGTTTTAGCGTGTGCGGTTTCAGGTGTGGTATTTAAAGCGCCTTGTTTTGTCTGCTGCGCTGTGAGGGATAAAGCCAGTGGTTGGTATGAATATTTGTACCCGAGTATCGGAACGAATTGACAGTGCGCATAAAAGTTGGACGTTCACACAACTAATGAGCGAGGGTCCAAGTTTAGTCTTCTTGTTATGTTGCGTAAGTCTGCGTTCTGCGGGTCTGAATCCTCCAGGTTGGTGATACTGTGCTGTCGTTTGTGCGCCTGCAGTATACATGAACTTCTCTGCAAAGTTCGAATTTTGAAGTCGGATTTCGTACTCTTAAGTCCCACACATCTACCGACTGCATACACGCACTTACTGCGCCCCATTCTAGTGCTCGAGCCAAACCCCAAGGGCAGACCGTCTGTATGCCGTCTTTTCGTAATGAGATTGTGTCATATTTCGTTCTTCCTTGGGCGTACAGCGTCTCAGTCAAATGATGCGCCCCTTTGATACCTTCGTAATAGATTGCGCTTCCGCACTTGGTGCACTTTGACTGGATACTCTCGCCTTCGTGCGGTCGCCCTTGACCTGTGCGCACGTGCGCGAGCGCAGAAGACGGCGCTGGAGGACGAGCAGGCCATCCGGAACCTGCCGCTGACGGAGCTGTTTGTGGACAGCCACTTCCCGCCGGCCGAGTCGTCGCTCTTCACCCACAGGCGGCCCGTGCCCGGAAGGATCACCTGGCTCAGGCCGCACGTGCGTCCCTTGTTTAGTGTGCATTTCGTTTACACTAACTGCTTGTACCGCGTGCCTAACGGGCATACACCTAGGCATGAACACTAATTGCATGCAAAGGCTGTCTCTGTTAGCATGCACCAATACGTTAAAAAAAGGTTCCTGTTACAAGAATTCCTGTTGAGCTCCTCACAAAATTCTTAGCCTTTACTTCAACTAGCGTAAAGTTTATTTAATTCATTAAAAATTGTGCGGCAGCGGTATTGCATCCCAGCAATTTAACCGTCGAGCGGCTGTTTCCAGCCAGCCCTAGACGGAACACGGCATTGCTCTCTCCAGAGGCTTTTCACGCAGCTAAAATTTACAATATATAGGGAATGTTTGCAGGAGTTTGCGTGTCTTGTTCTGCACAACAAGACCCTTACGCCCGATGTACCCACACAAACGGGAACACCTATATATGCACGGACGTTAAGGTTTTATCTATGTTTTTTAAATACTTCTCCGCGATATTGTCTGGTCCCGAATCACCCCGCAGGAGATGGTCTCCGAGCCTCAGCTGCTCGTCAACGGGGTGAGCCGAAACGACATCGTTCAGGGGGCCCTGGGAGACTGCTGGTTCCTCTCTTCCTGTGCGGCAGTGGCCCAGCGGCCCGACCTCATGCACCGGGTGAGCGGACGACGGCGCTCTCTGCGGGCTTATAGAAGTTGAGCGACGTGACGGGGCTGCCGGCGCTACCGCTGGCGCAAAATGCAGGATCTGTTGAGCCTGTCCTTTTTTCTCCGCGCCTCTCTTGGGATGATTTGAATGGCCGTATTGTGGTACGGCGGTGGGATTTCGCGCCGGCCATGCGGTAAATAGCGCTCTGTTGGTGTGAACAACGGTGGAGATATTTTCAAATGCTTCCATTTTATGTGGCTGAGAGACGAGGAGTGCGGCAAATAGTATGTCGAGGAATGGCGCCCCGCAGCCGCGCGATCGCTGCCAATACGCGTGCCCAGGTGGTTCCCCAGGAGCAGCAGCTGTACGGCTCGGAGTACAAGGGCGCCGTGCGCTTCAACCTGTGGCGCTTCGGCCGCTGGGTGGTGGTGTACGTGGACGACCTGCTGCCCACCAGCGAGGACAGGCTCATCTACTCGCGCTGCAGCGACCCCCGCGAGTTCTGGGTTGCGCTACTCGAGAAGGCCTACGCCAAGTGAGTCGCAGTGTGGGGCGGTTCTCAGGGAATAAGCAGGGCGCATATATGTGTGTAGTTAAATAGGTACTCCGTTCTAGACGAGGAGGCACACACCGACGTCTTCGTGTCGCGCTCTTGGACACAAGTGAAACTTTTGTTGGTCATAGGTATTAACGATAACTCTGTGATTTGCCAAGGAAATATATTAGAACGAAACAGTACCTGGCGGTCGGGAAAAAAATAATAAACATTGTGCAACGAACATGCACGATCAGGTGGAACACTAGCGTTGATGCCTCTTTGTAAAAGACTGCTACATCGTATACTGCCGCAACAACGCGGCTTTGGGGTTGCCGTCTTCAGCTTTGAAAGAGACGCTCACCACCCATTTAAAGCTTTCGTATCTTGCGTGTTGTGAGTTGTATACGTTGCGAAGTAGTCTGCTTAAGTTCTAAGCCAGTGTGAAAAGTAACGGATGCATGCTTCAGTCGCACTGCCCTCGAGTAAAATCTCTCTCGCACTCGAACAGTGCACCTTTTTTTCCTTTCGTGTGGCAGGCTGCACGGCAGCTACGAGGCCCTGGAAGGCGGCCAGGCCATGGACGCCATGGTGGACCTGACCAGCGGCCTGGCCGAACGGTACGACCTGCAGGACGCGCCGGAGAACTTGTTCGGGTTCCTGCTCAAGGCCTCGGAGCATGGCGCCTTCATCACATGCTCGCGAAAGGCGAGTGTTGCTGTAGGCACAGTTTTTTCGAGAAAGACGGCAAAGGGACGACCTGCACTTGGGGCTGATTCAGAAGAAACGGCGATATGTTAAAGCCTGATGGGAACAAACAACCATGTTATGGATGTGAGCACGAGACAGAAATTTCAAAAGCACCAAGCACTGGTTAAAGCGAGCCCTTATTCCGTTGAGAGTTGCAAAGAACACGCACACGCTAGCAGTAGTGTGGATAGGGGCGCAAGGAGTAACATAGCAACTTTCGGGACCGAGAAAGGATGAAGCACACCTGAAAAAAGGGGGCAGCTGGAGAGAGATGCTTTAGCTATTAAAGATGACGGTAAAGATGAAATATGTCCCCGAACGTCCCAGCTAATCGCACTCATGTCCGTTTTTTTCTTCACCAGTACCTATTCAGCCCAAAGTGAAAGTGCTTTGATGTACAAATTAAAATTCGTAATTCTCTCTCTCTTTTCTTCGTAGATGGGGTTTCTCATTTAGTTCAGCATTCCGTCAAAACCTGCACCTACAGTCTTTGCCTGCCTTTATAGCGCAATGGGAGTTTTTTTGTTGTTGATGATGATTAGCCACCTCGACTTTCCCACCGCTTGCATGCGTGCTGAAATGGGGGTTGCCCATTCGCATGCAGGGCGACTGGTGGCTGGCCACAGCGGCCGACCCCAACGGGCTGGTGTCGGGCCACGCCTACACCGTGAGCGCGGTTCGCCGTGTGCCGCTGAGCAACGGCCGCGACGCCTGCCTACTGCGCGTGCGCAACCCCTGGGGAAACGGCATCGAGTGGACCGGAGACTGGAGCGACGCGTACGGCCACACATACTGCACGAATGCTTTATTTGACGGCGCACCGTTGGTGGGTGCACTCAAGGAAGGCATGTCTGGCGTATGCGGGCACAGATCAGGACACGACTTATTTGAGCTATGTACTCTGGTGACACCCTTTATCGCGTATGCGAGCGTGTGTCAAATAATGGCTGTTTATCGTCCTCGTGCGCAGCGTGCCAAGCGTAGTACCAGTCTATAACCTCTCTAGCCGCCGTTAAAGGTTGCTTACTACCGCTTGCTAGGCTACTGCTCGCTCTTCATGGGCACTGAAAACGAGGAAGCATGTAAAGGACGTCTTTCAGTAGAATACAAACCACATTACTTTCACGCGAGCGGCTCACTTGCAGCCTATGATGAGCGTGCATTAAATGTTGCCTGAGTGGAGACCGCGCTAAATTTCCAGCGACCAAGCTAGTCCGACAGTGGCGGCGAGGCTTCCGAAGAACACTGGAAATGCGCCAATGACAGTCGAATTTTTTCTCCGTCACTTTTATTTTGGCACATTCTCTCCTTTTTTCTCTGGCCCTTTTCTCCCGAGTACCTCTCTCTATATCCTCTCCTCAAAGCGAGGTAGCGTGTCGTCAGTTTTTACTAAGGTGGAAAAAAATCTGCTCTTCATCAGCGTTCTCTCGTTGGCATACGACTTCAGTTGCGGCCTCCCGACTTGGTGCGCATCAAGCGAGTCTGCACAGTTTCAGCGCACGGAACAAATCCCAACGCGTGTCCGTAAGGGCGCCAAGCTACCCTCTGCTGCATCCTTCATCCCGTGGCCCGCAGGGACCCCCAGTGGTCGCTGGTGGACGCGGAGACCAAGAAACAGATGGAGTGGCGTCAACACGGCGACGGCGAGTTCTGGATGAAGTACGAGGACTTCTGCCGCGAGTTCGAGGAGGTCTCCATCTGCACGCTGGGGCCGGACTTCGACGGCGACGGCATACCCGAGAAGCCCGGAGAGGTACTGGGAGACGACAGCTCTCGTGTGAATAGGAAAATACTGCTTATAGGTATACGCATCATGCCACATGAATGACGAAAATTTTTCCACTGGCTATATAGGCAGTTCTAAGGTGCGATATGAAGTATATAATTACTGTTGGACGTGCCTTTCAGTTGTAAAAATGTTTCATTATCCTTGGATCGCTTGGATCAACTGATAAAAATGTTTACGTCTATGGTGATTGTAGGAAATATTGGTTTTCAAATTTCGAAGGCAGCAGGAGATGGGCAAAAACCTTTGGGCAAAAAACACATTTTTATGAACACCATAACGTGTTTCGCCGACCGACATCGTTCAGAATGATTGAGGCTGACAAAGTTTGCAGCCTGAGTTGTGAATTCAAACGCCGCGCTACTGGCAGCGTCTACTCCTGAACACGACTATATTTCAGCTGTCAGGCATTTGGCTTGGTTGCTTTAAACCTTACGCAGCACGGCCCACCTCGCCTGCTTTGCCCGCTTTCTTCGAGACACGCGAATGATAACCATTTTAACCCTCTTTTTTCCCCTCCTCCAAATTCCAGCCACAAACTTTTCCATCAAACCCTTGAGGAGAAAGAGGACGTCCACAATGAGTGACTGGATATTCCTTCCTTAGTATTCACTACCTATGCGACTTATTGCCCCCATATAAATTTTGTTTCTAACATAAACGGCCTCCTTAAATACAAAATGACTAAGAGACTTCGTTCGTCGCACCTTGTTTCTGGCACTGGGTCCGTACACCACTAAGGATGAGCGGGCCTCCTTTTGCGCTGCAGCAACATATCTTAGCAGTCGAGAGCATTACAGACACCTACTTGAAACACTGCGACCCATCCTAAATTTGTCTGCAAAGTCTAGTTATGCTTCGATCACCAGTCTGAAGTAGTATGCGCGGATAAACATTGATTGCCTTACGTGCGACTGTCCTTTAAAAAAAAAAAACTTACTGGGGACACTTAAGTTAATTCCGTGTTCTTTATGCGTAAGCACTGACTTCTCATTGCATATTGCTGCGTAAAGTTTTTTTTTTTTTGTCGCGCGGGCTTCCAAATTTTTTGGGGTTGACCGGGGCCAACTCAACTTTCTGGTGGTACACCCCAAATTTTCGCATTCCGATTGTATTCCAGTTTCATTCCTTTCTGATTCTATTTTAATTCTATTCCCTTTTCATTTCTATTTATTCTCGATACTAATCCAAAGCTATTCCAGTTCTATTTTAGTAACTATCCTAAGTTGATCAAGGACGTCCTCAATGACAAAAGGCCTTTTTATGAGGCCGCTCTTTTGGCGACGTCGGGTTTCCTTTGGTACCGCCAGTGTTGTGTGTGTGTCTTTAGCCTGCCTTCTCTCTGTGCGGAGAGAGGGCAAATAGTTTTCTCGATCCTCGCTCTCTCGTGTTCCATTTTCAGGTGCGCGCCATTCGCGGCGTCTGGGTGGACGGGGTCAACTCGGGGGGATCCAGAAACAACCTGAGTTCGTTCAGCACCAATCCGCAGTACCTCCTCTCCATCAGGCCCGCAGTGGGCGACCAGGGTGAGCAAACCGGCTCCTGCCACTCGGCACACGTCTGCTGGAGATTCTCACCTGGCTCGGAAGCGGTGCTTAGCGTAGCTTCGGGGAATCTGTCCACCCCAACGTTTTCACTGCGTTTGTACAAGCCTTGTGCGTATTTATACAACTCGTTTGGCAGAGGAACTGAGGTAAACTCAACGAGGTATGTTTTCAGCGGACGAGCTTAAAAGTTCGAAACGTTTTTGGGAAGACAACTCAAAACTTTTCTGGCCTTCTTCAGAGGCGGAGATGTGACGCCGATAGTTGCAGCACACCCAATCCTCCCGCACCCCCCCTCCTCGTGAGTGCACCGGCTTCCAGGCCCACCTCTGCCGTATGTGAGCACAGGGTCGGAACGTTGGCTAGCGAAGTGAGGCTGCTCTCCAGCCACTAGTTTAGTTTGGGCGGTCAAGATTTCCATTTTTCCTGACCTCTCTCCACCACGAAAACACAGATGGTATATTACTCCTGAGCAAGTCCGTCATAAAACTATCACGGTTGAACCTCTGCGGTTAAAAGTGCCACGCTTGATATTCATATATTAGTTGTTAAACAGCGAATAAATATCGTTCCGTTTATGTGATGTGTCCTTCATAAAAGACAATGACTCGAAGTGCATAACCTCCGCCAAAACAGATCACTTGCTCCTGGACCTTACGTGGGGCACACACTGCATAACAGGCTGTGTAAAGTGCGCAAGCTACGCCCGGTAATATCAGTGCCCCTTTCATTTGTTTCCTGCGGATCGGAGAAGGGAAAATATATGTGGTGAGTTCACAACAGCTCTGCTTAGATGCGTGCAAGTCCCTTTAATTTCGTAATGCCCGTCGTATTACAAGCAATACTGAGTTCCAAAATATCAATAATATTCATTTCTGCTCCTAGGACTACATGCATTCCTAACATAAAGTAATTAACGGTCTTTTACAACATATTAACCGAAGCGAGGTCAAAGTCTCAGCCGCCAGGCATGCAGGACGCCTTCTGGAAAATAAATTCATCCAAATGCTCATCCTAATTGAATGTGGGCTAAAATTCTTCGGTCGCAATGCTGCATTGGCTGGTGAGGAAGCAGATTTTATTTTGCTCTCGATTTACGGTTGTGCCTGCGTAATTGCGCCCATTTATATTGTCCTTAAACATTGAGAAATCATCAAAATTAACTAAATGTAATTGTGCTGTAGTCGTCTTTCTCTTTGTGATTTTCCCACTTTTTTACATTTATGAAATGAAGAGACCGTGAGAAAATCCTGGAAATTCACAACTTTTACCCTACGACTCAAGATGATGAAAAATAGAAATTCAACCGAACAGTCTGCGAGTAAGATTCCGGTTGGCAAAGTGGATGGGGGCTGCCTACCACCGTGTTCTTCAATGACTTGCCGATGTTCTCGAGAGCCTCTTTTTACGCGAGTGATGGCATCCTGTGTGGTCGCAGGGGACGCAGCGGCGGCGGAGGAGTCCACGGTGAGCGTGGTAGTGGCGCTGATGCAGGTGCACCCGCCGCACAACGCGTTCATCACGCGGAACCGCCTGCGCATGCACCAGATAGGCTTCGTCATATATCACGTGAGTGCCGGTAGCGCCCCATCACCGAAGTTGAAATTCTTCAGTGCGCTGTTCTTTGATTAGAAGTATTTTCCTGGCAGCGAAGCGCACACTGTTAAAATATCCGTTATTTTCACGAAATACCCTGCAGTGTGAAATGAACCTTCTTTTAGGGTTAGTGAGCTTTTTTACTTGAAGCTGTATTTCGTACTTTTACTTCATTTTCACCTGTACCACGTGTGCGCGTGATGATAAATAGGTAAGCATTGAAGAGACCGATGAATGGATACATTGCAGAGAGCACGCTTTCAAGAGCGCAAGCACGGGAGGCGCATATTGTGTGCTCATTTACCTTGTCATAATCTATCATGCGGGGTTCCCGGAATTTTACAGGAGGGCCATTGCACTTCACACTCGCAATGATGTTACACTGCCGTGAACAGCGGGCTGTAGAAGTGTAGTTGCGTTACGAACAGGGTTCTATAGTGACGCCCTGTATTCTCGCCGGTACGCGTCAATGCCCTGTTACCGGCCTACTTTTTCTCTTGCCGAGTGCAGTTTAGCACTAAAGCACATCACGTGAGATCGACAACTTTACTTTTCCTTCTATAAATGCCCTCTCCTCCCACATATCTCTTTCTCTCGAGATTCTGTGCACGAAAACCAACCAAGTGAAAGGAACTACCGCCAGCCCAGCCTCTTTCCACATACAATCGCAGTATACTAACTGGCTTTGACATAGTCGCAATGGGTACGCCTAAAAATAATTTTTACGCTGGAAAAAAGTAAGCCCTGTTCTTGCATTATAAATGGCGGTGCTCGATAGGCCAGTATTATTTCTGGCTATAAAATGGTACTTCGTTCGGAAAGGAAGAGCGAGCGGTGAAGTCTCCTCGCTGCAGGCGCCAGACCAGTTCCGGCGGCTGCCGTTAGAGCACTTCGCGCGCACCCCGGACGTGGCCAACTCCGGGGCGTACATCAACTACCGCGAGGTGTTCGGCCGCTTCGAGCTGCGGCCGGGCCACTACGTCATCATCCCGGCCACCTTCGACTCGCACTGCCCTGGAGCGTTCATGATACGCGTGTACGCGAGCAGCCCTTTCCAACTCAGGTGACTGACTCATAAAACGTCCCTGCACTGCACCGGTTATCTGGTCTCGCCACAACCTTGGAGATGCCTCGCACGGCCTCCAACAACTTTGCTGCCAATATTTCTTTTGGCTAAGATATTTTTTTGCCGTAATCTTGGAGATAAACCATTATTCGTAGCTTCACTTTTATTATACCAATGTGTACCGAGGGCTACCATCTAAGTAACATATTCTTAATGCCAAAATGAGCTTTCAGTGAAACATCAACTTCTGCGGTTTTCTGCAAATACGACGTTGTTCTTTATTCTATTCACTGGTGGACACAGGGCAAGAACGACGACAGACGCAAGAGAAGGGGACACCCCTTACAAAAATCTCTTTAGACAGACTATAGACTGCCTGTAGACTTCTGTCTATTGTCTATAGACTATGAATAAACCCTAGACATACAAATACTTTAGACAGTCTATAGACAATCTATAGATTTTTGGTCGTACAATTTTAGAAGACTTTTTTCCATAGACAGTCTATAGACTATGAATAGACAAACAGAAATATCTATAGGAAGACAATAGAGTCTATGAGAAGTCTATAGACTGTGGACTATTTTTGTAAGGGGTAGCACACAGACGACTTGCGCTAAGTCATCTTCACTTCTGTTCGTCGTCGTTTGTGCACTGTTTTGATCCTGTGTGTTTAGTGTACACCAGCCAGACCAAATCGCATTTCTACTGACGTGGTCTTTCACGTTTGCTGTCGCGATCGTTCCCACTCAAAGGGAGCTCCACTGAACGGAAATGGCGGAGCCTGGTGACCCCAGTCGGCGAGAGCGAAACTCCTGAGGCTCCTTGTGGGGGGACGCCAAGCCGAGTCAGCTGCCAGGTTTCCTGCACTGCTCAACGCAAGGCAAGTGCATGGTGCACAAGCAGGGGTAGCGATCTTGACACAACAAGGAGCCCAAAATGTGGGCATTTCGCGGACTGCACGCGGATTCGCCATATCTTATTTGGAATACACACACAAACACACGATGAGGGTGCCAAGCAAGGATAGGGAAAACGTAAACGAGAGAGGGACGCAATCTTCATTTAAGATTTTTGTAGTATACACGAAAATGTACGGATAGGTTTTGCGAGAAATAATGATTCGCAACAGAAAGTGCTTACAAGCGGAGCCCAATCTTCGACAGTAACCCTTTTACAGCGTTCGCTGTACGGGCGATTTTCTCTGGGGCATGATACAGCCTTTACCTCCTGCATTCACGAGCTGGTCAATGGTAATGTCACTAAGGTGGGCTTGAGCCACAGAGATATATAGGCCATGAGTGCACACATTGTCGAGAAGCCATGCTGCGCTCATTATGCCAATGTTGAGGTTGGGCTCGAAGTATCGGCGCAGTCATGGGAGCAATGGATAATTATCAGCTATCGTCTCAAGGGAGAGGGAAAACTATTGTTCTTTTTGCTGTGACTTCGACACCACCTTCGACGCATTTGATTGATGAAAAGTCCCGGGCCATATTAGGTCAGTGACGGAAAACAAGGACGCGTGGACGGAATGCCGGTCAGCTTTGGCGACGCAAGGCAGCAAGGCCCCAATACCAGGCGCCTAGCGTTCTCTGGCGACCCAGGCCAGCTGCAGGAGGGATCGTGGGTACTGCCAGCAGGCTTTCTGGGAAAATGGCTCAACCACGAGTGTGGCATTCGTCCTCATCCGCGAAATCAGGGTAGCGGTGGATTCCACGGTGCCATTATAGAAGCTTACCTGGATGTAACTGTAGAGAAAACTCGTGCATTCATAAGCGAACGCTGCCTAAGCGGCCGCGTACACTACTTAGCCGCTTAGGTGGGAGGATGGGTTGTCCAGGTGCGCCATAGGAAACTTAGGAAGGGGAACAAGTAGCCGGCAAAGAAGCCTCAGCATGAGGCGTGTCAGGAAAGTAAATATACAAAGGCCAGCATGGTTGTGGAGCATATTTTATTTGAGGAAGAAGAAGAAAAAGAAATAATATTCAGAAATGCTTCTCGATGACAGCAGTGTGGGCCGCTCCAGATTTCTCCTAGACCATAGCCCCCATGGAGACAGCCGCCGCACAGGCTCGGTCTACAAAGGTGAACTGGTCCTCCAGGACAGTCCTGGTCAAGGCCGCCTCCCTCTGCTCCAATGTGAGACATGTGTGAAGGCGCTTAAGGTTTACGTTGGCAGGCACACGTGGTGTGGAACAGTGTATTACATTTATTCATTTTCTCAAATATTTGCTGCCATTATCATCAACACGCTTGTTAAGCCTGGGAACCAGCTTTTGTATACCTTGGTCAGAGGTGTCTCTCTTAAAAGGTGGAAAACAGCACAAAAAAGCGTGGACGGGAAGAAGGTGACACGGACACGCGCTTTTAAGTTATGCACCAACTATAGCAACAAGCTTTACTACAGATGTCTCTCGTCTCTCGTGCAAACCCCTCTTGACTTCTCATGTCAACTCCTTGCTATCCGCGTACCAGGTCCGGGCTATACAGAGTATGTTCCAAGACCTCCCTCTGGAATCTTGCCAGAAGCGAAGCGGTTGCCTGGCCAGTGTGGGCACAAGCGTTCTCGTAAAGCAGGCCTATGCCACTTCTCAGAGTTCATCTTCGTTTACTTTAAATGATCCGCCGTAACTCGCGGCTTCACAAATCACACTCTTCGACGGATTCAGAAAAAGTTTATGCATCCCCTCATCGTCACACGGTTGTTATAACAAACTTCACCTTCAATTCTGTGAAGAAGTCATTAAAAGAAATAGAGGGTCTCCACATTCTTGTTTCGTTGTGAAGACCCGTTCTGCATCCAGACAATTCACAGCACCTCTTCGCCACGCGCTGTCAATTCACAATATCTCCATAAACAGCAGAAACATTTGAGTGAATCTTCGCCAATGGTTCGCATCGTACGCGCATGCTGGCAGCGGATCACGGATCGCACCTGACATCTAGCGGGAGCCTGGATCAGCGCAGATATCTCTTAAACATGCCACTCGGCCAGGTGCGGCCAGAGAACCGCTAACTATAGGGGAAGGAGGCATAAGGTGCAACGTTTATGGCAGCGCGGCCACCTCTCTACCTCTCTGTTTAAGACTTATATGCCAGCGCGCATTGTATTCTTACTTTCCATAAACTTTCGTAGAATCGACGGACTTCTGTATGTGGCAATGTATTTCCGCAGCAGCTGCACGCTGTGTTCAAATTCGCCGTGCTTGATGCAACCATATTTCTACTGGGCTGTGGTAATAGTGTTTAAATTCGAGGATTTTATACAGGCGTCTTGCTGCGCATTAGCGGCACATAATGCACCTGTGCTCAACCAAGCTGGAAACAGTGAAATAATAGATATCTGAAATTATATAAAAAATTATGCTCAGTTCCTATCACTCAACACAGTGTGATTACGAGTGCCAGTGGGGGTCAACGCTTTCACCAACAATGGAAACATTTCTGTCGCCCTGCAGTCGCTCAAGGCGCTGTCGCAAAAGCTCCCATCCGGAGGAGGCCCGCGGTTGTTCCACTCTGACAGCACCGCCGGGGGCGGCGGAACAACGCGGCGTGGCACGTGCGGCTGATTGCCGCCGAGCGAAGCCTCCTCCGCTTGCGCGTCGCGCCTTACTATCGCCGAAAGGCGAGTGCAACGCGACGATAAAGCCCTTCACCCTCGTGCGGCTAGCTTCCGTGCATGCTTAAACGTGACTGGCAAAGCCTCGGCAGTCGACCTTTTTTCCTTATCTTCGTTTACATTTTTATTTACCTTTCTTGCTCCAGTCGGTAATACGAGAAAGTTAAACTCTGTCCCTGCTCGGGGACCTGACACCGCGGCTTCCTATCTCTCTCTCTTTTCGCGCAGAGCGATTGAAAAACTAGCACGGGGAAAGCCCGCCTCTCCTGCACGGGCGCAACCACCGCCGTGTTGTGACGTACTGCGAGCAGCAACAGCCGCGTGATGGACGCCAGCGAAGCCATCCGGCTCCTCCTACGCCGCCAAGTCCGGTTTCCTCTCTGGCGTGCGTCTCCCGGCAGCGCGGCTGGAAGACTCGGCAGTCGAGCGCGCGTCTGGCGACGCTTCTCAAGGCGAGTTCTCTGCTCTCTCTCTCTCTCTGCGAGCGAATAGTCCGAGCAGCACGTGCACCGAGTCTGCTGGTCGCATTTCTCTGGCTGGCCGGACGATGCTTGTTTAAAAGCGGGGAGAAATTGGGCGGTGGGGAGAGGAGGAACGACTTTGGACCAGCTCTCGGCGGCTGGAAATGTTCGTTAGTTTGTTCGATAGTTGTGTTAATGGCGAATAGGCGTCTAGGTTCTCGGGCTGAGCTTTGTCTTTAATGTTATATTTTGTACAAAATACTTTAATTCTATTAAAAGGTGAAAATCACTCGGTAAAAATTTCGGCAGAATTGCCTGTCTTATTGGGTTTGATAATGTACATACAATAAACTGCGAGGCGTCTCCAACCAAAAGTTTTGATCGGAGATATCTCATGGTTTAATATATATTTAATAGTTTCCAAGCTCACTGCATAAAAAGGTGACCTGCTGTAATCAATTCTCACACATGCGTTCTAGTTTTACTTGTTTTACGATGACTTTGTGTCAAAGTGACATGTGCGAGACACTGAGAAAGATAAAAAATATACACTAGAGCAAAATTATACATTAGAGCGTTAGAGCAAAGGCCTAAGGGTGATACGATTTGGGAAGTTCCTTGCTTAGCGTTTTGTCGCTTTCTTCAAACGTCGCGCACAGTTGGCTCATTTGCTACGTCGTTGGGCTGCTCAGCATTAGTTAACTGGTTCGATCGCTTCAGCGGCGTGTGGACGGCTTTCCTTGCACACTGGGGAGCCCAGACGTTCGATATTCATTCGTTGCACTCTGCTACTCGGCGCCTCTCATACCCGAAGTGTTCCCCTGAGCGCTCACAAATGGGAGGACCATGCATAAGCTGTCATTCGTGGTCCTCGCAGACCGCAGAAGCCATGCAGGGACTCGGGGCGGTCGTGCTGGCAGCCTGGTGGTCGACCGCGTTCGGGAGCAAGGACTACAACCTTGGACTGTGCAGCAAGACCTTCTTCAGCTGCCAGTGCGGCACGCCCGGCTACACACTGCACGTGACTGTCAAACAGTGAGTGACGCGCCACGGCTGGACGATGTTGCTGTGCGTCGGTATTAGATGCGCCACTTCCTTGTTGAGCAGCAGTGCCCCGTAGCGCAGAAAGATCACGCACCGTCTCTGTCACTAAACTTTCGCGTCTAGCTGTAATTTCCGGAATGTAGTCCGCACCCAGGAAGTGATCCGGGGGGCCCAATTTTTTATTTATTTATTGATACTGCTATCTTTTACAAGACCTTAGCAGCGTGGAGACCTTAGCAGTGCTCATTGAAAAACAAAATTTTCGTCTAGGCTACCCGCGTCTGGTGCAGAGTCCGCGAACCCAAAAGGGCGCCGGAACGTCAATGTATTTCTTTTTGTTTTCATCGGTGAGTGTACGTTTCGTTTTGAGATCACAACAAAACATTATGCAGTCTCAGAACCCGTCATGGTCAGGATTGTCCAGGCTGTTGGAGCAAAAAAGGCCTACCATTTTTACACCGGCAGAAGTCTCGTCATCGCTGCCTTCTTCGCTCTGGGTTTCTTTTTCGACAGCAGGCGCCCGAGCACTGGGTTCAAATTTTCCTTATTGAGAGGCCGAACACACTGCAGCTGATCGCGTCGACTGCTTGTGATTCCAGCTAGGCTACGCGAATGCCTTATGAAGTCAGGCGCTGATGGTCGGTCGCGTGATTTATTTTCAATGGGGTTGCAATTAAGGGGAAGGCGTGCGATATTATTCGAGCGAAGATACTTGCTGGTGTCAGCAATCAAGCGTACAACCATTCTGCGATGTCAGTGCACGTTAAAGAACCCCGGGTAGTCAAAATTTCCGGAGCCCTCCACTACGGCACCCCTCATAGCCCGAGTCGCGCTGGGATGTTAAACCGCCATAAACCAAACCAAACCAGTGAAATGAGCGATGGCAAAGCGATGTGAACACATCGCAATCATGACCGTAAGATACCACGTTATAGCGATGACGGCGTTGGGCACGATGCTCTAAAAGGCGAATTAGAAAACGAAACTACTATATGGTCCGCGTGTATAGATAATCCGCACAACGTAAAATTTAAACGCCTGGACATGTGCAGTCCATGGACAGTGTTCCAGAAATTAAGCTGTTTTCTGTGTCGTTCAAGGGTACGTAGATTTCTTTTTGTGTGGAATATGGTCGGACTGACAGCAAACTGGTGGCGCTGTACAGAATCTTTATGGGCAAGGTGTTCGTGCGAGAGGTATCTTAGAAAAGAAGGGTTCTTTGTTGGCTTGGCTATTTATGTGGCTTATCGCTTTAGGTGGTATATGATTTTTCGCTAACGTCGGAACACCCGCCTTTTGTCGCGGAAACAATGGACGACGCTGTTTTCAATACTACCGATAAAACTGCTGTGTGAATTTCAATTTGTTTATTTTGAACTTATGGGTTATTTTTTTTCCTACCCGTTGTGATTTCGCTTCCCTCTATACGACATTCACGATTTCGAGCGTATTAAACCAAACAGATAAACTGAAGTGTTGGCGGAAGCATGCGCTGATTTGGCTCGTTGTGAAGCAGTGCGAACAGCGTTTCCACAGAGGACAGAGTTCGGTCAAGGACTGACTCTGCGCGGTAATCGTCGTAGAGAGACAATGGTGCCTACATCAGGCTTTAGGGACGGGGGCCGTTTTGGAAGTGTTCCACTTCTGATTACGCGCTCCTCCCGAAGAGGGCTCTTGAGAGAGGGGCAGTACTCCGGAGAGTGGGCTCCGGTACAGCTATAGCGCCGTTTCGGCATGCCTTGCGGAGGCTGCCATGTCTGGGAGCTTTTTAATGCGACGACATTATACTTCACGTCGTGCGATTTCGTGTCCTGCTTCTGTCAAAAAAGTCGCGGATTGGTCGAGAGGAGCCACGCGATCCTGTGACGTCATCGCAACCTGCCCAACGTGACAGGTGGCAATTAAATTAATGCAATTAAATTCAATTCAGTTGCCACCTGTCCACCGCGATGCGAAGGTTATAAATTTAAAAGCAAGAGGGGGGGGGGACGCCTCTGGAGAAGGGCCAGACAAGCAGGCTGGGACACGTTCTGGGCCAACATTGCATATGGTGTGAAAGGACTGACACAGACACATAAGCATGTAGCAGCCATGCTGCTTCTAATGCTGTCTCTTAAGTTGACTTAAACACCCCCATAATTGTTTATTTTTTTGCGGAGAAGTGTCTTTAAATGAGCGTACAGGATAATGAGTAGTACGTGCAGCCCCTCTCACGCGCAGGCCGCTCGCAGGTGCAGCTACGTCCACCGGTGGCAGTTCAAGTGCCGTCCGTGCAACAACCGCAAGCCGCAGGAAGTGTGCCCCATGCTCAGGCACTGCAGGGAGTGCGACAGCAATGCCAACGGCTGCGACTCGTGTCCGCCCGGCCGCTACGGCCGCTGGTGCGAGGAACGTGAGTGGCCTCCTTCCCTCTGCCTCGAGGCATTGAAGCACCTGCTGCGCTTCAGTGAGCTTGAGCTTGAGGAGACATGCCTTACAAGGATAGCTGTGTAGGAAAAATTCTGAGGCCTAATGGCGTCGTAAACTTAAGTCTTAACCGGGAACTTCAAAGTTGACCTGGTTACAAGAAAGAACCGTCGATGCTCAGCTGTAAGAGACATCAGTCGGTGTGCGATTCTCTCGAGTGTGTGCCACCTGTGTTCTTTCAGCCCATGGTTTCTTGGTAGCTGGCGCATTTGTGATAGATGGACGCGGGGCGATGCAGTTGTAGCTGTAACCTCATCGTCCCAGAGGAGAGCTGAACCTCTCAACTCAAACCCTTCCAGCTTTCTCTTCGTCTTTTCCTTGCGGGACCGATGGGCGTGAATGCTGGTGCACTGTAGCAAGAAAACACTTGTCGAACGAAAGATGTATATAGTGCTCAGGCACGTATACAAGACCCCCCTCCCCATGCCCCTCGATGCAACAAACTACCTTGGGCGCCTCCCCGAAAGAATTCCCGGCTACGTGTCTGGCAGCGTTACACCACACTTTAAGGTTCGTTGCACTTAGGGCCTTCTGTAACGCACTGGAATTTCTAATCAATTTCTAAGCAGTCTCTTCAATTTCTTCACTTCCGACTGGCAGATATCGAGTGTTTTTTATCAGCGGCGCACCGACGCAGCTGTGTACCAGTTGGTGGGCTGCCGACGAAGTCTTGCCTCTTTTCTGCACGCAGGCTGCCAATGCCAGAACGGAGGAACCTGCGACACCAAGACGGGAGCGTGCGCCTGCCCGCCCTCCTTCACGGGCGCCCACTGTGAAATGTTCCTAGGTGCCGTCTCCCTCTTTATCGCTGCTTTAAACGTTTTAAACTTCTAGCAGCACTTTGAATGAAATTGAGGTCTTAAATCGAAATGTGCTTTCAACAATCACCAGTTCTTTCATTTTCCTTTAAATCCAAAAAGTGTTCCCTTTAAATTTGAGCTTCCCAGGCAAAACATTTGTTGCGCTTTTCATGTATTGGAACAAGGAAACTGGAGCTGGGCCGAACTAAATACTCTTTTGGGTGAATGAACGAAAGAGGAAAACAGAGAGTGAAAGCAAGGAAAGTACCCTTAGATTTAAGTCTTGAAGTATACAGGTTAGATGATCTTTGTTCATGTGTTTTGAATTGTGGACATCTGCTTGAATTGTATTGCTCGCTTTAGGGAACAAACACAGGACGCCCGACCGCAGTTTCCTTTGTTCACATTTTGTGGGTACTAATTGCGCGTAAACTAACAACCAGGCCAAAGCTATAGACGTGCGCTGTCGCGGTGAGCGTGCATGGCGGGCGACTAGAAGCAGCCTAAAAAAGCCAGCAGCTACCAGGGCTCTGTTCTTTGCCAGATGTGGGTGACTAGCTATCCCGTCAGGAATGCCTAAGTGAGAGACCTTGCTTTGCAATGCATGTGCAGGCACTGGTGGCATACATGGGTGAGTGGCAGGCAGCAAACTTGTGCAGGCCTCTCAGGAATCTGCCACTACGTCACGCTTTCCTATACGCGCGAGAGCTCCGTTCTACTCACCGTCACGTTTCTCTATCGGTCTTATCCATTGCGCTGATGTACATCACACAGGCAAGCTTAATGTTAAGCTAAGAAAAAGCCAGTTTTATTCTTCATATTTACTCGGTACCTCGATTTATCTCAAACTGTTCATAAACCGATTGACAGTATTGATAGCAGCTGACAACGCTGAAGCTTATATCTTCAGCGTTCTTATAAATCAATAATATCTTATAAATATCTTATAATATCTTATAAATATCTTATAATATCTTATAAATCAACAGGCACCAAATCGCCGTAATCGCTACTCTAACCCAGCCGGCGTTATGCTATAACGTGCCCTGAAGCCGCTCGTCTATTCGTGCTCTTTCTTTTCTTCTCAGGATGCAGGCCGCCTCAGATCGCGCCCAACGTGCAGGTGACGCTCGACCACCCCGAGACACCGACGGTGGCCTACTTCGCCTGCGAGCAGGGCTTCCATCTGATGGGCTCCAGCACCGCCACCTGCGTGGGCAATGGCGCCTGGAGCGAACCCTCTCCGAGATGCGGTAATGGAACGGGTCGCCGCTTTTCGCACTTGCCCCTTTCGTGACGCGCCCGTTAGCGAATGAAAAGGTGCTGCTGCAATCATACTGGCGAGGGAAAAAAAAAAGATATGGCTCATCGCACTACGTGTTTGCATCATTGTGGAAATCTACGAGCGTAAGGAGGTGCCTTCTAAAAGATTCTGAACGAGACTCCATGAGAAAAGCGCGCCATCAGAAGCTGTCCGTTTGAGCTTGTTTAACTTTCAGTTTACTGACATAAAATTCTGGGACAGCGGTTGTGCTACATAGACAAATCCTTCCTCTAGTATTCTCCGATCAAGCTAAGTGAAAGTACTCGTCCCTGCGAACGCTCAACACTTATAGTTCAAATTCCTTAACGCGCGATTTTTCAGGCTTGGCCAGGGTATTAAAGAAGAAAAATGACATCAATGGACCCGGGGCCTCTCACATGCGAAGCGAGCGCTCTAGCACTGAGCTGCACCCCCCGGACGAGAACTGTGCCCGCCAATGATATGGTCGTTCGTGTGATTCCGGTATTGTGCACTTGTGTAGCAGTAGCATGGGGTTATTATGACAAGAATGCAAACACGAAGGAGAAGATGTTGTTGGCCGTGACAATTGCTATCTATTATCTTACGCCCCCGAGCTGCGGCCTGTGTAAATAAAGATACAGATGATAGCGAGGAGAAGTACAGAGGGGAGCGATAGCGAGAAAGTACAGAGGAGAGCACTTGTGTCATGCGTGAACCAGAATGCATTGTTCCCCGAATCCCTAAGTTTCTTCTCAGCACAATTGTGGGTCCTGGCGCGCCTCTTGCTTAGCTAGCGAGCGCTAGGGAATTCGAGACTGATATGCTTTCTACTATTTCTAACCTACTATTTCTGGTTCAGAACAGCACCAGATTCGCTTGGCTTCCTTTCTACCACTAATAGCCTTAGGGCATAAAGGAGGCACGTAGTGATGAATGAAAGAAAGGGCCGTTTGGATGTTACAATATTTCTTTATTCTCGCTCTCGCATATCTGCCGCCCTTACTGTTCGATCGTGTTCCACGCGGCGGTCGCGATAATAGAGGAAATTCTGTGTCCATCACTGTGGATCCCGGCGGCGCTAGTGAATGCTCTCAAGTCAAGGTTTGACGCGACGTAAATACGGAGGTCATGGGTTTGGATCCCGCTGACGGTATATCGTTGTTTTGAAGCGAAAAGCTTCACTACGCCAGCTTTTCGAGCCGTCGGTGTCACTGCGGTTTTCACATTGAAGAGCCTTGAAGTTCAAACCTGGAAAAGCAGTCACGTAGGCCACTGAGTAAGTCACGTGGCTTACCAGTGGCCATATGGTTCCTAGCCAGGGTGGACCACCACCCAACGTCAACGTCAAGGTTAAAGGTCAAACAAAAAATGTGAGTAAGAAGGTGAGATTGACGTCACTGTGACGTCAATGATTAGGAATGTAACTAAACAAGTAGGTTCATCGAGGGAAGTTCTTGACTTCATGGTGGAAGGCGGGGCGTTTGACGTTAGGGGGAGAGCATATATAAGTGGCTAGGGGATCATGCAGCGTATTCATTGGAATAAATAAAGAAGAAACTACTGATTGAATGAAAACCAGCGTCTTTAATCCAAAGCTCTACCACAAACGTAGCCATGCCTGAGAAGCTTTTCGCGTTCTTCCAGGTTTAATTGAAGCTAAACCACCGCTAATTTTTTTCTTCGACTTTCTAATCTGTTATATTTTGAAGCGTAAAATGATTTCACTGCTAATTTTTCATTCATCAACACCACACTTTGAAAAAAAAAAAACATTTCCCTATAATTTCCAGTTTCAGCCAGCGACTGTTGGCTTCCCTAATAAATATATATTTCAGTTATCTGCTGCCTTGGTGGCTCAGTGGTTATGGTGCTCGGCTGCTGACCCGAAAGACGCGGGCTCTATCCCGGCCACGGCGGTCGAATTTAGATGGAGGCGAAATGCTAGAGATGTATGTACTGTGCGATGTCAGTACTCATTGAAGAACCTCAGGTGGTCGAAATTTTCGGAGCCCTGCACTGCGGCGTCCCTCATAGATTGAGTCGCTTTGGAACGTTAAACCCCATTAACCAAACCACTTCAGTTAAATATCTTCTGACACTCCTTTCACAATACCAGAGTACCATAAAGATGCATTTCTCACTATCCTGTTTAATGGGCACAGATGTTAGGAGGCATTTCTCGGTTCTACAGCGCTGACAACGCTCCACGCAGATTGGTCAGCATCCATTGACGTCACATAATACGTCCCTGCAACGTGCCAGACTGTGTGGTCCGAACACGACTTTGCGCGCACTCTACCAAAGAAAAAGGAAAAACTAACAAAGAAACTATATTGCATTCAACACCGCCGCGAATAGCTGTCGTTGGATCTTCCTTTACACACTGGTTGCCGACCTGCGGGTGTTTTTTTTTTCCTTGATAAAGGAAGGCAATTTGAGATCGTAAATTTTCCGATGTACTCTTCCTTTTGACGCGTGCTCCCTGGACTGCCTTTTAAGTTCGATGCAGATGTAAGAACTAATTTGGTTCTTGAGTGAGGACTACGTGCCCTTTTTCGTACTGCTCGTAACCGTACTTGCGCACCGAAGGATGCTGGGCAGAGTATTCCTAACCATTCACCGTTTACCGCGCGTTTATTGGCGCCTGCGCAGAGCGGCTCTCCTTCTGCCCGGACCTAGGCCATGTGGTGAACGGTATGTTCAAGTCGCGCCGCCTGTCGTCGCCCCTAGGCAGCGAGAGCTACGCCAACGGCAGCTCCGTCGAGGTGGTGTGCGACGACCGCTACGACCTGGTCGGGGAGCCCCTGCTGCGCTGCAGGGACGACGGCACCTGGTCGGCCAGCGTGCCCGCCTGCGTCAAGGGTGCGTCCTCAGGGGAACTTTGGAAGAGAAAGAAATTTTATTTCCCACGCCCAGCCCGGTGCACTAACCGTGTTTTTACCGCGCTCCTCCCCTATAGTAGACACAACCCAAGAACGAAGCGGCAAATTCCCCTTTAGCCAATGGCGCGAACGTATTATCATGAAGTAATCCCTTTGCACCTGCTAGCGTGACATCTCAGTGGGCTGGAAGATGCGAGCGGATTAACCACGTGTTAAACGTGACGCCATGACAGTCGGTCGACACCGTTGGCTTGAGGGCCTCCATTGAGAAACATTTGCCGCGTCTTTCTTGAGTTGTCTCCTACTATAGCATCCCATGAATGTTCTGGAGAAGCAGCAGCAACATTTGTCGGAATCATTTCGTTGCTGCAGCGAGCAAGCTACCCGCACGAGTTTTGATGAAGGTGGTGTAATGATTTGTATGCTAGTAGTAGAGCTTTTCCAGCACATATGCACCGCCTATTTTGCGCCTCGTGAAATCATTTATACTGTAAAAGCCCCAGTATATACCCCTTCAAAACTACCGGTGCGACGTTCTTCTGCGCTGCATTTATTGCTTTTTGGTTCGTTATTGTGTCATGATTCATTTAGAATTCTGTGCGCTTTTTTTCGTACTTGACCTCATCTATCGCCGCCATCAGCGAATGATCATGGTTACTGCACTCGCAGAATCTACGTATTCGACTGAAAATTGTTTTCGTACACCCCATTTTATCTCATTCATTTAGGCAGAAAACGTGTGCTTGTTCATTATCAAGGCACATAATGCTCTTCTGCCGCACCCAACTGCCTGGACGCCATGCAGCCTCTGCAAGGTTGCGGGCATTTTATCTATTTCCACGGCAGACTTCGTCCTGTCTTTTCCGTTATTAATGCCCTCTCAGCAAAATTTCACATCGTGGCATGCATGCTTTCACTTACTTTGGCCTTTCTGTGACTAACGGTATTGTTATCCTGTTCCAGTCTCTGAAAACCACGTCAGCTGCGAGACCAAGGCACTGGACATTTTGTCATCTTACACTGCTCCTGTCAGGTAGGCGGGTGTGATATCAAACGACAACTGAAAGCCGAAATGAGGTCTCTCTTGTAGTGCACTTCAAGTGCTGGCATTGAGAGCAGCTCACGTGATTTGTGTGACGCGTCTAATTTTTTTCATTAAAAATGAACAATGCTCACCAAGGGTAATGCTTGGCCAACGCCGCTATGCGAACGGCTTAAGAGATGGCTCTGTGGCTGCGGCACCAGGCTGCGACACCCAGCGGCATATTTCTTTCGAATAGCGCGGAGGTGATACGAGCTCGAGATTGATGCGTAGAAATTTCTGTGTAGCTTACATTTGGCCAGCGATATGTGATATATATATATATATATATATATATATATATATATATATATATATATATATATATATATATATATATATATATATATATATATATATATATATATATATATATATATATATATATATATATATATATATATATATATATATATTCGTCTGAATTCACTGGCGGCTGTATTTTATGGTTCCTTCCATTATTAAATATGGTCACTCCAACCTGCAGTATCACTTGGTTATGTACGCGCTTCTACGCAGGTGGCAGTCGACTGAGCTTAAGAGCAGCCAAGGCAAGCACTATCAGTAAACGCTAATTTGCCAGAGCTTGCCTTAGGCAGCTACTTTCCTCTGTGCGAGAAGTGACCTCTAACTGTTACTGTGATACATGTGAAGTTTTTCAAGGGGCGACCTTGTGAGTGTTTCCTTTGCCGCAGGGTGTACTGCCCACCGGGGTGTGCGCAGAGCGGCACGGTAATCGGCAGCGTGGTCTACCACCAGCTGTCGGCGCTGTGCCGAGCGGCCGTGCACGCGGGCCGCCTGAACAACGCCGGCGGCACGGTGTCGCTGGTCGCCAGCGGGAACTTCGCCGACTTCGGGGCCTCCAGGGCCAACGGCGTCGATAGCGTCGGGTGAGACCGTCGGGATGGCATGCACAGCACTCGAGATATGTGGCGGTCTCCTCGGAATCTCTTTTCTAAGAGCACAGCATTAAAAGGGCCTCCGGGTGCTTGACCTGAAAGAAGTGCATGATGGACACTGATGTATCACTTTTCCGTGCTCGACGCATTTACATGCCGATATCCGATATCCACGAAACCAAACACAGCAACCTTTATTCGGTGCCCGTTTATGTAGCCAGGCCAATCCGACCGGCAAGGCAGAAAAGAAATGGCACGCCTTCTGCTGAGTGACAAGAATATTGCAGCACACCCTGGCGCTTATCTTAACTCAACGCAAAGGATTAGGACGCACAAGGGAAGCATTGTATCAATGATCCGCCTAGCGTAGCAAGCGGCGCATAAATTTCGTATCCTGCTGTCCCAGCTGTGGTCTCCGAAGGCAGCGCGTAAGTACGGCTCCTAACCAGAAGTTCCGCAGTTGGGTCCTGCGATTAGACGCAGATTCTTTTTCCAGATGCGTCTTTCGGGGCTACACCGGGCAGCCATTAGAAAGTGATCACCATTTGGAATACAAACGCCTATGAATAAAATTCGCGGTCTATTTACCGACGATAAAACGAGTTAACGGGGATAGAGCAAAACGTATGCTGTGGCAAGGAGGGAAATGAACTGCACTTTCGCTAGAAACGCTAAAACTTTCGTCTTTCGTCACATGAATGGCCGCAACGTTGACGACGGAGGCTTGTGCGAGAATTGTGAGGTAGAATTATCAGTTTTCCGTGGAAGGAAGCCAGGACATGTCTAAAGTGTGATGCGACTTGTCCAATATTCTCAGACAAAAATTTTGAGCATTGGAATATTTAAAGGTACAGTTATGGAAATATTTACTTAATGGCATACATTATTTCGATGCGTACCAAATTCTTATCTTTCTTTTAAAGTTTTGTCGTTGCTCGCATCGAGGACCGTCATTGAAAACCAATCAACAACGTTCCTGGCGATAGCAGTAACGTCAATAGCACAAAAAATTCAAGCTTGCTGTTGGGAGATCTGCGGATAAACTGAACGAGTCAGTTTCGTGCTGTTTCCAAAGCGGTCCAGAGCGACATTTTTTTTCTACTTGATGCTCTCAAAGTGTACACTTTTGAGGTTGCCATCGTGGATTAGCCTCCTCTGAATGTGGCGACTGGCTCTCCAAGCGTGTATGTAACATAGGGGTCTCAAACATGGCCTGCAAAGACTCTTTGTGCGGTCCTAGAAGAGCACATAACAAGTCCCCGGCGTCCGGTTCTCCCTGCCTACGTCAGTAGTCAGTTTTTTCTGAGAAGGGCCTGGGAGCTTTGATTATACCACGAAAAGAAAGAAAAAGACTGAAAAAAAACGCGACAAGAGCAAAAAGTTAATAGGGACCAGCGTACCGGCTTAGCGCACGAATCAGCGAAGGCTGGTTGGCTCTAGTGCAACTAACATAAGGCCGTACAACCACTAGTGGTGCCCCGCTGCCTGACCGTGCAAATGCGCGTGAAATTGATACAAAGTTTGCTCCCGAAATGGAACCTCTCGCCGCCGCTGTGTCGTCCGCTCACAGTGGCCATGAGAAAAAAAAAAGTAATAATAGCGCTACCGTTGACTTCTTTCTCACTGGTAGCAACTGCATGAAGTTCCCGGTGGGCGGTGAGAGAGGGAGGGAGAGAGAGAGAGAAAACTCTTATTTAGTCAAAACAAGTATTTGCAGAAGCTGGGTGATCGGTGCCGCTTGTTCAGGGCTTCGCCGGAGGTAGCTGACTTGCGGACTAGCTGCATAATCCAGGCTTAGGCACCACTATCTGGTTTTTCATAGCTCACATACTGAACTGGTCAAGAGTCTTCGCAGCCGGGATCAGTCATCACAGCAGCCCGATGCTTGTGTTGCGTGCGCATGCGCTGTGGTCCGTGTGCGCTTGATCCTCACTAGACTTGCAGCCTGGACAGAAGCAGCATCCAATGGAGTCCTGGACCAGAGATTTAAAATCACATCCTTAAGGCGCCTTTTCAATGAAGGAGTGTTAATTCATTCACGAGACCCAACCCGGGACGTAAGCTTGTCGCAGACTTGAACATAGTAGGCGAGCTATCTCAAACCTTTATTGCCAGGCATTGACTAACTGGTGTCTTCCGCGGGCCAGGAGCCGGAAAGAAAGAAAATATAGGAGCGGCCTAAAAACCGTCTTACAGAACGGTTTTGCTATGTTTCAGCCATATTTTACGTCGACTACATTATTTTATCACCATTCGATGCATGTGAGTGTTACGAAAAGTGATTAGCGCATATGGGCAGTGCGAAAGAAGAGACACACGTAGAAGCCGTCCCGCCTGTTCTCCTTCTGGAACTGCCATTTGCACCGCCTATTTTCATAATGTCACCAAGTTAGGAGTTGTACCGTGGTAGTGCGCATGAATGTGTGTTCGTATCAATTTCGAAAACTGCCGAACTCTCGACACCAGTTGAGTGCACAGGCCGCTGCAACTCATCTATATTTAGTTTTTTTTTATGGCGAATGATACTAGTCGACTTCGGAGCTGTTTTCTCGCTTACAACAGTAACTGCACAAAGGTAACGGCACTCAAAAGCTAAAGAATGATATCGTAAGGCGAGAAATTAGTCACGGTGCTGCCCTTCAAGTCATCTTTTTGTGCATTGTTTTCCATCTGCAGGTTGCAAGAAGCTGCTCCCGGTTTCACATTCGTTGAAGATCGCCTTGCCAGAGTTGAAACAGGTACCCTGTGTTTTTAATGCATGTAGTAACGCCGGAAAGCGGTACTGCTGTGTCACAGAACAGGCCTGTATAAAGGCTCATTGTAGATGACTCAGGGAATGCCATTGCAAATACAGGCTAGATATGCTCAGAATCAAGGTGCAGGCGCACGAAATTGAAGAAAAACATATATTGGGCGTTAACGATACAGAAACGCAATGAGCATGAGAAAGACAAACGTGGTGTGTTGCTTGTGGTCGAGTACGTGTCCGTCAGTTGGCGAACTTGCGCAATGAAAGAAGAAAAAGAAACAGCGGCGAGCAGTGCATACGGTTCTGCCGCATTCCTCTGCCAGGTCCATGCTCTTGGCTCGCGCACCCCCCAGACTTAATGCTTAAACCTCGGGAAAGTGACGTAGTTAACGTTGAGCGTTTACTGCAGTGAACTTGAACATTAGAATTCGAACCCGACATCTGGTGCGAGTCCTGTCATAAACAGTCAACTTCCCCCCGCTTCCAACACCTTCACGCATTTCTTCTCTTCAACCAGGCTGCCAGCCAGGGTGGACCGCGATGGGCGACACCTGCCTTTTGGGCACTCGCCACAAGCTGAGCTATTCGCGGGCCAAGAACTACTGCGCAAACTCCGGGTCCAGGCTGCTGCAGTTCCGAGAGGCTGGTTTTCCAGATTCAATCCTTACTTTCCTCAGGGCTTCAGGTGAGTGCCCGGAAAATGTGACTGCGCCTTTATTTTTGAGATAGGAAAATGAAAAGAAGGGACATTCCCTAAGAAAAAAACAAGCGGGGCGCTTAGATGAGGCAAGGATAGCTTTACAGGTCATCCTCGGCTTTTGTAGATGAACCTAAATGAGTGAATTACATTTGGTTGATGTCTATTAGGAATGGTCGCTTATATGAGCCCATCGTCCGGACACCGGCTGCGACCTGCCTGATGATTTCTGCGACTGCCGTGTATCCAGGGTTATGATGTGCCTCGCGCATGCGCGGTATGATGTCATGCTCCGTAACTAAAGCATAGGTTACTGACATTAGCGCAAATCTTTCCTGATCCGACACCCTGTAATGTGGCGGCATAGGTCTAATTTGGGCTCTGCGCCTCCTAATATAATAGTATATGTTAGGTTTACCGTCTCGAATCTGCACATGGGTATGCGGGGCGCTGTAGTGGGTGGCTTCGGAATAATTTTGGACCACCTGGGGCTCTTTATCGTGCACCGACATCGCACAGTCTAAGGTATACTGCGTTTCACCTTTACCGAAGTGCGGCTGGCGCGACTAGGATGAGATCCCGCGACTTGGGGCTCAGCAGCCGAATGCCATAACCACTACAGCCATAGCGGCGGGTAAGCAGTATTTGTGTGTGTATAACAAAATGTGCTGGAGCTGAACAGCTCTTAGTGAGGCTTGTCAACACAGGTGTCTGAACACTAAGGGCAAACTTCCTCTTCCGTGTTGTCTCGTTTCAGAGAGTTTTAAATACCTACAGAAAGAAACATTGTGTATCCTGAAGCTTTTTAAATTAGTGACCGCTAGAACCACTCCACGTCAAGTGCATTTGACGCTGCGTTATACGTCTTCTGACGCTGCTCATCGCTTTTTACACCTTCATCCCAGTAAGGTTGACGGTCTGCTAATACGTAGTGATTGGGCGCAGACACCGGCCTATCCTGGGTACAGGACACTCTGGACAACGGCAGCCTAAGCGAGAATCGTCGCAGACGTCGGTCGGGAGGCGACGGCGACGAGTGCTTCATCGTGGACCCCGCCTCAGAGACGAAGGCGAACGCCGTGCGCTCGAGCCCCTGCGAGGGGGTACGCGGCGTCGTCTGCGAAATGGACATGGGGCAGTTTCAGGGTGAATATATGCTACTATTATATTTTAATTATCTTATTGCCACAGTCGTCTGTCATGTCTACGTTTTCGTAGCCATCGGCTCACAGCATAATTAGTCCTTGTTCGCTGCACGGACCAGATTGTCTTCTCAATAACCACTTGACTCGACTAGATTGTTTGTGAAAGATGACTGTCAAACACGACCGTGTTTCATATGGCAGCTGGTGTTCGCGACGACGTGCACGAGTTATCGGAAACTTCGCGTCATGTTTAAATAGAACGCGGCCAACTTAATACTCCTCGATCAGATGGAGACACGCCGGCCACAGGTGCCGCGAAACACACTACTGTCGGATGCAACCCAAGAATGCTCCGACAAGTGCGCTCAAGGGAGGCCGCCCAACCAATGACGTCGACCGATTATTATGACGTCGTGGTTAATCCCATTTCCAGAGGTTCCTGCAACCACCGACAATTTCACGTTCTGAGATCAACCGCGACCTCACGGGATCGACGCCATTGGTTGTAAGGCTTCTTTTGACGGGAATTTGGAGCTGCATTTTTGAGTTTTTATCCGACTGTAGCTTTATAGCCATGCGACAGCGGCCTCGCGGAAACGTATCCTTTTGCTGAAAAGCTGCGCGTCGTGTAAGTTTCCGACGTTCCAGTGCTTCTGCGACATCGACGCTTTCCCGAATGACTGCGGCCTCCGAACAAGCAGAGTGCTGAGAAATTAGGCAGCCAGCCAACCACGTGATAGCACTCACACGACAGGACAGCGCTGTGTGCGTTTTTTTATTTTTCTGAGCCGAAATTCCCGCTTGCGATAGGCTGCCCAATCTTCTTCACTTTGCCCTTGATGGCAGTAACGAGGCATCAAAAGCTGAGCCGTTGCCCCTGAAAATTTACTACCGTTTATGCGACAATGATCTGGCCGTCGGCCTCTGAACAGTGCGGCACGTAGTTCTTATCTCTAAGCTGCGATGGTAACTATGGCAAAAAAAAAAAAAATGCGACAGTGCCGTCTTTTCATCTTTCCATTGCCTGTTTACCTCACTAGAGTGCAGTCCATGGTTTCCCTTTCGTTTCCCCGTCGTTTCTATCTGCAAACCCTTTGTTTTGGTACAAGCAGAAGCTTTTGATTTTTGTTTGCAAACGCGCGCAGCCGCCTGCGCGGACCCCGGCCCCCTGGAGAACGGCACGGCGGAGGTGATGCACCAGGTGGTCGCCGGCCGCATGCTCGAGGGCACCCAGATCGCGTACCGCTGCGCCGAGCTGCACTACCTGGCCGGGGAGCGCCGCATCACCTGCCAGAGGAACCGGACGTGGACGGCGCCCAAGCCGCGATGCATGAAACGTGAGGCTGCCTCCTGAGAGCGTCTCTTCTCCTTCCTTCTTGAAGGCCAACACTTCTCGAGTAACGGCCTCGATAAAGCGGAGAAGGCGAAAAGAGGAGGTCAAGGGGAGTCCAAAAAGGGAGAGCGAGAGAGCCGAAGGGCACAAAGAGCAGAGGGCAGTAAGCGAGCTGGGAGCGAGTAGGTGTGCGCTCTGTTGCTCCGTGGGTGCGACGTTTCAGGCCACTCTCTCTTGCGCAATGCTCGCAGAGCAGAGTAGGTGTACACGACTCTTCTGATGTGCCCTTTAATGTACATCGCACTCGTTCTCTTCTCGGTGCAGCTTACGGATAGAGCCGTAAAACTTCATTCGGAGATACAGAAGAAAGTGCAGAGTTTTTCGCGGTGTCGCTGCTCGAATAAAACCACCATTGAGTAATGAATATTGATGTTTAATATTGCGGGCCATCGAAGCGCTCTTATTTCACCCACGTAAACAAATCTGAATAATGTAAAACGGTATGTCAGAGATTGCGTTTGCTGCGAATGCTGTCAGGGTGGCATATAGCCACCCTATATAGTCAGACTCTTTTGGGGCCTTTTGTTATGCCTCATGAATCAATTTTACGCCATCGTCTCGAATAAAAAGGAAAGAAAGACAGAAAGCGCGACGTCGCTGTCGCGTACTGGTGCCTTCAAAAGTTTTCGGAACGCCAAAAATCACGAAAACCAATTTGCTCGCTGACTGAAGCGCAACCAGGCACTGAGGGGTACATTGCGTTGGCCACGCTGGGAACTACAACGCACACACTTCACTTCATGGCTGCATTCTTAGGCTGCCCAGTAATTAGGCTTTGTTGGAATTTTCGTGTTACGAACCCTTTTGTTGCATCTGTACATACCTCTCCAGGCTTACGTAAACGGCAGAACTAAGGGAAAAATGGATGAATCGATACCTGTGCGCAGGTACAGAAAAAATTGGCTATGGCTTAGATCGGCTATGCCAGGATATACGTAGCGAGAGGTACGTTTCCTTGGCTGAACTTGTTGTAGTCACTGTATGTTTACCAATGTGAGACATTGGGTACACACCTTATTTATTCATTTTGCTTGACAGAGACGAAGACTGCCCGATGATCTGCGAAATAGCATGCAGCGGTCTCAGTATTCTCAATACAGTATTTCCATTTGGTGGAGCCTCTTTAGTATACAAGCTCTATAGCAGCTCCCCATTTTGTAGTCTGAACGTGAGGGTCCGAAGCTAAATTAAAGTCAAACTTTTCTTTCATACACTGACTAAGGGAGCCCTGTTTCCTGTTGAGATGACCCAAAGTCACGCACAAATGTAAAACCGTGCCGTAGGCTGGTATACACGTGGCAACCACATCAATCGTCTGCTTGACGGATGTTGCCGGTGCCACGTAGACTCTTTGGGTGATAATGTTGCTTTCCAGAAGGCAAACACAACAGGCTTTACCATTACTCACCGCGATCGAAGGGAGATGTCTGATAGCGGTGATACCTTGTTTCACGTACACACAGACTCCAGCGTTCTTATTTGGTTCAAGTCAACTGCCAGGCGACAACCTGAGCATCGGAAGAGATAAATTTCTCTTGTCTATACCGCCGTTTAGCAGCGGCTGGACTCTCCTTCTCTGCATCCATGTAAAACGTTGCGAAAGAGATGCCCACTACATTTCCGCCTTTTATACGTAATCCTGCGCATGCGACGCGGGGTTTGGATGATAGCGCGGCGTGCGGCGAGGCGGCGACGAAGAACACGGCGCAACTGTGGGTATTTCTGGTTACCATGGTATCGGCTCATGCGCACAACTGCTCATCCGCGTGACGTCACTCTCGGCTTTGACGGTGGAGCGGGCGCGCGGCGACGGCGAAGCGCACGCCCCACTTTGCTCCTCTTCGGTTGCCATGGTAACGGCGCATGCGCGCAACTGGACTCTCCCATGTACCGCGAAATGCTTGACTCGTAGCCCACTATAGCTCTCGCTGCAAAAAAACAGCAACATGAATGTTCCTGTTTTCGCAGTGACAACTTGTCTAGAGCCTCCGGTGCCTCCTTACGGAGAAGTGGAATACGTCCAAGAAAGTGGCAGTGGACTGAGGTGAGTTCCCACTGGTACATTGTGGATGCCGCTGATATTACTGAAAATTGATGAACCGACCGCTGGCTAGAAACCCCCGGTACGCCCAGCGGTGAAGCGAGAATTTGTGCATTAAACGTTTAATGCTATATTATTCTAGGCTTTAAATAAGTTGAAGAATTTCAACTATCTTGACAACATCAAATTCTTTGCTGTGTTGCTTATTATCAGGCTATATTCAAGCGCGAACATCGTCAGCGGGCTGAGCGGGATCATCTGCATTTTTATCTTCAATTGCACTGCTGAGCACCTAGCGCAATTCATGCTTTTGCATAATGGTTTGCGTAAAATTCTTATTCATCAACCAATTAAATATTGATTTCACCTTGCACATTCAGGGAATAAATCATATGAGTGCTTACTTTTTCCGCCCCGACGGTGCGTGTGCGAGATAGCGACAAAAGTTTCAAAGACTTCAATTACACAACACTTGATTGTGTCGCACAAAGACGGGCTCTTTGATAAAACACCTCACCGTAGGCATATGTTTTGAATGCATCTTTTGTCTTTTAATGCATTATTTTTAAGGAAGGTGCACTCGGGATACTGGTATAAAGTTATGCTCACTCGTGAGAGCAAATTGGTGCAGGCAAAACTATTTTAGGCGCTGGTCTCAAGCGCGAGCTCTCGATGGGTAGTATAGCTCTATGCTTGTGTTACGATTGAGGAGTTCTTAATTGCAACGCGCCTCGGCTAGAAGTAGGGCAAGGCGACTAATCTGTTTTTGTTCATGGGGCTTTGGCATTGTTTAGGCACTGTCTAGGTTTAGGCATTGTGCGCAGTGCATGTTTGCGGTTCGCTTCAGGGCGACGAAAGGGTCACAGCATGGGACACTTTTCACGCTGAAGTTTGCGTCCTCGCCGATTTGATACTATATGTGTACACGTGTCGCATCGCACAAATTACGCCTTCGCAGGACGGGCCGGCAGAGGCTTCGGCTCTCGCTGACGTCCCTGGACCCCTCCTTGGGGGCCGTGTTGCCCAAGGGTCACTTCCACGTGGGCACCCGGGCCACCTTCTCGTGCGTTAACCGCTTCTACTCGCTGGTGGGCTCCGAGGTGCGTAGGTGCCTGCCGGACGGAACCTGGACCGGAAGGACCGCCACCTGCATCCCCGGTGAGTGTGGGATCTCTAGAGCAGTGGCTGCAGCAGAGCCTTCCTCCACGGCGTAACAACAGCAGCGAAAAACGGACGGGAACAACGTTTGCGTTCCGACAATTTTGCCTGTTTTTCTTCTTCGCGCTTCTTTTTCGGTTACCATGTATGAAAATGGCGGCGACAAGAATTGCCCTTGAGAGTCTCTCTTAACGACTGTGTCTGAAAGAAAACACTAGCGGTCTTTAACAGCGCCTCTGTGCTAGCGCAGTGTGCGGCCACTCGGACTCTCCGCGTTCGCCGTTCATCTACCACGGCAACGCGAGCGAGGTGGGCCAGTGGCCCTGGCAGGTGGCGCTGTCCATGTGGTCGCCCAGCGAGAAGATCTGGGACCTGCAGTGTGGCGGCACGCTGCTTTCCGAGAGCTGGGTGGTGACGGCGGCTCATTGCGTGGCCAGGGACCGCCGTGGAAACCTGCACGCGCCCAAGGACCTGCGCCTCTACGTGGGCAAGTACCACCGCGACGACACCCTCGACGACGCCTTCGTGCAAGTTCGGATGGTGAGCACGCTGCGGCGACTCTTTCAAACAGACCCTAAGTGCGCTCACTGTGGGCCGCACCGGAGCAGCCCAACTGTTTTGCTCATAAGCCTTCCGCGCAGCCCCAAGAGATCCACGTGCATGACGACTACGACCCGGTGAAGTACGACGCCGACATAGCAATGGTGCTGCTGGACCGGCCGGTGGAGCTGACCAGCCGCGTGCAGCCCATCTGCCTGCCCAGTGAGAGGACCTCGCAGGCCAACATCGTCGACGGCCGCCTTGGCGTGGTTGGTGCCACGTTCGATCACTAGCTGGTTTTACCCGATGTGTACATGCTATGCGACATACACGTATCGGACTAAGCTCTGAGGGGCGGAAAGCGTAGTATACGGGACGGCAGCAAGTGAGGTGAGTGGATCACATTAAGACATATCTGACGATTGGAAAGCCGCAGTTGACCAAAGCAGGGCTGTCTGGAGATCAGTGGGAAAGGGCTTTTATCCTGCATTGGGTGCGACCGGGCTAATGACAAAGATTCCGAGGCTTCCCCTGGTCATCCTTACAAAGCAGATCTTTCTGTAACCGTTTGTGACACGCACGCACGGAAGGACGATTTCTTACAGCTATAGCTTTATACGAAACATTTTCTCTGTGGTGAACGGTTAGTTGGTTAGTGTTCTGATAATCGAAGACTCCCCCGTTCATCCGCTGCCTTTTGGGCCTGAGCTGTCGGGCAGTGGGCGTTGTTGGGGTGTGGGGTTGATGTGATCCATATAAATTCATGTGACTGTTCCAGGCGACCGGCTGGGGCCAGACGGAGAACCGGAGCTATGCGGACGTGCTGCGCCAGGCCGTCATCCCCGTGGTGTCGGCGCAGGAGTGCGAGCGCGCCTACCGCGAGGGCCGCTTCCCGCTGACGGTGACGTCCAACATGTTCTGCGGCGGCTACGTCAAGGGCCGCGTGGACGCCTGCACGGGCGACAGCGGCGGCCCGTTCGCCTTCGTCGACGAGACGGCGGCCGATCGGCGCGTCTGGGTGCTCGAGGGCATCGTCAGCTGGGGAGGGCCCCGGGGGTGCGGGGCGCCCAACCACTTCGGCGGCTATACCAAGGTGGCCGCGTTCATCGAGTGGATCCGCCAGTTCCTCTGAGCAAGCTGGGGACCAGCAGGGACATTTTGAAGACCACATGCGCGAAGCTACCAAAGTACACAGTCTTTTCGAGTGCCTATAGGCGTCCCAAGAGGCCGGGACTGGATCTGCGCACTGACGGCTTCCAGGACGGACAGATTAGCCTGTTTAGAAGTAGCCGTCATTCCAGTCACAAGCCTATCAAATTATAAAAGCTGTGTCTGCTCAAGGCTGGACTCTTGGTCATCTGTATTGACCAGCAGCAAGGGGAAATGATCGCAATCGATAGCATTGTGTGCACTGTTGTGCGTGTTCTGGCTCATTTAAAGTTCAAGCTATTCTTATCAGCACCCGTTCGACCCTACCTGTTTTGTAACTAACTATATATTTTAGTGACCTGACGTAGCATAAAGGCTCGGGAACAAGAAAACTTCTTTTCTCGAGCAAGCTGGTTGCCTTTACCTCGATGAAGAAAGTACTGAATTAGACGTCGGAAAGTTTTGTTTTTTTTGACGAGAAAATTCCATACATGGTTCCGCATATTGTTGTCTGTGCCGATGTTTATAAGCGGATGCAACTTTTAAAGTTCCTTATCTGCCACGTTAAGACACATCAACTCACAATGTATGGTGCCCTGAGAGACCAGTGAAAAAGTGCTGCTGAAATCTGAATTAACAGCTTTTTGTTTTCTTTTGCTGAGCCCCACGCTTCCACGCTGTTTAAACTGCCTGGATGGATCCACAATGTGGCGTTTAAGTCAGGGCGTAGTGCACCTCTTCAGTGTTTTTGACGACGTAGAATTCAGTATATTCGCATTGATTTACTGGATATCGCGCACCATATATCGTAGCCTGCTTTCCTGCGCTCATGGCATTTTAGCATAACACACTGGATTAGCGCAATGCACTAACTTAAGGGGCGCCGCAACGTTTGCAGTTCACGACGTTACAACGCATGACCAAACCGCTGCTAAATAATGCCCACGTATTACTGCTCGTGGGTTAATTCGTTACTGAGGGACACACTCATGAGGTGGACACATGATAGGTTGACATCTTTTTAAACCGGCCAATTTTACGGATGTTTTGACTTCGGCTGGGAGGGAATGCACGCTCAGCACGAGTTGAAACACACAGGAGGACAGGAGGAGCGCATCGCGTCGAAGACAAAGGGAATTTCTTCGCCTGCATACCCGCTATCGAGTCCAGTTTTTGTCAAGCCCAAATATTACCCAAGTCGCTTACTGTAATCAGCGCCCCATACAGAGTTGCGTAACTGCATTTGCGCTCCCGAAATCACTGCGTCTTCCACACAAACGTAAACCTTCGTAGGTAATATGTACACACCTGCCATATAGGTCTGTGCTGCAGTGCTGCTGGCTGCACAATACGACACCAACTGTAAAATTTCAAAGTTCCAAGTCTCTTTCAGGAGTACTTAAGCTTCTTCGGCGGCAGAAGCAGCATGAGACAGCAGGTCGTATGCAACGCTCTCCAGCGCATTTCACCTGCAGATGTGGTGCAATTTCTGCGAGCCTTTACCGCCGTTGTCCGCCTATAGGACCGTCGAATTTACCGCGCTGCCGTGCTAGCCAAGAAGGAAGCGCTCGGATGTCTGTTCGGTACTGCACCGAATTTGGAAAGTTACTGCGGGGGCGTGTATCTCGACGCATTCGGCGGCACCAGCGGCATGAGGCAGCGCGTCACTTGAAACGAACGCTCTACTGTGTATAACAGGTTAGTCGTTTTCTATGCTTTTACTGCTTTCTTCGTTAATTTGCGGCTGCTGCTGCTGACACATTTGTTTTTTGCCTGTGCCAGTTTTTTCTGGCTTCCAAACTGTAGCGCTCACCATGACGCGTTGCTGCGCATGTCGGTCTCAGCTCCGGAATGAAACCAATGTCATTGTTTGCTGCGAATGCGAATTTTCTTTCATGTCGTCGAGTGTTCCGGTATGGCTGAGCCCATGCTTACCAGAAAGCATGAGTCTAGTAACAAATCGTGAAAGTGCGAAACCTGTAGGTCGTGAGGCTCAAAATCTAAACGGCAGCTGCACAGAAATGTGTTGCTGAACTGAAAGCTGTTATTTCTGAAATGAGCCAAAAGCTAACTTCAATCCTGCCACTGAATGATAAAATAGACATGGAAAAATCCGTCGAGCTGCTTTCAGACCAGATTGACACTATCACGTCACGACTGAACACCCCGAAAAATGACAAAGAGGTGAAGACTCATATATTTTTGAACAGATGACTAAACGTGCAAGGGCTCTGTTGACCGCAGCAAAGTCCTGGGCTATAGAGTTAGGGTATGACTTTGTATGGCATGTGAATGGGAAGGTCCTGGTCAGAAGAAAGTGCGGTGAATCAGCTATAGGAATCAAAGATGGTGACCTAGCTTCGTTGAGCACCTAAACTTGTGTTGACAAGGTAAATGATTTCCTGCTTGTATCACACCTAACATGTATTTAAGCCCAGATGAATTCAGATGCACCATACGTAACAGAAAAGCCTTTACATTTCTTTCATTTGAATGTCCGTTCAATGCAGTCGAAAATAGATGATGTTGAAACACTCTCGGACACTTTAATGTTTGCGTTTGAAGTGGTAATGTTCACTGAGACATGGTACACTCATGATACAGATGCCTTTGTTTTGCCGTGTTATACGCATTTTTATATTCGAATAGACGTAAAAAGAGGAAGAGGAGGTGTTTGCATGCTGATGTGTCATTTCAAAATTAACTGAACTAAATGAGTTCTTCGAAATTCTCTGTGTACAGTACGAACCCTACATATTTTATGTCCTATATCACCCTCCGTCTATAAATGATGCGGTATTTCTTTCTGCAATAGAGGAAGTTTTCAGCTATGCCAATGATACAAGTGTATGCTTTTCTGGGAAGCGACTTCAAGATAGGTTTATTACATGCCTCAAATATCCGTAAAGAACTCCTCTCTTTAACTGAATTGAATGGTTTTGAATACGTCGTAAATGACCCCACGAGGATAACGGGCACGAGTTATATATTTGTAGGCTACTTCATATCGAATTGCTTACTCGAGCTCTGTCAGGAGCGATCACATGTGTCATCAGTGACCACTTGGTCATATTTATTCTTACCAGAAAAGTCTTTGCATCTTATGCATGTCAGCACAAAACATTTCGTTGGCGTGCGATTAGGTTGCAACACCTTATGCCACTTAAAGAGTCCACTGGGAGATATTGGCTGGAGGTCTACGAAAGCGGTTCACCTGATGCCGCCAATGGGGTTTTTCTTGAGATCTTCTGTCGTGTTTACAACGATTACTTTCTGTATGAATTCATCAGGACAAACAGGAAGGCAAGATAACCATGTCTTTCTAATGAGTTACTGAAAAGGATTAATATTAAACACAATTTATACAACAAATTCTTCAAATCCAAGGACATCGCCGAGTTAAGCATTTTAAGACATACAGAAATGAACTGAAAGCTTCCCTCAAAAAATCTAAGCACCAGTACTATAATAACCTCTTCGAGTACGCTCTGAACACTAATCCGAATACGCTATGGAAGAATATAAACAAAATTTTGCGTCCTTATGTAGAGAAAGATGAACTAAAAGCAATTGCGCCCGGAGATAAATGGCTCTATGCTATGTCAGTAGCCAATACGTTCAATGATTACTTAACAAATTTTGCAAACACGATTGCTACAATCAGTACGCAAGATCCTATTATCTATAGGTCCAAAAGCATAACTTGTTTTTCTTAACACCAACAATTGAAACCAAAATAATATCAACATTTTCGAAGGTGATAAACAGTATTGGAGAAGACGTTGATGGTGTGAACATTAAAACAATAAATTTTGTTACTGAATGCTTGTCTGCGCCACTTGCGTTCATTTTTTAACCTCTCATTAGCCACCGGCGTCTTTCCTATCCTTATGCAGTTTCCAAAGTTTTGGTGATATTTAAAGGCGGATACAAGAACGCGTTTTGTAACTATAGACCTATATCGATGTTAGTTAAGTTTTCAAAGTCTTTGTAGAAAATTCTTCACTCTAAATTGCCTTCCTATCTACACGTAGAACGTTCTGACCTGCTGACAGAGTGCCAACATGGGTTTCGAAAGAAAAGATCGACAGAGACAGCACTGCTGTCCCAAAATAATTAATAATATTGAAAAGAAACTTTTGTCACTGGCTGTATATGCCGATTTTTTCTAGGACTCTCGATTTAGTATATAGCGTCATTCTTTTGCAAAAGTTAGTGTTATGGAATACGTGGTGTTCCCCTCCATTTGATAAAGACATATTTAGCGAGCCGCGAACTTTTTGGGACAATAGCAACTGATCTTCCTGTCTAAAACCAGTTTATATAGGAGTACCTCAAGGTAGTGTATTAGACCCCTTGTTGTTTCTTTTATTTGTGAACGCTATTCAGTACTGCGTAACTGAATGTCGAGTAGCAGCCAATCGTTTGTTGTCACAGCTTCACAGGCGGACTATTATTAACAGACTTAAAATAAACACAACCAAAACTAAATGTATGCTTTTCTTTGCAAGAACTACGCCCTTTTCGCACGCTTTAAATATTCATATATCTAATGAAGTAACTGAGATAGTTAATACCGGGCGTAATCTTTACTGACGGGCTGTCTTGTAATGACCATTTCAACTGTATTCAACGTAAATGGGAATACTTTGTAAATTTCGCTCGATATTTCCTCAACAAGTGAAGCTTATGATATGTAATGCTTTAGTTTAATCGCATATTCTTTATTGTCACCTTGTTTGCGGCACCACCACAGCGCAAAACCTTAATATGCTTCTTACCTTACAAAAAAAGGCCATGAGAGTAATTGCTGGCGTACCTTATTTTAGCGATACAGACGTCATATTTACACGACTTCGCATTGTTCGAGCAACCAGCCTTCACACATTTCGCCTTTTGATTTCATACCAAGTTGCCTTTAAGAGTTCTAACAACTGTTTATTCCAGCTCTCTGATTTGGTCAAAAATATAAACTTTTCTAGCACGCGCTTACCCGAAACATGGTATGTGCCTACTCTACGTACCGCTCAAGTACACATTACCATCGCTCAGGTACACATTACCATCGTTACTAAACAAATTAGAGCAGAAAGGCCTCATGAATGAAGGATTTAATTTGATGCTGAATTCAACACACTGCCCGTTTTGTGAACATTCCCTATGCCTGTTTTCCCCGTAACTCCCTGGGCACAAAATTCCTCAATGACGCCAACATGCTCTCGTATGATGTTTTATTGTTTGTTTATTATAGCTTGCTACTTTGTTCCTGTTGTGTACGTTGTTCATTGTTAAGTTCAAACCAGTATTACATACGCACGCGTGGTTTCTCTTTTTTTTTTGTAAGTAAAGTTCTCTTGCGTGACGTGTGTACGTTCGCGTCATATCCAATTTTGGCCATGTTAGGTGCCAGAGATTTTATTATTTATTTACTTTCTTGTCTTATATACAACCCACTCTAGTGTAACTGACGCCCGTAGATAACTGCCATCTTTAGGAACTATAGGGCCTCATCAAGCTGCTGTTCGCGCAGCTTTTTGCCCTAGCCACTGTCTTTCTTGTAAAGAAAGTAAATGAATTTCAACTTTGCCACCTTCTGGTGCGATTGCGCGGCGGTAAGGTGTGCACCGGTATAGATTGCATCATTTCTTTTTCACCCCGTACAAGCCTCCTTCACTTTTCTTCGTTCCTGCCTGCATAAGCGAGTGCACCAATAAAACTCAGCGCATTGCTTCCAGTGTCGAGGGCCACTCTAAATCTCATCCACGAAATACCGACACGGTTACAATCTCGGAGATCATATGCACTTCACGACCGTCATGGCTGCTTGCTAAAAGTGTATGTCTGCATTCAGAGAAAAAGTAGCTGTTATGGCTGTAACTAATTTCATGAGAACAGTCTTCGGAATCGCGAAGAATATGCAGAGCTATATGCAGCCAGTTAGTCATTCCGGCTTGTCTCATCGGACGCTTGTGTGGCGACATTGCCGTCGATGAGGAGAGTTCAACATGCACACAAGTTTTGCATCTAACAGCAACGCCTTATAGAACGCTGGGTCGAGTTGAAGCTCAATCTCGTCAACGCTGCCTGAGCGTGCATACTTCTTGCGTGAGTGCACGGTGCGCAACGGGAGTTGAGCGCAGTTCTCGTGGACATTGAATTACTGTGCGAGTCGATGACTCTTGAGGCAAAAGTTTTCCTTCATCAGCAGTGTGAGCACAATGCTGCCCTTGCTTGCATCAGATGGGTTAGACGAAGTAACTGTAGGGCTTCAATAAACTTCTTGATGTTTTCTACCGAATCTGTGGTCATTTGATCACTCGATTCTTGCTATTTACTCCTCCCGTTAACGTTCGTTGCTGAGGCCGCTGGGTGTTCCTCCGACGATGACCTTCAAGGATCATCCAGATGAGGAGCGTGGTTATTGCAGCCTGGGATCCAGGCGCACTAAATGCGGCGCATGGAGTTAAAGGCAAAATTGCAGCTACTTCCATCATAGTTCTCATACGGCGCAGGTTCCCGTTTTCTAAAGCGTAATGCCTTAACATTGCTGTCTAGACGGCGCCTGCTGTGGCGTAAAAGTCAGTTTCAGCTAATCGTGGTGAAGGAAGCATATATACGCGGGGTTCGACGTCCCAGTGCTGCTGCACTTAGGCTACGAGAGAGCCCGTGCTGAGGGACTCCAGGTTAAACTCGACTACTCGGGATTCTTTATTATGCGTCCACATCGCACAGCACAAAGTTGTTTTGAATTTCGCTGTCATCCAAATGCGCCGCAGTCCGGTATTTTATCCCACAGCTTTGAGATCAGCAGCCGAACAGCAAAGCCGTCGAGTCGTTGTGGCGGATCATACTCCATCGACAGCACGGAGTGCCATAGTGTGAACATGATGACAATAAACACCGCTCACGCAAGGAAAGATATATGTCATGATTTAGGCTTGGTGGCCGCATTCAAAGCAGCGCTCTTGCTGTGCACTTCGTTGTATAGCTTCTCGGTAACCACAAATCAGCCTAAACTATGCACCCGATTTTTGCAACTCACGTTAGCTGCCGCGATCGCTTTGCGGATCTGTTGCTCAGTACTAATTCGGCTTGTTTCCAGCCGTGCCGGCCGCATTTTGATAGTGATGAAATGATAAAACGCACCTGTGATTAGATGTTGGGACCCATTAAAACGTTAGTTGAGAGAAAACTGACGCCAACCAATATTTTTAACTTTACCCAACGTTTCGGGACCAACTCTGTTCCTTATTTAGGGGTGATTAAAGTGTTCGAGCAGCAGCAGCGGGTTGCTGCCTTCGCTCTCCCTTTGTTAGCACGTGGCGCAGTCCATTAACGTACGCGGAGGGGAGCATTCCTGGAGTCCTGTTCATCGCCTCCTTTGTGAGTTGGATGTGCGATGACTCGACATGTCGCCTCTTGAACAGGTTTGGCTGCTCGGCCAAGCTTCCCTCCGCGTACGTTAGTGGACTGCGCCACGTGCTACAAAGGGAGAGCGAAGGCAGCAACCCGCTGCTGCTGCTGGCACCGAAGAAGGGACCGACTTGGTCCCGAAACGTTGGGCACAGTTAAAAATATTGGTTGGCGTCAGTTTTCTCTCAACTATCTCAAGAACCCAACCAGACGGACTTCCGTCGAAGATGTTTTCGTTCAAATCATTAAAACTTTGACAGAATCAATCTGGAGACCTAAACTACGGTGTGCATGCAATGTTTCTTTGCTATAGGCTAGGCGCGGAAAGTTTGGTCACTCCAGTCGTGCGTTCCACACATGGTGCATAGCGAGTGAAATGGATATTCACTTTCATACTCGACTGCCTCTTTTATTTAGTTCATGGTAATAAGGCCTGTAAAAAAAGCGAACAGAAACAGAGAAGAAATCGCAGGGTTGTGCAGTCAAGGGGTGCGCATATTAAGGATAGCTGCGGAGATTCTTGCTCTGTCCGAAAGATGCGCCGCAGAGTGGAGTTGTGCTCCATATCCGCCGCTTGAAGGGCATTCTGGCAGAAAGCAACATTTTCTGCATTTCGTTTTGCATATTCCATCACGTTTCATGATTTCACGCTGAGTATGCAATGCGACAAAAAATCCCCACCAGCGCTGCAGCTTCAACACTAAAGCACTTCTGATAAATGGATGCGCCTGAGGAAACTGTCAAAAATGTCCAACCCAGTGGTCGGTGCTAAAATGTTAGCGCTTAAAGAAACAACTCCTGTTATGTGATTTAGTTCTGTTAGCGCGAAGCCGGGGAGCAGTCACTTGAAGGCAGTCTCTGGTGCTTCGGGTGGCTTATCGCCTAAAGATAAAATTGACGTTTGCTTTAACGACGCACGATGAAATAGTAACTGTAGAGAAGGGTAAATTGCGCGGTCAGATTGCTCTGACCAAGAAAAAACGGAAGGAAACGATGAACAACGTTGAAGACTTGAGGGAAGTGTGCGTCTCATGGCGAGGTCGCATTGGCGATAGTCGTCAGGTTGGTCCATGCCGGGAGGCCCAGGTTGATGACATTGCTGAAGAAAATAAGGCTGACACTAGAGACCACCTTGACGAATATGGACAGCCAGAGCTGCGAGGGCAAGAAAATGGAGGAAAGGGAAGGCGAACGTTGTGTTAGCGTCACTTCCGAGTTATCACGCGCGTGTACTGCGTCTGAACAAATAGAGGTACGTGTGCAATAGAGGTACGTGTGCGTAATAACAGAAGATGCTACTTAAATGCGCGGCAGAAGCTAGGATTTTTTTTTTTGCCACAGAGGGTGCCCGTGGTGCGCGTGCAGATCTGTTGCATTGCTGCTGCTGCATCCAGATTGTGCATCAATAGACCAGTTGTAAAGGTCAACATGAGTGTCGAGGAACTGTACACCTGACATTTGAAAAAAAAAACCTTTACAGTCTGAGCAGCGTAAAGGTTTGGGCAAGTTGTTGCGACGTGCTCTGGGAGTGGTGGCACGGCAGGGAAAGACGTAGACGAAGGGAAGAAGGCAGACACACAGGAGCGCTTGTGTACGTAGTACTTTCCTTCGTCTTCGTCTTTCCCTGCCGCGCCATCTCCCCTCCCAGAGCCTTCACAGTCGTTGGAATGGCACCTAATCCTTTGGAAGTACAGAGCAGACGCTTGAATCCCGGTATATCTGCCTGAGTATGTTTGAAAGCTTGATTTTTTTTTAGGTAAAGGGCTTGCACATAAATTTGATTTTAGTTGGTTAACGTTAAAATGAAGTGGACAGCTTTATTTGCCCGTGGAAGCAGAGTTCCGGTAATTTCGAATCTAGACCTTTCATAAGCAGGTTCAAATGGATCGCAGATTTCGACTATTTAAAAAAGCACGTTTGAAACCTTGCGGATGTGTTGACGAAGGCGGGCGAGAATGGCATTTCAAAAAACAGTATATTCGGGCACAGTTAATTTTTGTGAAGTCAATGTTTTCAGCCTGAGTATTAGAGAGTTGATATATGCTCCTACTCCCGTAGCAAACAAATTAATGATAAAATGAAAACGTTTGTTCATTCTTGATGCTGTAAAGCCCCGTACAAAATTAGCCGGGACGCGGGTGCGCGGGAGACAAATTATCGCTGCGGTGGCTCCCCACCGATTCAGCTGCTAATTTCTACCAGATGGGGCAGGTATGTCCCCTCGTGCTTGTAGGCTTTAAGTGAACCGGCTTGCTTGACCTCATTAAAATGATATTTCTTTTTAGCGTGCAACAGCATCACATAAATAAAATGTCAGCGAGCTGATAAAGCGATACGTGTTCCAAAAAATTGCAGGATTGCACTTCTCTGCTTAAGAACGAAAATGCGAAAGTCTTTCCCTCTCCTGTCTTTCTACTCCCATTTCGAACTTTTTAGTTTTTGTTTTTATTTTAATGTCTGTAATTTTTATTTTGTTTTCTATTATATTTTATTTTTGTATTTTCATTTTTAAATTTTCATTAGATATACGTTGCTTATCAACCGTTGCTTATTCAAGTTTTACATTTTATTTTATCTACCACACAGGTTCTGATTGACAGTTCGTGTGGACAACTTCCATCTACAAACTTTCGTCTGCAACTTCCCTCCACGCCAGTCATGAGCCAAGAAAGTCTTACGCCATAATAACCATGATGAACTAGTACGTGTCTGCACCATATTAAATGCAGTGGCCACGAAGACCAGCATATCCCGTCTTGCAGCGTTCCCATAATCGCTGATTAGCCAAGAGAAAGAGGAGAGGACAGAGAAAGCGGTATTTTGCTGCGGACAACTAACCAGCTCGGTGTACTCCACGTCGGTGTACTGGTGGATGAAGATGAGCGAGAGCCGCGTGTACGGGATGAGCAGCACGTACTGGGCCTGGACAACCACGGGGAGCGCCAGGTACAGCTCGTGCTGCCGCAGTTCATCCGCCTGCGTGGGAACGGGTAAGCAAGCGATTAAGGCCGCGTGCCAGCCAAAAGTGGAGTCGCACATACCCCCTTCAATTCTGTCCGGCTTTTGTGTCTCCGTAGGCCCCTACATATGTTCTAAACTTTATGGCCGCGTCTTATGGGCATTTCAGAGGTCTCTGTCTATTCAACGGCCAACTGAGCGCTGCTTCACGGATCGCTTCAACGATCGATAACCGAGTGAATATCTCGCGGAGATGAACTCAAAATCTTGAAGGCATCCCTCGAGAACGCGATGTCCTCGGAACTACGTGCTGAAAAACAACAGAATAGTATAACTGACAAATCATTACTATGAAACATTAGCAACTATTCTTGCCAAAACAATAAACCATTTCAATACTTTTCAATGCCAACAAAAGTTTTTACGGTTTTGAGGTTAAACTTAGACTTTTTGCGTTCGTTGCCGATTTAATATACTGGCTCCAGAGGGGAAGCTTCCACGCGGTGTGGATTCGGCCTAGCGAGTGTATATGCCCCATAAACCTCGCGTGCTTTATACTGCACGCTTGTCGTATACGCGGTTTTTAGAAAACATGCCACATCTGCAGCCTGATTGCCAATGGAAGTCAGGCATGCAGCATATTCACTGTCTTCCCACAAAGTAAGCTATTCAAGAACTGTTTAACAATAGTGGCGCTCTGAAGAGTGGCAAAATACCTCCAAAGTTTCCTCAAAAGCTGATTATTTGTCATTTTAATTTATATACACATTATGTCGTGCATGTATTAAACTATGTAAATGTCAAAAGATGTTACACATCTGTGTGAGCCCAGAAATACGCAGACGAGAGCATGGAGAAAATTAACAAAGGGATAACTGTTGGAACCACCACCGCAAAGTGTTCTGTGTTCATCCATGGCACAAGAGAGAAATTCGCTTGGATTAACGATGACAAGCCGAAAATTTCCTCGGGTATGACGAGGATATTAAACGTAGGTGGCGCCACTAGTATTTGGTGGGAGGTTATCGGACCACTCGTTGGCGATCACTTAACCAAGTATCATGAATACAGCTCCTTTAATTCGATATTCTCGAAAGCCCTCGACTCGACAACCATTTCAAAGGGTTCTATGACAAGGGTATTGCGTCCATTCATTGCCTGAGTTCAGAGGGGCTAGTGATAAGACGTGAGGGAGACGGGGGGAGAGAGAGGACGGGCATGATAAGCACTCATCCTCTAAAACGGAGCACATGATGCTCATTCTCGCCACTGTGTACAGCATCAAAGACCCAGAATCGCCATAGCTACTCGGCCGCGAAACCGGCAAGTGCAATGGTTGTGCTCCTGGACTTCAAAGAATTCAAAGGGGAAGTAAATCCAGAAGAGCAGGCAGCGCCGGTTCGAAGCAGCGCGACATTGTTAAGGTATCGAAAATGTTTAGCACAACGCGTGTCTTATGAAGGTAAATAAATAAGTGCTTCTTGGTAACTTGGCGTGCTCCAGAGCGGACGAACCAACCCACAATTTGAGTGGCGGCGCCTAAAATAGTTCCAACAAAGACGAAAAGTAAAGACAAATCTATGCCAACTGTTCATCTTCCCGCCTTCACCTCGTCTATATTCACCTCCCTCACCTTACGGATATCGCTTTTATATATACATTGGCCTCTACATGGACCCCTTGCAAGTCCAAGAGAGTCAAGAGGCAGCCACTGACTGTCTTCTCGTGGCAGAAGAACTTGTCCCGTCTTACCAGGCTCAGCATGTCAGGAACGACGCGATCTCCGAAGCCAAAGGACGTGTCCACTTCAGCAAGTACTGCGGTTGTAGCCAGAAGGACGAGCTGACACCAGAAGGGCGACATCGAGCGCAGGTTTCCCATCAGGACCTTGTCGAAGATCCACGATGACACACCGGATATCTGCAGAACACATATAAAAAACCTCGTGCCAAATGTCAACGTTAGTTCAATGCTATGAACGGAAACTTCGCACGTAAAAAAAAATCGCCCTGGTCCGGGGATCAAACCCGGGACCACCGCATGTTCAGGGCAGTCGCTCGGCCAGCTGAGCTAAGCTGTACGGCTAGCAGATGGCAGGGCAAGAGTGAATTGTTCAATAAGCAGAAGTGAGAACGGTGTTACTCAAAATAATGTTTTGAGGAATTCCCCGAAGTGGAATAGATATGTAATAAAGGAGTAATTGCTCATTAATTACTCACTAGACCAACAACGTTTCCACCTCGAGTTTTTGATAAATTTCCTCTCGTCCAACCATCTGCTAACCGTTCTAATCTGATTAGCACAGTTGGTAGAGCGATGCCCTGAAATGCGCAGGTCCCGGGTTCGAACCCCGGACCAGGACAAATTTTTCTTCAAGACGGAAGTTTCTGCGAAAACTGCGTAGTAGTCCTTTGCAACCGCACAGGGCTGTGCTTGCTTGGTTGCTAATGAGTGAATACCCTCTTATTACGATCGTCAACGTTAAAAGGAAACAAGGAAACCCGGTAGAAAAGAAACGTTAATTGCGTCAGTCGTTGATCCACCAATAAATCGGCCTAAGAACAACGCGGCTTCTTTTCCTTTAGTAAGAAGGTGGAGTTAAGCGAATGTTCTGAGTTTGCTCATGGTATTTCGTATTGCGTCTTAGTCGACGCAATTGGCAAAACCCAGCTACATACCTAACAATTCTGGACAAAAGCTTTTCTTAAAGCGAAAGAGTTTATGAACGCAATTTTTTCATATATTTCAAGATTTCACTATAAAAATTCAATATATCTGCAGACCTGCCGTTGACAGGCTTGTATTTTTTGCTATCAACCTTTCTGCTATCGTCAAAAGCGTTCCCCATTGATTTTTTGTGGCAGTCTTTATGCTCGATGCGAGTGATGGAATAACTTTCAAAGAAATATTTTGCTATACACATCAGCTGAATGGACCATTACCTTCAGTATTTTTATAACAGCACATTTCAATTTTCGAATATTGAAAATTTTTGTCTGACAGTATTGAACATGAACTAACCGAGATTTAGTTTCATGCAGGAAATCTCGCAGAGCAATGTTCGCGCAGTGACTATTGTTTTTAGGCTTAGCGTTAACTGCCTTGCGCACAATAAGTTCTATGAATGATAGCACTTTTTGTGGCCGCAGAGAGCGGACAAAGAACAGTGAGGCTTATAGTATATATGAGTGACTGCCACTTGCCCGAGACAGGTGCGTGAGCTCCGTCCCTCCGGCGCGCATGAAGATCATGTCCCAAGGTACGCAGCTCATCATGAGCGGCCATGTGAGGCTATGGTCGGTCAGGAAAGGGTTGCCCATCTCCCTAGGCACTCCAATCACCAGCAGCACCAGCATGTATGTCGTCAATGTCAATTCGATGCTGCAGTTTGTGGGAAGGAAGAAAAATCATTCTGAAGGACACCGTACCAGGTTCGCCAAGCAACCGCAACGTCACAGCGGTGTACTCTGAACAGCGCGCACATTGCATAAATTTCGATGACGCTCGTGTAACTAGAACCGAGGGTAAACTGCTTTAAACATTTCCTCTGAAATAGTGGTGCACAGAGGTTGATGTCGCTGCGGAAATACTTGGTCATCAGGGGTATTGTCCACGAGGAGGGAGGTCTCTCAGCTCATCCTGGGCCTTATTCGCGACGCTTACCTCTTGAATGAGTGCTGATGCTCAGCTTCGTTACTTGAGGGCGGCTGGTTAGGCCTAATGGGTGAGGGAGGAGGGACTGTGGGCAACACAGATCACGGGCTGATGCTCGAGTTCTGTCCGACTCGCATGGCCTCTGTACGTCGGTTCCGACGATCTGCCTTATTACAGGCGACGCTCAGGTGGGGCGATTGTCGACAGTTAGCCATAACCATCATGGCTAACACTTCTTGTTGCACCCCCCCCCCCCTTCCACCTCCCTACATACATATTAGCACGAAACCATGAACAGGTCCTTGAGTCCCTGAGTCATCGACACTTATGACACTCACGTGGCTGGCTGAAACGAAGTACCTTTTCGAACAAAAGTTGTTGTTTTACGACGCATCAATAAGCGTTGACGAAGGAAATGGACGTGAAACTTTCGGACCTTCTTCAATAAATCAGATGAAGTTGGTATTAGTCTCTTTAATGTAAATTTATACTTAAACTAAAAAAAAGGACGACAAGACATTTTTTTAATTAGAGTATGGATTTTATTGCGGCAACAATTCACGAACAGTGTGTGCCTACGACCATAACCACCCTTTTCCTTAGAGGAGAATTCTCTCACCTGCGGCGCCACTCTTACCGCTGAATGTAATCATACGATAGTATATAGCACGCTTACCTGAATTTACCAGTTGCGTTTAATCCGAATGACAGCAGGAATGCCGCGAAAATCATTACTGCAATCATTTCCGATTTCCTGCGATGAAAAAAGCATAATTAAACACAAAGAAGCGCGGAGCGTATGCACAAGCTTAGGAAGTACGAATAAATTAAGAAATGTTTATTCTCTTAGCCGCAGGTTTATAAGAAAAGTGCGGTACGGTATATGAAGCTTAACGTCCTCAAGCTGCACGTGGCCTGTGAGGGACGTCGTAGTGAAGGGTGGATTTCGACCATTTAAGAGTGACCTTGTGCGATTCGTGATGTACAGCATGAAATTCTTACGTGACATCACCAAGCTGTTCACGCTCCTTCAGGAAGATCTCCTTCAGGGCCAGGTTGTAATCTCGATCCATTTGCTTGTCACTAAGGAAGGAGAAGCCAAGCAGTGGGAAGTTGAAATGCACGCCCTTTCGTCGCCCTGGCACCTTTACGCGAAGTGATAGAAAATATGAAGCCTAGTTTTTTGTCGCGAGCGCGTGCTTGAGAGAACACACTGCTTTTACTGTTACGACGTGTCGGTTAAACACTTGGTGCCACTATCTCAAAAGGCACAGCGAGGGTCTGGTACTAGACAGAAAAATGATTTAACAACCTGAAAGATCTGTAAGCGGAAGCTTTGCGGACTCTTTGAAAGCCGTTAGGTAGACAGCTTTCCACCAAGAGGGACCTTTTTGATACCAGGAGATGTAGGAGTGTCGTTATGTTGCCATCTGTAGAATTCGACGTGCGCACTAACAAACTTTATGCCTCCATGCTATTCCTAACAAGGCAGAGCATCAACACACATTGCTTACACTTGCTGCAGGTAGAAGCGGTAAATGTAGACCCAGAAGATGACAGCGGTGAGCACAGACATAGGGAACATGAAGAGTAGAAACACCGTGCTCGTCATGGGGCTCTCCCTCTGTCGGCTGAAAAATGCAACACAATGTATGTCCCTGCAGTTCACCTAAACCGAACAAAAGACCTAGCCTCAAGACCGTACATCAAATCGTTTAATAGATGTTTTTGACGCTAATAAACGGGTGGACTTAATAGTGATGTCGCAAGCCACAGCGTAACTTTGGAGTTGTCGCAGATATTTCATTGAAAGTTTGTACGCTAGATAGCAGGGAAATATTACGTAACTTGCTGCATGATCTCTTTAGTTGACATATGTGAGATGTGCATTCCCTAAACGAAAAGGTCAATGTCGCGCTCCAGAACTACATTATCAGAGGTGAGCTGGAGAGGCTTCATAGTTCATCAGGCTTGAAAGAGTGGAATGTATGAAACTTGAAAGTAAAGCATGCAGTCTTTTGCGCTAGCATCAGAAATGGGGACGTAATCAGCGATTAAAATGGCTTTCAGGCTTATCAGCGCACAGCGCTTGTTGCGGAGAGTAAGATGGCGTCATCTAAGGTGGTGGTACATTTCCAACGCAGGCAAACTTGTCTTGAAGAAAGAAAACCAACACCTCCGAAGGCAAAGCCCAGGGAGCTTTGTTTGGCGGCACCCGACAACGCAAGGCAGGGCGTGGACGAAGGCAGCGCAGATTTAAAAATCTCACATCCGTGACGTCATCATCGATGGAAATAAAAAGTTTTTGGAATGGAATCTCCGCACTTATCTGACGCTGTGAGGAGAAGCCTAAGCTTTAGCCGGCGGTTATGTCATCATTCTAAATGCTAGCGCAGAAAACTTGGCGCGCTTTACCTACAGCGTGCAGAGATTAGAATTCACTTCAGTACCACGGAGTTCTCAAAAAGGGTTCATCTGGCCTTTAATATGCCTGGATTACAGTGAGTTGAAAAAGAAATTTCCTGCGCCAAATGATAAGGCATATCGCTACACATGACCAGACTTCCAGCATTCCGGATCGCCAAGAGTTTTGTCAGATTCGTGGACTGTAAAAATACGTCTTGTGACAAGGCGTGGCGGGCTCTGCATTTCCATCAGCAAATAACAACATATTTTTTACTTATTGCATAGCAAAGAAGCATAAGGTGCCGTTAAACCAGCGTCGAGCATGCGCTATAGCTCCAAATTGCTTTGGTGTGCGCCATATGAGAGAAGGCGATTCAGCGAATCCTGGAAAACGTGTTTTAAGAACAGTCTCGAGTATATATACCGGAAAAAGTGCTACAGAATTTAGCAAAACGAAGCGGCGTCGCTGAGATTATATATAAGGTGGCGCATGCGAACGCGTACCTTTTGAACTCCTGGTCGACGATGCGCTTGGTTCGGCCCGTGATGTAGCTGCATTCGCTCGCCAGGATACAGGTGTAGGCTGTGCCAACCATCAGAGCCCTGTGCAGTGCAGTGTACGCACTGCGACCGCGCCAGAAGAGAAGCGCAGGCCCAGTCAGAAGAAGAAACTAAAGGCGTGCACAAAGACCGTTTCATGTTTCGAATCACCTCGTAACCAGACGGGGCCACTATTTCATTCACTGCACTTCTCGTACGATGCTGGGCAGCGTCGTTGCATTCTTCTGGAGTTTGGCGCAGTGGCTGAGCTAGCACGAGTTCAGTCGAGACAAGAAATAAATCAGAGAGCCGTTGGAAGATAAGCAGTAGGTTCCCACGGCAAAACCACTAATGAAGGAGTACAAGGAGACGTGGGCAGGGCATCGTTCGAAGCACGAGAAACCCAGAGTGAAATATTATGTGAAGAACGCCTAAGGAAATTGGGGACGATGGAAGGCGCGCAGCTAAGACATTTAAATACTTGCACAGAAAGAGCGTTGACTCACAGTGGTGGGAAATGCAGCGGCGCAGTGAGAGCTGGTTTAAGCAGAAAATTTATTTCAGGGACGATACACTACCGTTGCATTTGTGGAACGAGTGAGTAAGTCTAGTGGCATGGTGTTGGAGTGATTTGATTGAGAGAGCACTTGAGCTCGAACAAGATCAGCCTCAGGCAGCAGCACGTATTTCAACAGTGCAATGAAATTTAGCGGGGTTGCGCGCAATATATGATATGGTATAATATATTGGGTCTAATGACAGAGCGACACATGGGCTATGAGACGCCATAGTGAAGAGCTTCAAATAAATTTCGACCATCCAAGGTTCTTTAACATGCACTAACATCGGACATTACGAGAGAACGAGTTGTATTTCGCCTCCATCGAAACGCGGCCGTCGAGCTCAGCAACCGAGTGCCCTACCCACTGAGCCACTGCGGTGGGCTGCATGGAAGTAAGGTCACCGCACTCCGAAGCACTGTGCTCGGGGTATGACATTGGTGTTGTCAAGTATTTAGATCGGAGTGAGGCGAAAAAGCCGCATAAAGTTTCCTTCATTTCAGACTAAATAAGTTGAACTTGGCCTGCCTTCATACGATGACAGATAGTATTTCAAGTCACTGCTGTGCCTATTTGGGAACTGGCTTGAGCGCGTGTTAAGTGGTTCAAAAGCGACATGCTGAATAAATGATGGCGCTCACATTTTCGCCGGGAAGTGAGGCAGCTGTTTGCCAAAATTGCTCTCTGCAAAGTAAGGAAAGAAAGACAATTGTAAGCCGTACGGTAGCCGTAGTTTCTAACTTAGTTTCATGTTTTACATCCCAAAAATGATTCACACCTTGAATATTTTGATTCTAGATTTTATACTATTAATGATTGAAGCATTCTAAACATTTCTCTATCAGCCGCATTTTCTGGCTGTCAACGTGGCGAGGTTATCAGTCGGAAGCCGACAGGAGCGATTTCAGGGCCCGTCGCTTTGTCTCTAGCAACAGTAAAAGCCCGGCTTTAGTCTCCGTCGTCTGTTCAGAGAGTACACAAGAGCATAAGACCAAAGCGAATTGTTTTTACACAGCGAAAACTTTGAGGAAGCTGTGCAGCTTTCCATTGTTGTAGTTTGACTGAGATTGGGTAGATGGAATTGTTCCTTTGATTGCAATCTATTCCACCTTGGAGAACTCCTCTAATTTTGCATCAAGCTTGTTAAGAACTACACTCTCCGGGACGAACACAGACATTTGTCTTTCCTTTCTTTTTTTGTTCGTCCCGTAAAGTTTAGCACGTAACAAGCTTCATGCACAAACAACTATGCTCCGTCCTCGACACCTAATTTTGCATTATACTGAAGCGTATTTAATAGCGTTCATGCTTTCTACAAGCAGTGCGTTCGAAAGCGAGCTCTGAAAAAGGCCCCTACACACCGATAAGGCGCGAGTCGATCTCCGAGACCACGGCTCCCTTCGTGGGCGGGATGAGGCCGAAAGGCTGGAACACCACGTTTGGCGGCGACTTGGGCAGCGGAGGACCGGACAGGAGCGCTGCTGAGGCTTTTTCGGCTCTCTTATGCGAGACGCGTAAGGACGACTTAGGTCCAGGCGTAGAATTCGGCTTCGGCACAGCATGCTTCATTTCTTGCTGCCTTGGCTGGTCTGCTGCTTCTGCTGCGCCAGGACGCCGTTTATTTGCGATTATCATTCACGAAGCCGTTTAACAAGCATCAATTATGTGTGTGTGTGTGTGTGTGTGTGTGTGTGTGTGTGTGTGTGTGTGTGTGTGTGTGTGTGTGTGTGTGTGTGTGTGTGTGTGTGTGTGTGTGTGTGTGTGTGTGTGTGTGTGTGTGTGTGTGTGTGTGTGTGTGTGTGTGTGTGTGTGTGTGTGTGTGTGTGTGTGTGTGTGTGTGTGTGTGTGTGTGTGTGTGTGTGTGTGTGTGTGTGTGTGTGTGTGTGTGTGTGTGTGTGTGTGTGTATGGGGGGGGGGTTACCGCTAGTGCCTCTGGGAACTTGACAGCATCCCTTCACATGTCCTCTGTTCAAATGGCGCCAACTGGGAGCGTGTACAAACGAACTATTATCATTTGATGTTGGATGTGGCAGCCCAAACTGGATGAAGCCACAGGAGGCGATACAAACAGGCATGAAAATTACAACACAAACAAGGAAATTTTTTTGCTCAAATGCAGTCGATAACTTGGCCTTGCAGCCATGCATCGCCACACTTGCGACAGGAAGTGAAGGGTAACAAAATTCGCGACTTGGGGCACACCGAGGGTGGTTTTGGAAACCTTCCAGCAGTGCCGACTTTAAAAACCCACATGCACTGTCGGTAGCAAGCAAACACGTATCGAGTTAAACTACAACAGCACTTCATCAGGACCTACCGAATAGAACACCTGCGGCAGCCAATCGTCTTTTCAGCCTCAAAGATTGGCAGAGTCGGAAACAAAAGGATCTGAAGGTACCCCCGCAGCCCCCCGAATCTACCTCTATCCTCGCCCATCTAAACTTCCTACGTTTTCCCTAGTACCTAAGAGGTGAAGTTTTCCTATATACTGCTGTCATAGAGCGGGCAAGGGTCAGGAGGAATGAGAGGCTCGTTACGCGTTCATTTAAAGGAACCCAACAGTCACCGAATCTAGAAAAGCATAGAGGAGTGCTTTTTTCGAGGGGAAGGGGAGGTGTGGGAGCTACTTCGGATCCCATCAACGCTGTGTCACCCTCGTGGATTCATTCTTCGCATCATTCTTCTGCTTTGCAATCAATTATATTGCAGGTAAAATTAATTACGCTACTCAATGCCCATCGATAAACACTACAAAAAAAGAGAAAAACTTGGCTCCGCCTTAATGATATGAGGCGATAGCGTTAATTGGTCCCTTCAGCTGCCGGGGTTCCTCTTTGCGATCACTTCGCAGACACGGATACTGTTCTGTTTTTTACCACCACATAACGTTTACCCTATCCTTAAGAGTACAGTGCGATAGCATTAAAGATCCCTCCCGCATAAGCACTCCTTCTCGGTCGCTTAGGTTCTGCCTACAGGGCCATATACGCAGAACTGGTCATTCTCTACATTGCATTCATATAGAGAGCGGAGAGTCCTGTCTCGTGCTCTTGGCGCATTGGTGCAGCGGTTAAGCGACGTGCCACTGCTGCGGCAGGTGGCTGCTTCAGACTCAGCCAGTGGTGGGACTTGTGAGGCACATATTGCTCTTCCCGAGCAACCACTCGCGACCAATCATTCATTTAGCTGCCACCTGCCGCGGTGGGCAGTTTGCTCACTCTCCGGCGGACAGGTTGTGATGACGTCACATGCTCACGTCACCTAGATGCCAGGGGGTCCACCTGCTTTTCCGCTCACAACGCCGCCGAAGTAGACGACGCCGAATTTTCTGCAGAACGGGGATCTTAACGCTATCGCGTCAAAATTAAGAGAAACGCATCTTCCCATGCTTTACTGGCTTCAGTTACTGTTGGCTTCCTTCATATGTATACGCGGTCAAGACAACGAAACCGGTGGAATGGCTGTGGCGTCCAAAATTCACGGAAAATTTACGTTCCGGGCAAAGCAGGCAAGTAAAAGTTGTGCCGTTTGTCCACCCTTCGGAGCAGGAAGTTGTATGAAAGAATTTTTAAAATAATTTACGTGTTCTCCTAAAATTTAAAGAGAACTAATAGGAGCACGACGACCAGGCAAGCGCTAAAACCCCAGAAGGTGCGCTTGCATTTGCCAACAAAGTACTTTCCAGCGCGCGGAATTATGTCTCTATTGCCAAAATGTCACGTGCCCGTCTTACCCGCAGGAGGCGTTGATGCAACAGGACACGTGTCCAGGCCCGCGCCGGTTGGGGGTTTCAACCTTGACTCTGTCTCAGACGGAGCTGCGAGAGACGACGAGTTACTCGAGCACCAGCGTCGCGTGCCCGTCAGTGGCATGCGAACGAGCCTGCGGGCGCTTGAGAAATTGAACATCTCGCCGGGTACGCAGTATGCATGTGAAGGGTTCCGGGAACCTCAGCGCTTGACCTGTACCCTGGTAAATGTGGTGGGCCTCCCGCGATCATCTCGCCGTTTTTATGTTGCGGAGGCCTGTTTCTACAGCCCAGGATCGAAGGCGCATTTAGATAGGTGAATTTTTCTTCCGCATAACAGCGGCTCAGCTATGACTTCAGGCGTGACGATTTATGGAAGCACTCCACAATTGGAGCGGCTGCCTGGCACGACAAAACTGGTAGTTTATTTCTTAGTTGCTCCGGTGCTTTGCTGTACCTCCTATTGCATCGATAAAAATGCCACTCCAGAAACCGCTCCGACTAGAGACGTGTGTCTAGTTTTCTATTTGGCCTATGAGCGTTTTATCGGCCAGTACAATATCTTGTTCCATAATACACCCAGTGTTTTTGTTTCTTGCAAACAATTCACAAGGCTCAGCCAGTTAGCTTGTTTGTCGTAAAAATGTCCTTACTCGTATTGTGGGAAAATGCATGAAGTAACTATGAGTTTAGTAACATGTGGGCAAATATCATTTAAAGACAATCGTCAATATAAATTAGCTTAAGGTTGCAGTTTATAATTACTTTAAGCGCACCGGAAACAACAATTATACCTAAAGCGCCACGCAAGCCACTTACAGCAGCAAGCGGCTCAATAGGCTCGAAATCAAGACAGGCAGTATTTTAAGTGATTCTGTACTCGGAAGGCAGAATGCTTTTCATATTCTTCGTCAGCCCACGCACCTGCAGACGTTGAGGCGACAAAAACAGTGCCGCTACCGGCGCCAGATGATGGTTCTACCGCCGTGACGATCTTTGGCAGAACTGTGACAGGAACAGCGTCCGACGAAGGCTCCGGCGCCGTGGTGACCTTGGCTGAAGATGAGAGTGAGGATTTCCGAGTTGGCTCGTCCGCAGACGGCGCAGAAACCACTGCGTAAGCCAACGGCGCACCTGATCAGGTGATACCTGATACCTTATTTAATATCTGCTGCGGGTCCTTGGACCCAAGATATTAAACTTATTTTTGGAATATGGAGGAGTGCTAGACGCCCTCTGGCACGGGTCGGCCAGGTATTGCACTGCCTCCGGGATCGGCCCGGGGCCTATGGACATATTAGCGCGCGGCTTCTATTCTTTCTATCTTTCCTCTCCTATCCTTTACCTCTCCTACTTTGAGCACGCGGCAGCGAGCGTGGCTCGGCTTGAGCCAGTAGGCAGGCCCGCGCACCTTCCTTTTCTTTCTTCCTGTCAACAACTGCAGCAGCAGCACGCGCCGAGGAGCGCTTAGAAAATAGTTCGTCCTTCGAATCTTGAATTCGGCGCGACGTATGAGAGGAGGGTGAAGGGGGCACGACGGCTGCTTGTCGTGTCCTCTTCTTTTGGCCTCACCTCGAGCAACGCGCCAGATGCTGAACGGTAACTTATACCAGCGCACCCAACCATATTTTGTTCACATAATGAGCTCCAGCACCCAGCGACCGTAGTTGTGCCCAATGCTTACCTGGGTACTATGCGCAAGCTGTTTACAGCGGCTGGCTGTTTGGCTTGATGCTGAAAACGGCTTGCTCATGGTAACAAAGCATCTCCAGAACCCAGACACGCTTCGTCCTATCAAGCGTTCCCGCGCCTAAACACCCTTACAAAAATATGTTTAGGCAGTCTATATACTGTCCATAGACTTTTGTCTATAAAGTCTATAGACTTTCTATAGACAAATCTTAAAGACTAGCCTATAGGCAATACAAACCCAATAAACAGTCTACAGACGATCCATATATTTATGGCCATACAATTTTAGTAGATTTTGTCTATAGACAGTTTATAGACTATTAGCCGCCGCACTGGCTCAGTGCATGGTTATGGCGCTCGGCTACTGACCCGAAAGACGCGAGTTCGATCCCGGCCGCGGTGGTCGAATTTAGATGAAGGCGAAATTCTAGAGGGCCGTGTACTGAGCAATGTCAGTGCGCGTTAAAGAACCCCAGGTGGTCGAAATTTCCGGAGCTCTTCACTACGGCGTCTCTCATAGCCTGAGCCGCTTTGGGACGTTAAACCCCCTAAACGAAAAAGAAAAAGTGTATAAACTATGACAAGGTTAAAGGAAATATCTATAGGGAGGCAATAGGGCCTGTAAGAAGTCTATAGACAGTTTATTGACCATTTTTATAAGGGACTGCTTGCATCTTAGACAAATACTCTGCGTCTTACGCACCTGCGGAAGTCGGTGCGACGGGGCCTGCGTCTGAACTCAAGCCAGGCGAAAGTTGTGCCAGCGGGGCGATCACAGGCGGACATGCGTTGTGACCAGCGTGCGGTTCCGACACCATGAGACTTTTGGGCGCAGCTTCGAGGGAGGACTTCCGCGAGCTCTCGAGCATCGAGTACGACGGGAGCGCTGCGCCAGCATACAGCACGCCAGCCGACGAGTGCTTGGTGAACAGAGCATCCCATTTAGTGCGCACTATGAGCTTGTGCGATGGCCGCCAAAAACATGTGTTGTACGAGGACTCGAACCCTCGAGAAGCTTTCTTTCTGGTGTTACAAATAAATGCGGACATTTTTTGTTGACAAATCTCGCTTCTCCATGTCATGAGGATGACCGGCGGCACGCGAAATAGTAGAGCAGGAACTACAACCGAATGCGGTACATTGGGTTTGTTGGCACGCATTTTTCTGAAAAATGACAGCAGTGCGAAAAAACAGGTCAACGGGCATAGATGTGGAGAGAAGAACGAGCGTTGAATTCCCAACAACTTGCACTGTGCCCGTTTCCAAAGTTTATACGCTGTCTGAGCCCAGGTTATCACCTACGCATGCGCAAATAGACCACCTTATGACAGAGACCAGACTTATGACGGAGCACCATCCTCTCGAGATCGGAAGAACAATCCTTGCAAGTCAGTGGCTTGCAAGAAAACAATTGCGATCTTTGCCTTCACGCTCATTTTTTGCGTTCTCAGCGTGCTCTTTTAACCTATCATTCACTCATCTCCCAGATTGATTAAAGTACGGCTAGAAGCAATATGAAAGGAAACACGGGAGCGCGTGGCCTCCGCGCTTCGCGAAGCTCTGCCGCCAGCAGTCGATGAGAATAGGCGGCACCAAGCACTTGCGCAGAAAGAGCAGCCTGCCATGATTACTGGGCACACACCTTTGCCGCCGATCCTCGCCGGCTGTCAGAGACAGCGCTTCGCGAAGTGTGGCGCCCACGCGCTCTCGAGTCCATTTTCATATTGCTCCTTCCTGTACATCTTTCGGCAACTGAAGGAAATTTAAGCAGAATTGACATCTGAGCTAGTTGGTTTTTCATTTTCAAAAATTATATAAAGCGCACTTAGGACAACAGACAAGGGAGACCAAACAACACAAGCGCTTACTCGCAACTGCGCGTTTATTCGAGAAACACACAAAAGGAAGAACAATCACAAACAAAACAAAAGCCATCGCGCAGGCGTGACAGGAAAAGTGCTCGTACAGGTGCATCAAGGTAACAAAACTCTCTTTCATGCAAAACCACCATAGGGTCGGCAACACACGTGTGCTGATTCTTACGGATGTGATAGGCCTCTGAAATCTCTCTGGTTAGCTAATTAGGGTGTCGGAACAAGATTTTAGTTTGGTCAAGCAAAGGCTTGCAGCCGCAGCCTGTCCTTGCGCAGTCTCGTTGCTGAGTTGCCTCCTGGTTAGGCGTCCTGCAAAGCTTTGGCGGCTGATGGGTGCATAGAACATCTCTTTCACGCCATGAAGCTAGGCCACCTTTATCAGATTATATGGCAACCTTTGCACGCAAGGTATCGATCACTGCCACCTTCTGCCAATGCTGTGTGCGGACGTCAATCGTCCTCCCCTTTGTGGGCGTCATTCTGGGAAGACCCTCTGCGAATGACATGGGAAGGTGTTGCCGGTAACCGCCACTCAGCTATCTTTCAACTTGGTGGTAGAACGGTTCTGAGATAAGGCGCAGGCAAAAGTTACCGAGCGCTTTCTTTGAGCACGACGGGGCAATAGCTCGTTTAATGAGCCTTGAATGGGGACAGTTGAAAGGCAGAATTGGTTTGTTGGTGCGCGGTTCACACCACCAGCAGACGCCAACCCCCTTGTCCAAAAATCTAGTTTGGCCATTGACAGGGAGTTACTGCTTTACGTCAAGAAAGCTCACGACCATTTCAAACACAGGCAGCACCTTTTCGCTTTCAAATTCAAAGCTTCGCAGAATGTGACAGTTTTCCAGCTCCCGGCAGCTTTTGTGTCAGAATCAGCAGTTTTGCAGAATGACTGACCCTGAGACAATAAAGCAACGAGAGTGCGGCAAGAAGTACAGGCGGCCGTTTGCTGAATGCGCAGAAGGCGCAGTCTTTATTGAATTCACTGAAGTTTTGGAAGGATCTACGTCGCTAAAACGGGAGAACGTAAGAAATGAGCGTGAAGACAAATGATATGGCGGCTCTCGTAATTTACTATTTTGCTTGCAAAGATTGTTCTCCCGATCTGGAGAGCGCTACTGTAATAAAGAAAAGCAAACAACGTGTTACACGAGAATCGTGGAATCAAAACGCAATTCTACCCTTCGGGGGGGCTGCATCTGCACGCTTATCCATTGCCCTCTCAGACAAAGAGCTGGCCTATTTGTGCATGCGTAGGTGATAACGTTAGATCGAAGAGCATATAAATTTGTGAAACGTTCATCATAAAAAGCTGCTGGAAGTTCAGCGCTCGTCTTTGTCTCCTCGCCTTCGTCCGTTTTCCGGCTTTTCGTGCTGCTGTCTTTTTACGACTCAGTTTTTAACCCTCGTCTGCGATCAGTGCAGCTCTAGTGTAACATCACCGGGAATCTTATATCGCAGGTCCTTAATGACGGGTAACCTCCAGAGTGTCACCAGGGTCGTGGCTCAACTGTCCTGCGCAGGTCTACTCGAAGGAAGTGCCCGACCGGGGCTCGCCGTCACACCTGGGCGTAGGGAGTCGCGTGAGGTGATTGTGGCCCGCCTGGATCCTGGCTCTGGCAGCGACCGTCGGCTGCGCTGAGAGAGGTCCATGCTCGGTCTGGCTACTGCTTCTAGTGATCGCCCTGTCGCAACGTGCCTCTGGGCCGGTTCGTGCGAGCACTCCACCGTGTGATCCTGCGACGGAAAACGGAGCTCATCGACTGAAGTTGGCTAAACGTGTAACGTGACATATTAATGCGAAAGCATTGGGTGGCTCATAGACACGAAAACCAGACTTCGCCCAAAACGTAGCGGCGTTATAAAACATCGCGATTGGTCGAAACAGTGTGACGTCATTAAAGGCGGGAAAATCTAAAATGTTAACCGTTAATAAAACTAGTATTTACAACTACATCAGCTTCAGAGGAATAGAGTGGAATTACAATAGAATGGGAATAGGATTAGAATAGAATTGAATTCAAATTGGAATGTTTATTATTATTATAATTTCCTTAAGTGCCCCGGTAATTTCAAAACTTCAAACTTCAAAGACTTTACTTCTTCCTATACCATTCATTTGACTTTTCCTTTAGGGTGCACGGGATGTCGCTGTGTTTGGACCACTCAGTGCGGCGCGTTGCAATGGCGTCATACGCAACGTCACGGCATGCTGACCAATCAGTCGGTCACGCTGCACCTGCTTCGCTCTCTCTTCCTATACCATTCCCTCCTCGCTTTCCTTCGTGCAATGCCGACGCCGCAGAAGCAGCAAACGTATCTGTAACATCTGTGTGTGATGGCTTGGTGGCTCAGAAGTACATGTGGGAAAGAAAACTCCCAAACTTTTCGCTTCCATACGTGTTGAAATGATGGCGATAGCGGCAGCGGCCTTTGGCGGCGAGAATGCGCAATTACACTGATCACCACGGAGGTAGACTGTGCGTTGCTCCTGAAAGCTTCGATGTCCCGGGCGATCAGCAAAATGCATCTCCTAGTATGCTGCTGGAAGTCTCGAAACAGAAATTAAGGGAAGAGTGCAGCTATTTTCGTCGTCGCTACGGTTTTGCAACTGCCTTGAGCTGCCATTAAACTGTATCCCGGGATGAAGCATATATCAGGATTCTCTAAAAACCATTTTTTAAAAGTCGGACTGGAAAAATATTCTGGCATTGAATTACTGTTACTGTTTACTGTTACTGTTAATTTTTACTCTTACAGTTAGACTTTTTAATAATTGAGTGGCGTGTAGACCACCGTAATTAATATCCATTTCAGCTTTTACAATAGCGAAAACGTGGTTACCCTCTGCGCTGGGGCCCAACGAATTTTGGCTACATCGCACTAAAATTCATGCACTTTAGAGAAGCTTCCACGCAAAGCAACCTTTCCAGTGCACGTAACTCGTCGAAATAACCAAAATTTGTTGGGCCACAGTGCCGAGGATAACCGTGTTTTAGAAATTATAAAAGTTGATATGGATATTAATCATGGTGGGCTACACGCTTCTCAATAAGTAGGCAGCGTAACAGTAATAGTTAGAAGTTTATTAATCATTACTGGTTAACCAGGCTGCTAGTTAGTACCTCTTAGCTGTAGTCTGATGCACTGCACCGCTGACAATGTAATGCCAGAAAAGCGCTCTTCTAACTCGAAAAGCCTCTTTTTGAAAATTGTGTAAAGTGTTAGGCGAAACACCCCGCATACTGGCCTGCATGTTTAGCACGGTGCGGTTGATGAACGCGGCGAGCACGAGTGTGACGAAGGAGCCCGGCAGGAAGAGGGAGGCTGTGAAGGCGACCGCCATCACGGCCGCGAACAGGGGCTTGACGCGCGCCCCGCGCCAGCTCAGTAGCCACACGGACATGCGCGTCCAGAGCGGCGTCAGGTCAACAGCCACGTACAGCAACAGCAGGCCCACCATGGTGACCATGTCCACCTGCCTCCGAAATAAATAAAAAGATAAATAAATAAATAAAAATAAATAAATAAACAATATTTCTCGGGGGGATTTTAAAAACAGGAAAAAGGTCCCAATTCATTTTAAGTAATTATAACAGTGTAGTAAAACACAAAATTACTCTGGTATTTTAACCCACACACGCACGTCTTAATGTTAAGCTATGGACATGACGTCAACAACGCGATATTTTTAACCGAGTGTAACCAAATATTGGCGCTATAAACTGCGCTGAGATCTTGGAATGCTCAAGAAAGCAGAGGAGTTAGAAGGAAATTACTAATATTGTTAATGAAGGCTATTCCACTACTAATTGCCCGGCAACTTCCGAGTCTGCCCGCCACAGTGGGCGTGTGCAAGGAACCAGGCGCTCATGTACCTATCGTTGTGTAATGAAAGGCGCAGAGTTGATTGACTGATTAATTGATTGATTGATTTTTATTTCAAACATTCATTACAGAGGCGTGGTTGCACTAACGTCCGTACCCTAGGAGAACGCTAGTTGGGATCGATGCAGTTCAGTTCCCGTAATAGTAAATTGCAGACATAACAAGAACCGCAGGCGGTTAGTCAGCTTAACTACCTCTTAATGCGAAAGCATTACTAGTCCCATTATCATAAAAGCCGGTGCGCTCGCGTGTGTGTGAGAGTGTGTATGTGTGCATGCGTGCGTGTGTGTGTTTACTCGCTAACGGCATAGAAAATCAAGCATATACTCTCACCAGCAAAAGGTTGTGGCACGTGAGTTTGCGGAAGAAATTAGTTCCGGCGCAGGCACGCAAGCGAATTGCCTGAAGTGTGTGAAGGAACTCGGGGGCCTACATGCTCCTTCCTCTGGTAACGATATCGGGCTACTGAGAAAAGCTACAATAAACGTTTTTCGAAGAAATCACGTCCTGCAAGCTCGTCTGTATATATACTGTCCTCTGGCGGAACTCAATATTGCGCCAGTTTTCCCGACAACATTCGTACAAAACTGGGACGCAACCTTTAGTCGCAGAGCGTTCCGGGAGGCGTCATACGATTTTCATTTGCACATAGCTTACACGTGCTAGTCAAGTTGGAGGCTAGGTTGCGACAGAGACTGCTACCGACGACATATGCGCCTTCAATTGTATGCCTTCCCAGACTCTTTGCCTCTCTCCTTGAAGCACGGTTGTGTCCGGTGAGATGAAACAGTTACTGCTTCATTTCCTTCCCACAAAAACTAGATTTCGTATCAAAAATTGTGACGCAACAATTCGTCGTATACAGCTTTCAGGTTGGTGTCATATCGTGCGCGTGTGTTTGTGGGTGGGTGTCAGTGCACCCTGTGAGAGTTGTGCTTTCGCATGCCCACACATAAGCAGTCTTAAGTGTCTCTTCTCAATCGTTTTATTTTGAAAATATTAAGCCAAGTGTTGTAAGCTCGTTCATCCCGAACTGTTTCTGTCTTGACTTTCGAGCGTGAAAAGTTGGCAGTTAGGTTATAAACATGCCAATATACTACCTTTTAAGAGAAAACTATCGACTGAAACCGTGAAACCGCTGCATAGGAAGAGAGGACGTATTCGTAACCGTAGCTTCCGCTTCATTTTCAAAAGAAGTTTGTCGCCGAGTATAACCTCATGCGCATATTCTTGTCTATGCCTCAGCACATGGAATTCGGTTTCCGAAGTGCTCCTCACCCATTCGTCGACCTCCCCGGGCAGGTTCTCACCGGGCAGCGAGATGACCGCATCGGCCACCCACGGGATGATGCCGATCACGCTCAGAGGAAGCGTCTCCAGGACGGTGAGCACCACCACCAGCAGCAGCACGTACAGGCTCGTCGAAATCTACGCCCCCGGAGGCGAGACAAAGGGGGCGTTCAAACTACAGACATCGTGTACGCGAAGATGTCAAAACTCTCATCTGGACTGTTACCGTATACACTCTGGAGAGCCAGCGCGGCCACTTCCACAGTACTACCACCAGGTGCACACTACAGTCCAACGAGGATTATGGGGCGACACCAGGGGGAGTGCTTATTGGAAAAAGTTTTTATACGGCACTGAAGGAACTTCTTGCAGAACGTCGCCCTTCCTTAATTAGGTCATGTTTATTTGATGTCCACATCCGACAAAATGAATAACCTTATATTAACGCGACACTGCTCAGATACTTTTGAAACACACTGCTCACAGCGTCTTAAAATACAGCCTCTAAAGTAGCTGGTTTCGACACTCCATCTGACAACACCTTGTTAGATGCAAAGTTAGAAAATTCACCACAGTTGCCGTGCAATTTGTGCTTCCAAACCATGAGATTTTTTTTCCCTGGACCACCTGCTCGCTCAGCTTGCAGAAAGGTAAAAACTGGAGGACTATAAAGCTCCGAATTAAGGGTATGACGCGATACATAGTGGGTTAGGCGTTCTATTCATCCTGAGCAGTTTGACGCCTTTGAGCGTATTTTACTTTCTCATTTGTTTCCATTATTAAATTGATCACTTACACACAGTAAATTTTCTTAATTAGCATAATAAAGCATTGATTTTCATTCTGAGCATTTTGACACCTTTGAATCGCCTTTTCCCATTTATTTTTCATTGTATCATTTCTTTAATTAATCAATTTATTACGATTATTTAATTAAACTTTCATCTATCACACACCAATGAACCATCAATCACTACAACCACAAATTACCATTATAAGATTTTTTTACGCAGCCCCCGATTATAGGTCGCTGGTTCGAATCCCTGTCGCGAGTTAGCCTTAACTAGTAAGTTTACGCTGCACGAAACGCTGAATCGTATAACACCATCCGGATTCCGCGGCAAACGGTTGGCATTATACGATTTTCTTTACGCAGCTCCCGACTATTTCCGACACGCGGTGCCGACTACGCCACGGCTTTTCGACCGAACGAGTTCTATACGCTATCGCGTAATGCTACATAGGGGTTTCACCTAAGACGTTACACAATTATTAAAAATGAGCTTTTTTTAGTTAAAAGACCGCTTTTTTCACAATACAATGCCTGCGGTATAATAAATCAGAATACATCTAAGACGTGCTAATTAGCAGTCTGGTTAACTAATACAGTTAAGCTTCTTAAAATTAAGAGGCGTGTAGCCTACAGTACGTAATGCATATATCAGCTTTTTAGAATTTTGAAAACGCGGTTACACTGGGCTCCTTGGCAAAACAAATTTTTGCTATTTCGACGAACCCGCCGCAGTGGCTTAGTGGTTAGAGCGCTCGGCTGCTGATCCGGAGTTCCCGGGTTCGAACCCGACCGCGGCGGCTGCGTTTTGATGGAGGCTAAACGCAAAGGAGCCCGTGTGCTGTGCGATGTCAGTGCGTTAAACATCCCCAGGTGGTCGAAATTATACCGGAGCCCTCCACTACGGCACCTCCTTTTATTGCGAAAGCAATACTACGCCAGGTCTAACCGCCCGTCGCGTATGCCGTACGCCAGAGCTGGCGCTGCGCTTGGAAGGTGGTGTGACGTCAGCTCTCTCCGTTGCTATGACGACACGTGCCATCAGCTTGCTCCCCGCCGCAGCTAGAAGGGAGCCGCTCGTCGCGTGTGCCGTCGCCCCATATCGCGCCCGAGCCGTCGCTGCGCCTAGCAGGTGGTCTCTCCGTAGATATGACGACCTCGCCTTGCGCTCGCTCCATGGCGGCTCCACTGGGATACTTAGCGGTGCGCTACGCGTTGGCTCATCAGTCTCGCCGTGGAAGTTACCGACGAAGAATCTATATCTGAATCTAGTTGCTCTACTGCTTCGGAACAGTTAAATTCTAAGGCGAAAGCTAAGCAAGCTTTCGCAATTCAACCAGGTTTAACCAGAGCTAAACCACAGCCATTTTTTACTTTCTTCTTTCACTCCCTCCTTTATCACTTCAAAATTAAAAAATTGGTATTTTAGGGAAACGAAATGGCGCAGTATCTGTCTCGCATATCGGCGAACACCTGAACCGCGCCGTAAGGTAAAAGATAAAAGAGGGAGTGAAAAATTAAAGGAAGAAAGAGATGCCGTAGTGGAGGGCTCCCTATCCATTTCCTTACGGCGCGGTTCAGGTGTCGCCGATATGTGAGCCAGATGCTGCGCTCTTTCCTTTCCCCAAAAACCAAACAATTTACTTCGACGAGTTACGTGCACTGCGAAAATTGTTTCGCATGCAAGCTTATAGAAAGAACATGTAATTTGTCGCGATGTAGCCGGTTTACCACGACAACCCACTACTGGCCGCAGTGAAACCCAGCGAAGAAATTACGCGGCGCAGGCAGTACACTCCACTGTCTGCGCTGTTTCAGGTGGCGAAATGTATGACACCACCCACGCACACCCCTTATTACCTGATACCTGATTTAATATCTGCTGCTGGTCCTTGGACCCAAGATATTAAACTTATTTTTGTAATATAGCGGAGTGCTAGACGCACTCTGGCACGGGTCGGCCCGGTATTGCACTGCCTCCGGGATCGGCCCGGGGCCCATGGACATATTAGCGCGCGGAGTCTTTTCTTTCTATCTTTCCTCTCCTATCTAATTCTCCTACTTTCGGCACGCGGCAGCGAGCGTGGCTCGGGGTTGAGCCAGTAGGCAGGCCCGTGCAGTTTTCTTTCTATCTTCCTGGCAGCAGCAGTACAGTACAGTACCCACGCACACGCACGCACGTAGGACACCACCCGGAACGCTGCGCGATGCACGGTTGCAGCACAATTTTGATACAAGGGAAGGCATACAATGGAACGTGCATATGTCGTCGGTTCGAACCCCTGTCGCAAGCTGACCTCCAACTTGACTAGCACATGTAAGCTATATCAACGAGAAATTCTATGACACCATGCGGAGCACTGTACGACAAATGGTTTCGCAAAAATTTTGGTACCAATGTCAGGAAAACTGGCCCTACACGGACTTCGGCCAGTGGTGAGTACATACAAACAAAAAACCTATATAGGATTGTCTGAACTCTGAAGCGGCGGTGCTCGGCTTGCTGTATGCGTCATACGGCCACTTGATGACGTCACTCTATGATTTTTCTTGCCATCGCAGAGATTTTCTGTACCATCTGCGAATGCTCATACGCCGGCGGCTTTCCTCGTAATGGGACTAGTAATGTTTTCGCTGTAAAGTACGCTGACGTCGTCATGCGGCTGTATGAAGCAGAAAGCCGAACATCGCCATTTAAGACAGTCATGTATGTGTGGTTCGTCTATATTTGCCCACCGCTGGCCGACCTCAATGTGGCGCCAGTTTTCTCGACTATATGCGTACTAAAATTCTGACACAGCCGTCAGGGGTACAGGGGCTTGTGCTCGATGACTTCATAGGTTGGCAAGTAGCGCGGAGCAGACGACGGTGACAGTACAGTGGCCCTACTCGGCGTGGCTTGTTATCGATAAGACTGAAGTCTACACAGTTCCGCCCCTAGACTAGCTTTGTGCGTGCTCATGCTTGACACAGCCTGGTACGGGGTTGGGGGACGGCGACGCTGCTAGGAGCAGCCTGTCACAGCGCAGACGGACAGCGGCCTGCTTGCGTACAGCACCGTGGCTTCACCTTGTAGTTTCAGCTGGGTGGTGGTAGCTAGCGCTGCGTTGTGGGATGCACGCGACACTCACCGAAAAGCAAGGCAGTGATTTACCATAAATTTCCCAACGGCGAAGAGGTACGCGATAAATCGATTCATGCTATCCGGAGCCTTAAATGTTTCACGAATTCGCGAACGCGTGTGTGCTCGGAACATTTCACGCGAGACCGCTACCAAGGCAAGATGCTTCTAATGGAGGAGCTTGATCTCTCGAATACTAGGCTATTGTTGAAGACGGATGCTGGGTCGACGTTAACCCGCACGCAGTGCCTACTAGACCACCGATACGTCAAGAGGCAGCAAAGAGCAGGAAGCGAGCTGAGGTAAGCTATAGATTATAATGGGTCTTCTTAATTAAACTTGACTTCTTAAAACTGCTTGAAGAGAGAAGCTGCAACCAATATAATCGAGGCGGATGAGTCGAAATCGGCTCAAGAAAGGGAATGTGAACTGGTAACAACGTTCGGTCGCCGTTACAATCGCGCCATCGCTGTTTAACGAAATATGCCAGTCGCACCAGGGTGTCAGAGCAGATGAATGACTTCAGAATTCTAGCGAATATCCTTGCAATTTATCTGCACTCCAGATTGCTCACTCGTTCTGCCCTCGTTGGCTATGCATGCAGTGTACTGCAGTATTCATTTTCTTTTCGAAGCGGCAACACTGGGAAACTTTTTTCGTACCTTTACTTGTAGCCAGGCCCTGAATTTATGTATCAGTTTTCTGCTTAGGCTGTGAGTGCACAGCTTCGTCATTTTGCGCAGCACTCACTCAGCATTTCATTTCTAAGCCATCTCGTCAGTGACGCTCTCAGGGAAGCTCAAGACCACGACCGCCGAGCTAAGGTGAACACGACACGTCACGGTCGGACCTCTGTCGTCGCGGCGGCAAATGGGGAACCACTTGCACTAATACTTATTATCGAAAAGTCACTGTACAGTCTTGGTCAAAAAACTTAAGGCCGCTGTGAACGGGCGGGGAGCGGCAGCGCTCCGCTATCGCGGCGCTGCCATCACCGGCGCGCGCCGCCGCTCGCTTGCGCCGAGGATAAAGAGGGCGAGGGAAGCATGTCTCTCACTCTCTAATAGTTTGTACATATTAGATATCCCCCTATCCTCTCTTTCTGTCCCCTCACCTCTTTCATTTCATTTCTCCATTCTGCCTGCTATCCTTTATTTCCGCTGCCCCAGCTCAGGTGCTTCGGTATCCATGGCAGATGCCGGGGCTAGCAAAAATCTTTTCCTTCCTTTCTACTATTATTTTTAATAAAACCAGTACCACTACCACTCTCAAGCCTCCTTCGATAACAGCGCTCGTGAAAAGCTAGTGTGGCTTTCGTTGTGCCAGCTCGTCTCGCGGCCGCCGTGACAGGGCGCTTCGTGAGGCCTAATGTGGTGGCCTGGACGAGGTGCTTTCTGAGCAGCCGTGAAAGCTCATAAAACGGGATAAGGCATGAAATGGAAATGGTGGGATGGGGCTGCGGGATCAATTTTTTGCGTTTTTATTTTTTGTATTCTGCTCGTCTACTTTGATGCACTTTCTTGTGAAGAACGTCACGAAATTTTTGCGGATGGCTGCATCAATAAGACATGGGCATGGGCAACACTCGTTAGGAGAAGGCAGGATGAACACGTTATAATCTCGTGGCCGTGGGCTATTTTGCACGATTCAAACGTCTCGTACTCGTAGTGTCCAATTGAAGAGAGATAAACTTACGCTGGCGTCATGTGTGCTTGAAAGTGAGCCCTAACGACAATGAGGCAGCATGCACTAAGACATGAAAAGAGGCCAAGCAGTGGGCACTTTCCAAATTGCCGAGGAATGCTCTAACTCAATCGGCTACTTAGGCCAGACAAGCGTCCTCTAGTTCCAAGAAGTTTTCATAATCTCAATGTGGGCTTATTGAAAGAACTTCAACGTCGAACACACACGTGCGCTCATTCCTTAGTGAATAAGTGCGGTCTACGTATTTGAAAAATTGTGGCGGAAGTCACAGGCCCTTTCCTAAGACAACCTTTGTAGTAGACATTACTGCTTCAAGTCCTTTTTTAAAAGAACATTGAGTGAATTGCCCATATATTACAATGCAACATGGCACAGCGCTAGGGAGCACACAGAGAAATCAGGTTTATATTTATCTTTTATTTTCACTGCGCTGCGAAACACATTCGAAATGTATACCTAAAAGCATAATGCGAACGCTCTCCCCTCTGAATGTGTAAGATAAAATTTTGATAGAAAATTGCGATGATTAGGATAACTTTTGTACTGTTATGCGCTGGTAGCTTCGCCCAGGAAACCGAATTTAGTCGCACGAAGCGCCCTGTCACGGCGACGAGACGAGCTGGCATAACGAACGCCGCACTGGTTTTTCACGAGCGCTGTTATCAGAGGAGGCTTGAGAGTGAGAGACATGCTTCCCTCGCCCTCTTTATCCTCTGCGCAAGCGAGCGGCGGCGCGCGCCGGTGATGGCAGCGCTGATTTCCGATGGCCCCTCCGACATGGGGCTCTCACAGCGACTCGCTTTTCGTGCAGTGCGGCAGGGCGAAAGCGGTGGGCGCGGGGCTTGCCTGCCAATCTGTGTCCAGTGGCGTCACGCCAAGCAGTTTTCCGGGCCCGAGTTTCGATTTTCATCCAAGATTTGTGCTAATTTGAAACTACTGTTTGCATACTGTAAAATACTTAAGTAGTGTACTGTGATGAGAAAGCATTCAGCAGTATAAATCAACCATTTACCACAGCCCTTTGACCGCAGCGGTGGCGGATGCTCCCGCAGCGGAGCATCCGCCTCGCATGCGGGATGTGCGGGGTTCGATCCCCAGTGCCACTCGGTACCCACCGGTGATAAAATGGTTACAAGCTTTCCCCTGCCTAGTGTTCGGCTTCTTTAAGGTGAAATGCTTGGGAAATGGGTCTTTGACCCCACCTTCAGTACAACAAACAACCTTGTGCCATGGCGCTCTTTGGCGACAGATGCCCTTGCGCCATGAAAATTGTTAATCAACATCATAAATCAGCCATTACTCAGTGCGGACGGAAAATCGCTGGAGTTGCCCTTTAAGGTTCTTCGTGTTGTCAGATGTTAACAACCAGGCGGGGCAGAAGAAGAGCGGCCGTATATACGCGGCGTGGTAAAAATATATTTGCGTGCTTAAGTCATCGCTCCTAATGTTTCCTTCTTGAGTGCTGCTTAGCACAAAAATCCTACACTACTCGGAAAGAGCTCGAAATATAAGGCAGAACCGTGCACTTGCACAAGCTTTGACATATTTTACATTGTAGTTATATACCATCACTTTTGTCGTAAGGAAAACCGAACGTAGTGCGGCTGACTGGTGATGGCTGGGAGGAGGATGAGCAGCAGCTCACCTGGCCGCCGAAAGTGAGAAGGGGCGAGAGGCAGAAAGGCGCCGAGACGCCGATGATGGCCTTGATCTCCCCGGGCGCAACGCGGCTCCGTTTGCGGACCATCAACGAGGCTCCCTCTCTGCACAACGAAAGATGACGGAAAGATTTACTCGCTCATTGATTTATTGGCTGATTAATTTAATGTTCCATATTTTCTTGCTAATATGTGCACGTTCTCTTCGACACGCCCCCAGTGTAGTGGCGGCCGAGTGACGGTACCCGAGACTCAATGGCAGAGTTGTTACGAGAGCAAGTTCATTCGAGGAAACACGTCACTGTATGGACTCAGATCGCGTGACGAGACGAAGAGAGAACATTGTCAAAATACAAGCACTGGACACGCATTACAAAACTCAAGGCAATCCACAAAAATAAAAACCAAAACAAACTGAAACCCGGGATATAAGAACTGCGGTTTCCTTTATAACCGCGGCGGCTGCGTTTTTATGGAGGAAAAACGCTAAGGCGCCCGTGTGCTGTGCGATGTCAGTGCACGTTAAAGATACCCAGGTGGTCGAAATTATTCCGGAGCCCTCCACTTCGGCACCTCTCTCTTCCCTTCTTCTTTCAATCCCTCCTTTATCCCTTTCCTTACGGCGTGGTTCAGGTGTCCAACGATATATGAGACAGATACTGCGCCATTTCCTTTCCCCCCAAAAAAACCAATTATTATTATTATTTCCTTTAAAGCGAAAGCTATACTACTCTTCTCCGTAGCTTCCAGTTTGAGGAGAAACCACGTGACAGCTATGACGTCACTCAGCGGCCGCCGCCGCCCAAAACCGAGCGCTCGCCTCTGTTTCTGTGGGCCGTCGGCGTTCATTGTGTTCATTGGCGTTGGCGTTGACAACTTTCTAGACTCCGATGAGATTGAGGAAAGTAAGGGCGCATAACTGGCTCCCTGGGCCAGTGGACGCCTCAATAGCGCTTTGTGGTTATAGGTGAGAGAGATATGTGGGCTGCATGCATTAGCGCTCACACGACTATGGCAGACACGTGGCGCTGCAACAATAGGTCGCAGCCTTCATAACCAAAGTCGTCCCTGGTGCACCCTCTGAGTAACGCAGCTAGTAATTGCCTTCATGCATCCTTTCGTCGCTCCTGGCCCTAGAGGAGCGCTTCACCTCACTACTGCCATAAGTGACTCCGCACTCTCGCCCGGGCAGCGAGACGCGACGCAAGGATTCGAGCGCGGCGTGAGCGCAGTTGAGCAGTCGGGGGAAATTGCTAGCGTGGACTGACTGTTACGCGGGCGACCAGACGCATTTTTGAAGCGAAAAGCTTGACTACGCTAGGTAAAGCAGTCGTCGCGTAGACCGGAGAATGACCTTGAACGACCTTCAGCCCAACCACGTTAGCCGTGTATGACCACATGTGGTACAGCCATTGTGTCGAATCCTTGGCCCCTGACGTTGACCCGTGACCTTTAGTTGACCTTAGATTTTAAGGGCATCCGACGGGGTGATTTGAAGCCACGTGATGAGATCCGATGGGGGTGTTGTAATACCATGTGATACCACGTCAAAGCCACGTGGTCGTGTGGGTGTATATAGAACGGCTGTCGTGAGCGTGTAGCTGAGCTGCCTTGGACGAACCTCAGATGCTTAGCAAGCGACCTTGCTCTTGGCTGAATTCCAGGGTTAGCCAAGTTAAGCCACTGCCAATTTTTTTAACCGTGCTTGTGAATGTGCGTTCGATGAAGTGTACCTATATCCTCCAACAGCTGCGTCACTTCGCGACGCGGTGAATCCTGTGGAAGTGTACTCAGAGGAAGAATTTGCGTTCAGATTCCGCTTCGGCAAGGCGTCCGTGTTGACAGTCATGACGGAGCAGCTGCTGAAAAGCAACACGTACGGACCAAAGAGGAACGCCGCTTTCCCCTCTGCTGAAGAGGCTCATCGCGTTTCGTTTCTACGCCACCGGTGCGGCTCAGTCACACTTGGGCATTCAGCGGCGAGAGCGAGCGAAATCCGCCGCCGCCGAAATGCTGCCTCGTTCACACCTGCCAGCCACCACGTCGCAGATCGAGGCGTTCACAGATATGCATGGTTAGAAAAGAGCATAAATCAACACTGTCTACGTACCGTAAGCGTACGCATGCTTCCTTACGCTAAACGCAGGCATTTTGCGGGACGGTACGCCATTTCTCACATTCCCACTTTTAGTTCTGACGAATGCTAACAGCGACGCAACGACAACGATCGACGATTATGCGGGTATTCCCTTCGTATTGGGCGGGTAAGTTTTCCACCCAACTCAGCCTCAGGCCGCCATCTCGTTGATAGAAGAGGAACCATTTCTGACAACAAACCAGTGTTGTAGGCGTTACCGAAAAAAAAAAACTAAATACGTTACACGTTACGAAAAAAAAAAAACGAACGCGTTACCGTCCTATGTTAGGTAGAAAAAAAAATGTAACGCGTTACCGTTACCGTTACCGAAAAAAAGTAACCCACGTTACTTTGCTCTTACTCCATAGCCATACATTTTAATTCGTGTGTCTTCGCTGCAAGGACTCACGATAACAATTTTATGAAGCTCATATTTCAGATAAAACTTCTAGCCCAAAGATTTTACCCGAAATCCTGATTTAACAAGAATACTTCGCACAACTGTGCAGGATGATGACGATTATGGATTTTTATGGCGCAGGAGCATCTGTGGCCAAAGAGCGCTATGGCACAAGGTGTTTTCGACTACTCAAGGTGGGGTCGAAGACCCATTTGCAGGATCTTAGCAATGTGCAGGAGCTTAGCAATGGTATAGTGGCCTAAAGTTGCCTGTAGAGGTACATGTGCTCCCTTCTAACTCTGTGGCACATGTTGAAGCCATTTTCTGAATGTGACATTAAACAGAAAATGAGACTTCATCATCAATTCTAACTTCACAAAGAAAACATCTCTGAACTCTCAGCAAATTCACAGTAATTCTGAAAAATGTGATGTTCCAAAATGCTCGGCATGCTTCCACTCTTTAGAGAGTTGTGTGTGTGAGTGGTTTGGTTAGGAGAGATAGGCGAAGGCAAGTGTGTTCGTGCACGCATTTCGTACTTTATGGGTATTCTGTGTCTTTTTTTTTAGTTGGGCGCGTCGTCAAGAGCAGGTATTTTCTGGCATACAACAAGGGTCGTCGAGAACACCTGTACATTTTGTTTATTTGCAACATCACATTAGGTGGTCTGCGCTTTTTTTCTGAAAAAGGGGCGGAGGGGGTACAAGTGGAATGAAAATTAACATGTAACGTGACACCTCACGTAACCGAAAAATGTTACCCTAAGTACGTTACCCGTTACAGTTCCTAAATGGTAACGAGTACGTCACTAAGTTACCGAAAAAAATAACGCCGATACTTGTAACGCGTTACCGCCAACACTGCAACAAATCAACGGACCTCTTAAGCCTAAAAGCGACAGAATAACCGATCTAAATAAAAAATAAGGAAATTTATGACTCATACGTTTTTTTTATAGGCGAGATAAGAAAAAAAATGAAACACTGATAAACCATTTGTGCCCAGTGAACTCATTGAAAACGGCAGTAATAACGACGAATTTGGACCGAATCGAGGGGTCGCGCTTCCAAGTGTGTCGCCATGTTCGTCTACTCGGCGTCTAATCGGACGATGAGAGCCGGCGGAATTTTTCCGGCGGCAGAAATCGGTTCTGGACCGATCGGCTCCCAGAACGAGCTCGCGCGACACGCACAGCGTGCCTCACGTGAACGCGCAGCCAGGCGCGTTCTCGGCCTAGCCACTCGCAGTGGCTAGGCTACTGTCTACATCTCCCCTGAAACATAGGAAATTATCTCGGAGAATCACACGCGGCCTGCGTGGACGCCTCTTCAATCCATCACACAAGGAGTGGACGCTGTGTAATTCTGCCCAAGAGGCTATAATAATAATGATAATTGGTTCTGGGGGAAAGGAAATGGCGCAGTATGTGTCTCATATATCGTTGGACACCTGAACCGCGCCGTAAGGAAAGAGATAAAGGAGGGAGTGAAAGAAGAAAGGAAGAAAAAGGTGCCGTAGTGGAGGGCTCCGGAATAATTTCGACCACCTGGGGATCTTTAACGTGCACTGACATCGCACAGCACACGGGCGCCTAAGCGTTTTTCCTCCATAAAAACGCAGCCGCCGCGGTCGGGTTCGAACCTGCCCAAGAGATTCTCCTATGTTTCAGAGGAGATGTAGGTAGTAGCCTAGCCACTGCGTGTGGCTAGGCCGAGAACGCGCCTGGCTGCGCGATCACGTGAGGAACGCTGTGCGTGTCGCGCGAGCTCGTTCTGGGCCCGGGCAATAAACCGGTCGCTGGTCTTGCTTTCCTCAAACTCAACAGGTTGTCGCTTGGTGGTAATGACTGACGTCTAGCCAGGGTTTACCAGGCTTAAATTTAAAGGTTTAGTTCTGGTTACTCTCTTCGTCTCTGTGCGGCAGCCTCTCGGCGAGCTACGTCCACTGGATGATCGGATTCGAACTGTCGTCTTCACAACCCCTGAGACGCAGATAGGTCACGAGGCGTTTCGCCTGGATCATCCATGATGACTGCTGCCGTTGAATTGTCGAGAGCTGTTGCAATCCGTTGGCACCGGCCGAGAGGCAGCGGAGGCTATCACACAGAGCGAGCGCACGGCTCCAGCATAGCTGCGGTTGAATGTTGTCGTGGTTGTCACGCGACTAGGTAGAGCCGATCGCTCGGTTTCGGCGGCGGCGGCTGAGTGACGTCATAGCTGTGACGTGGTTTCCCCTCGGTTCAAGGTAAAACTCGCACACACGGCGACGAAGCTACAGAGGGGAGTAGTAAAAAAAGAAAAAAGAAACTTTGAGAACACATTGATAACCCCCATTGAAACCTGAGCGTGATAGCGAGTAGGGATCCCTCTGCCTAAAGCTCCTTGCGTGAAACTCTTTGCAACCATTAATTGTCCGGCTTTTTTTTCACACTCCCAGCCAGACAACGAATGGTTCCTAACGGTTTCGCGCAAGCGATTTCACATACAGGGATCCCAACACACCATCGTGTTCACAATGTGAAGTCACGCCAGAGCCAATCACATGTGAGCGGCACCTTCCATTCCACTCATCCGCTCTCTGGTAGGCGCGCAGGTTGCGCGGTGCCAGACTCGAGGAAGCCTCTTCACATCGATTGTATCTCGCGACATCCGGTGCTTTGACAATTCCATTGTCTCCTTTTATCGCTGCTAAACGCATATGCCTCTGCAGTGTAACGGTTGCGCTTTCGCTTCGCGACATAGGTGACCCAAGTTTGGTCCCCACTGCCCACTAGTTAACTAAACTATTTTATGGTGCAATATTTAATTGCTTTGTATGTCCCTTTGAACGCTTAGTGTGACGTCAGGCCACAAAAACCTCCATGTGACACCTGACATGACCGTCAAACAGGATTCACTACGAGATTTGTGACGTCCCAGTCTCTTTCAACCAATGGGGAACTACCGCCCCACAGACACTGGGGTCCTCGTCGAACGGGAAATCTAATGCGATCGCGTTAATAACAGGTGGTTGCTTCAATAGCTTGCCACCATTACCTGAGGGCAACCGCAATGGCGGCAGACGACACCGACGTGCCAGGTACACCTGGCGCCATCTGCACGTGCGCTTTGGCGGCTGGCGGCCGGCGGCCGCGGTAAGCAGAGAACGTAGACGCTATGTGGGATGCTAAAACCTCCTAGTAGGGACTTTTAGCACATCTTGCATAACAACCTCTACCGCAAACCACGCGCCCTCAATGCGCATGAGCATACCGCCACCAGACAAGTGCTGGCACCTGGCGCCATATGTGCATGTGCACGGTGGATGGCGGCCGCTGTAAGCGAAGACGGTCGACAGTATACTCTACAATCTATGCTAAAGGTCTAATCTTTTTTAAGGTTGCGCGAAGAATACGACAGCGATTCCTAGCTATGCGCGACCTCCTTTCACTATCAAGGCGCGGCCGGAACTGCGTCTCCCACTGAGATATGATGGCTTTTATCGCTGGCGGGGATCGTACGCGCACTGTTCTCTGCTCCAAAATTAAGCGCTTGTCCGTTCGTGCGGGAAACGCGATGTGTAAACGGCTGATGCAGAGGCAGCCATTCTGCATTTGTCTCAATGATAAGGCCCCTAATGTGGGTGCATGTGGCGGCGAGCGTTTCGCCAGCGTATGCCATTTCTGCCTGGGCGCATAGTCAAGACAAGCGCTAATAAAAAAAAAAATCATACAGTAGGGGTGAAAGCTCAAAGCATAGTATGCCCGTAACAATTACAAATGACAGCAAAATTGGGAGGTCCCTGTGGCGCAGTGGAAAGCGCGTTGGACTTCTAATCCAAAGGACCCGGGTTCGAATCCCGGCAGGGATGCTTTTTGTACTTTGCTTTTTGATTTCAACACCTTTTTTATATATTCCTCATGCGCAGTGCACTGTACGTTACCACTGCACATTGCACAACTTCAATTTAAGGGCCGCAAGACTTGCAAGAAGTATGGTGAGCAGCAGGTGCGGCAAACTGAGAATTCTGTTGCTGAGAGACGTAATAATCCTACTCTCGGCCAAAAGATTGAGTCGTTCGTGATAGAATTGCACGCTAACGTAGTATTAAATGTTTACGGGATTTGGCAAACATCGCGCTTTGTCAAATTTGCTAGGCACGTCTTGTTATAAGAAGCTTCTATAGATGGCGCCGGCTGCACCAGCGACGTAGGGTCACTGGTAAAAAAATATACTTTTTTAGCTTAGTGGAGACGTATTAGCGGAGACGTATACCGGTTTGCCGGACGCCTCCTGCGCACGCGCAATGACAAGGGTAGGGCCAGGTGGTGGAGCCACTGCGCGTGCGCAGCCGGCATCTGATGAACCGGCATACGTCTCCGGTATGCTAAAAATGTCTGATGGTAGGGTTTTAACGTAGTTAAGCCGAGTAACGTGCGAAAGCATGTGTTTAGCTTAATTGGCTTGTGTTTTTGCTTTGTTGGGTCGTCGGCACGTCTGGCGGCGATTTTAGACTGAGGATAAGCTCGGATAGAGGTTCAGCTGGTCGGATCTCTCCACACCGCAGATAAAAGTTGATGAAGACGACGATGTGCAATGATGAACAGCGCGAGTTGAAGGTTGCAGTTTAGCACGAGGCGTGATCAGCTGCGGCGATAGCATAGTGCTCTCGAGCAGTGGCCAGCGGAGGTGACCTGTTCGCGCCGCCGTGGATTCGAATCCCAGTCGCGGCAATATTTATTTATTCAAGGACAAGTCAAGGCTTCAGCGATGATTTGGCTTTTTCAACTTTGGCCGTGAAGTAAAGCTTTCGCTCTAAAATTATCCAGTGGCTCTGCAGCGACGGAGTGAAGCTACCGCGGAAAGGGCAACGCTCCCGCTGGCCAGCCGCACCGCCGTGTGGCCGCCAAACTGTATGGCGCAATGGCACGGACCCGCTCTGCCTCATTGTTAAGAAGCGCCATCACCGAGTAGAGGGTGCCTTGATGCCAGCGTCACCGTAGCTGGGTGCACACCCATTGTTCGATCGAGAGACGCCATTTTTGATCCAAAAGACTGAATAGACCTCCCGCATGGACATGCGATTTCAAAATGTGCGCCTAAATTAACCTCGATGCGTGCCAGGAGTATCGAGTGACGTTGTGGCCCAAACAGCCGAAAATACTGCTTTCCGAAAACTCCCGCCCGCTCCTCGTCAGGGAACACTTAGAGGTGCGCCGAACGTATGTGGACTGGATCATGTGACTGCAGTCCGCACAAGCGTACTGCCTTACGAGTGAGCACGGCAATGCCCCCGTACCAGTTGGTCAAGAGGTTAGCACATGAACACAGAGTAATGATGTCCGAGTTTACCGTTTTGGCACAAGATACAACCAAAAAAATTACCCTCAATTTGCAGAGCTATAGCGAATCTGAAATAGTTGCGCCGGTGCTGCGTGGCGATTGCTTTGCATGTTTATCGTCCACCTGCCACCTAAATAGGTCACGTGACCATGTGACGTCATCATAAACCGCCAGGTGTACACACACACACACACTCTACTGGGCGGGTTGCCCCCAACCCGGAGGACAGGTGGACTACTTGCCACAAAGCAGGCTTCAAACATCACAAAAACAAACAAACAAACAAACAAACAAACCCACAACGGCTAAATGTGGGGAATGGCCTCTATGAATGCTAGGGCACTAAACGGATTGAAAGCCTGTGATACTACCATGATGCCACGAAATCCGGAACAGCTATTGGATGTGTATCGCCGCAAAAAACTAACATTTGAAGTAAAACATAGACTTTCTCTAATTTAATAAGAATCACCTATTCGCTTCGGTCAAGGGGGGTGGAAGCCTGTCAAGTTGCTGTTCAGCAGCTTTTTCTTCCATCTCCCCATGTTTTGTACAAACATGAAAATGAACCATATTCGTATTCGTATGTATAATTAAAGCAGTCCAGCAAGCAATAAATGTATTAATATTGTTACTCGAAAGCATGTGAATGAAAGGGTTGCCTTTTACTGAACATGGCTCCTCGAGGAAGATCCATAACAGCGCGACAGACGGGACAAAGAAGAGGAGACACAACACACAGCGCTGCACCATGTTGGTCAATGAGGTCACTTACAGATGACAGAATTTCTGCTTGAGGCAAGGTGTAATAAAGATCCTTTACATCGACTGAAAAACCACGGAGCTTCTTATTGTAGTTGCATTTCAAGAATTCAATCATATCGTCCGAGCGAATTATTCTAAAAGGATCATCAATCGACAAAACATTCAGTTTCTGCTGCAAGAATTTCGCTACATGCTGCTGCCATGTTCCAATTTCGGCGACTATTACGCGGAACGGCCATTCAGGCTTATGGGTTTTCGCTGTGAAGAACACTTCCAACAAGGATTTAGAGCTGCTGTTGATCTTACTTGACAGCGCATTTAATTTCACATTATTGACGAGTTTTTTGCCCTGCTCTTGACCTTGGCAATTGACACATCATTGCGCTTTTCAAACACAGCAAGAACAGCTTCTGATGCTTTTGACACATACACATCCCTGTCCAGAACGACAAAACCTCCGTCCTTGTCAGCAAGTAGTCCCGTCCGTCGCGCTGTTATGGATCATCGTCAGCACCAACTCGCCCAACAACTGGTATTGTCGTCCTCGAGGAAGACACCGAAGAACGATAGTGTCGGGGCGGAAAAAGGCTAACGCTCTGTTTCGTGCCTGATTACTAGAGCAGTGTGCGTTGCGTCCTGTCAGTGTCTTCTAATTCCTGTGAGCAATTAGTTGCTCGCGAAGTCTGGGCACACTGGGTGCTCCCAATGTGAAAGTTGCGCCACTCACAGCCTCATCTCGGCAGGTAGTCCTTCGGCCGCGAAGGTAGATCAACGATGTCTCGCCGGCCGGTATAGTGCGGGCTCCCTTCTTCGTCCTCTTCTTTATTTTAGGCGCCGGCGCGTTCCTCCGACGTGGAGGCACCACCTGGGGTTCTTTAACGTGCTATGCGATATCAGTGCGCGTTAAAGAACCCCAGTAACACTTGCTGCTGGGCTAGTCGGTGCATAGTTATACGTACAAACGTTAGCGCAAAATAACCCCGGGTTGTTAGAATTCTTCCACCACTACGCGCGTTTCTTCCTTTTTCACTCTTTCCTTAATACTTTCCCTGATGGCGCGGTTGTGGTGTCCGCCGAGAAGTGATTTAGTGCGCCTTTTTTGCGCAAATTATTTTTCCTCTTCAGTCTTCACTGTGTGCCCAGATGAGTGGCAAGTGTGGTGTTACGTTTCGCCTACGACGCGCGGTATAGCCGGCGCGGATGCAACGGACGCCGGGGCTTCGTTCAAAGTGGCGGTCATTTTTGCCCGTTCAGCGCTGCCGCAACGCCTCCCGCCAAGCGCGTCCAGGCAGGTTTCAATGCCACGTGTCTTCGTGTGTGCGTGTGTGTGTGTGCATGTTGGTGCCCACGCTTGTCAAAGCGCGGCAGCCGGGGAGAGGAGCTCCCCAACTGGGAGGCGAGGAGGTCTGACCGGCGCCGGCCCGGCGGACGCGTCACGTCACGTCTCAACATGTCCGTGCGTCGCCGTCTCGTGCGCCTCATCCCGAGCCGTTCCTTCTTGCCCTCGACTCCGAGGGTATAAAGGCAGCTGCCCCGGACGCCAAAGGGAGGCTTCGATTTCTTCCGTCGAGTAACGTGGTCGCCCTGACCGGCTGCTCTTTTGCGATGCTAGAATAAACAAGTTGTTCTGTTGGCAGTCGACTCATCCTTTGCCAGGACCTTCGGATGTTTCCAGCTGTGCCCCAGGCCGCCAGGCCAACGCTACCCTTGGGGCTTGCGACCCATTTGCAACAGTGGGAAGACAATGTGCACTGAAAGAAAGTAAACAATATGGCGCAAAACGCTGAAAACTCTGACACTGTCGCGTGGCGTAGGTAGCGACGGCTGCTTCGCGCCTCCAACGGGACCGCCACTTCACCAGATTGCGGGACACGTCCCAGTGGCTCTAATGGGACATTTACGAGAGAATCTCGTTGCAACATTGATTTTACTTAATGTACTTGAACATCGAAGCCTTAAGAGCCATTTTTTTTCTTTTTCGAACTGGTCCCCTCAACTCATTCATTTCATTTCTCCATTCTGCCTGCTATCCTTTATTTCCGCTGCCCCAGCTCAGGTGCTTCGGTATCGATGGCAGATGCCGGGGCTATCAAAAATCATTTCCTTCCTTTTTATTATTATTTTAATAAAATAAACCCTTACTACTACTACTACTTTTGGTTGGTTCTGGTGAAAATAAAGGGCGCAGTATCGCTCCTCGGTGGACAAGCGGACCCTGTCCTGAAGCAAATAATTAAGATGGGAGTGAAAGATGGAAGAGAGAAAGACGCGCCGGAGTTGGCTTTCTGTAACGTGCACCGATTTTGCACAGCACAGGGTAGCCTTTGCACTTCTCCTCCATCGAAACGCGATCGTCCTGGCTGAGATTCCTTCCGCTTCCTCTGGCTCAGCTGCCGAGGAAGGACTGAAGCAGGGATGAAGAAAATGAAGGAAGCTATAGTTGAACGCTGCACGGGAAACAGCGCGGAAGCAAGAGCGGAGAAGAACAAGAAAAACAGGAACTTTCATGTAAGCTTTTGCGGATCCGGCGCATAGACAGGATCTGTCCGGAAAGTAAGGAGACTGAGTATAAAAAACACATAAAATTCTTTAATACACCGAGTATTCTTCAAAATAAGAACCTGTGGCATCAACAGAGCGAGCCCAGCGAGTTTCCCACTTTTTGCAAGCGTCTTAGAAGTTGGTTTCTGCAAACTCATTGAGCACCTTCGTAGCGACCCTTTGGACGCCTTCCACGGAATCGTATCGGTGTCCTTCCAGAGCGCATTTCATCCTCGGAAACAGGAATAAGAGAACAGGGAGAGAGTTCGCGACTGTATGCTGGCTGGGGAAGCCTCGCTATGCCTTGCCCGATGAAAAAGTGTCTTACAGCGAGCGACGTGTAGGACGAAGCGCTGTCGTGGTGCAGAGCCCATGATGTCGCGATCTCTCAATGCAAACTCAGGGCACGTTGTCTCAGTCTCTGGAGGACTTCCGCGTACAAACTTGCATTTACCGTCGTTCAGGAAGGGAAAAATTCCTTGTGGACCCTTATGGAATTCCCTTGAATTCATAGAATACAGTCGACATAGATCTCATTTTGGACTTCGACGTTCCGCGCCTTCCTAGTGTGTCATTCTGAGCTCTGGGCGAGTTCGACAGAAGGAGCAGCGGCGCACTGGGTCATATTGAAACAGCCACACTTCATCTGTAGTAATAACCTGCGTTAGAAAGTTTCCATCACCGTTCATTTATCGCATCAGTTTGGTGGAAACCGTCATTTGGGTCTTATTTGCACAGGGTTCAAAATTTGTGGCACGAGTTTTGCGTACACCTTGCACATTTTAATTGTTTAGTGACAGCTTCACGAACTTGAGTTTCAGGATCCATATATCTCTTTCAATTATGCGAACACGTACACGCCAATCAAAGTTCGCTTAAGAACGCGCACAATAAACATGAGCGTCAGGAACGACGGGCGCCCGGATTATTGCTCGTCGTGGACGCCTTCTCGGCAGTCTCTCAAGGCTTTGTGATATTTGAACACTCGCAATCTGCATATTGCATCATTGTCACATATGCGGTTCTCATCATGTCGAACGCTTCGCTAGGGGTCTTCCTCACTTTAACGCAAAACGTCTCCGCGTAGCGCTGTTCCAACGTTCGCTGCATTGTTTCCTCACCGCAGCGATGAAACTGGGGCACACGCTTAAGCACGTCCGCTCGTTTCGCCTGTTCGAAGCCAACTGAGCTCGTCACGCTGTAGCTTAATACCGCTGTCACAGGGACGCTGCAAAGGCCTTTGAGAATTGCGTCCTTATGTTCAAAAGCGTAAGAAGTGCAGCTATACACGGCACTGTTGTTGCCCCTTTGCCGCTAAGGTCCTTGGAGGCGGAGGTGCCCGTCCGAGACCTTTGGAGCCCGAAGGCGCAGTCTTCGAGAAGCTGCGATCGCAGTGCTGTGCCAGGTCAAATACTGAAAGCAAAGGAAAAAATATACGCTGCTAAGAATATTTGAAAACATGTTAAAAATGCAAAATATTTGTCTAATTTTGCTTTTTGGATGGGTGTTTATAATTTGTGCCCAGATTTCAAGACAATAAAATTGTTGCAGCAACACCGAGTGTCCCTGGTGGTGGCCAAGGCAGAAACACAAAACCAGCTGCTGCTGCTGCTGATGAGAGTAGCTCTTGCAGTTCTTTTAATGGAGCAGTAAGAATTAAAAAATGGCTGAACTCAACGAATCTTAAAGCTCTCACTTCAGGACCATCATGCACAGCAGCGCGTGTTATGCCGCGATCATGTACAATCATGTACCGACTCGCCCAGCTCTCCACTCTGCTGAATCATGCCGCAGCGACTGTTTCCCCTTTGGGCTGCACTGTGCAGCTGCGTCGCTGCTCCTTTGGGCTTTCGCTCCTTTGGTGAAAAGAGGTGCCTTTGCTGGAAAGGCCTTCGAGGAATAGCTTATGACAGAGGCATAAGGCCTTCCCCCGAAACCGCTTTCCCAATCAAGTACATGTGCGCGCAGCACCACTACTTGTCTTCCTACTTTCAGGGCTGAACCTGTATATATACCTACATATTTGAATTTTGAAAACGAAAGGAAAGAAGAACAGGCATTAATACAGTTGAAAACTGCCTCGTGCCTTCTGCACCATGAATCCACCTCGTTTCTTGATAATGCCTCATACAGCCTCCTGACGCATTCTAGCGCCTCCTGCATTTTTGTAAAAATAGAGGAGGCGCTGCACATTCATGTCCTGCTAGCGATATTTCGCATGCTTACACGAATTCCCTAGTCAGGCCTGACCGCGGCGCGTACGCGCTCCGCTGTTCACATTCATTAAAGCGAAAGCTTTACTAAGCTATGTTGACGAGGTCGTGTCCGCAAAAATGTGTCCGCAGCAGTTGTATGGAACTCAGAAGAGGTAGCGTCACACGAGTGGCTGAAATCGAAAGAGGATGATGTGAGGATGCTGCGAAATCAAAAATTTTCGAAATCGGATAAATAGTTAATTAATTAGAGACAAAAATGTCTAAAATGTGGGAGGTGCCTGAGCCAAAGTGACGCCAAATTTTAAAACGCCAGAAGTGTGTGACCACGTGCCCAGAAGTTTGTGCGGAGCCAACGCGTGGCGCCAAATTTTAACACTTGAAATGAATACTGAGATGGAACGAGGGAAAATGCGCAGTTAATCGAAATACAATCAATTATTTAACGATTAATGAAAAGTGTCAAGCGTAAATTAATGTGAATTAAAATGAATGAACGGTGAATTCCGGGTGAATTAAGAGTGTTAATGCTGAATTAAGGTTTAGGGTTAATTAAGAGGAATTAATGGTGTAACGGTGCGGCGCGGAGCGATGCCACGCCAAACATGAAAAAAGTATACGGCCCCATCAGCTTCGACACGTCACTCATACGCCATTGGTGGTTTGCTGAAGTGATGTCACGATCACATGAGACACACGGAGCGATAGCACACAAAAAAAAAACAACTTAAAATGAGCATACGGCGCCTTCCGCTTCGGCGCGCTGCTTGTTCGCCTGTCGCTCTCTCGCCGTTGCCGCGTGCAGATGCCGCTGATGCCGTGGTGCTTAACAGAGCGTTGTGTGGGCGTGTGGCATCATGTTTAAGCCGTCTGGGCCATCGCATAGTGCAGCTTCAACGTCCAGACCACATCTAAAGGCAGCCAAAGGCAGGAAAATAGGGGCAAAGAGAGGCAAAGAGTTGCAGAAAGAATCAAAGAGAGGCGACGAGTGCCAAGGAGGCGTCAATGCTTTCGCATTACTCCAATGCGGGTTGCCGCAGTGATCTCGAAATTTTTTCATCGCGCTTGTAATCCTGATGAAATAATGGTCGACTCTATCTCCTTCCTTCAGCAACCTCGTACAAGCGTGATGAACTTGAAATGAGAACAGCGAAGCGCGTAGGCGCGCGCTCTTTGCATTTATTTTTATCACGAGAGTACCTAGCGTTTTTTTTTTCATTACGTAATGTCGGCTTTTTAAACTTAGCGACACAGTTCAGTAACCATGTGCCTATGAAGTGCAGTTATAAAGTTTGCATAGTGTGGCACTGTATAGTATGTGTGCAGTAGAGCGAGCACTGTCTCAGCTTTCGCCACTATTTATTTGCAGGCCACAGGGAGAGAAAATGTTGTTGTTGTTTGCTTCACAAAATGGCACATACCCACAAAGGGTATTGACCATAACCAGGCGGTGACTCTTTGCATTGCAGATTGAATGCGGAAAGCCTAGGATGATCTGAAAAATTAGGCAACTCAGTTTCCGCGACAAAGGTGGTTGCAGGTGGTTAGGGGGTCTGACAAGTTAGGGAAGAGAGTGAGTACAATAAAAAAGGAGGGAAAAGAAAAATGTAGGAATTGCGAAAAGGAATTACCCAAATACGAAAGCTTATGATGGTATGGGCAGTACGAAAGCTTGTGAGGGTAGACGTTTTGTTTCGAGAAGATAATTTTGAACGGCAGAGCAAACATTCCTATTGGTATGGCCAGGCATAGAAGCGCCAAGGGACAGAACAACCGCAGAAGGCAGACGCGAACTCAGATTCTGTAATGGAACTTCTAACAGTCGCCTCCTGAGCGATGAGTAGCGACGACAATATAGAAGAAAGTGCTCTATTGTTTCCGGCTCAACACAATGCGGACACAATGGGGAGATGGCAAGACCAGGCCTGTAGAGGTAAAAATTTAGATGCGGCACCCGGCAACGTAGCCGCGAGGAGGAAACTTCAAGTTTGCGCGATCGCCAGGCTGTACTCCTCCAAGGGAACAGGAGGTGCTGAAAATCGTCCAATGAAGTAAGCGCTGATGCGCCAAATTCTTTCATTAAAGTGTACGTAAGAAATCCTGCCTCCGTAATGTAAGCACTGGTTGGAAGGGGGGTCAACACTCAGGGCCGCCTTCGCTAAAGCATCCCCTGATTCATTTAATACAATACCCTTGTGACCAGGAACCCAAACAAATCGAATTGATTTAACATGTCAAGGCATCATAAATTTTAGTATTCGAAAGGGCTGCGATTCAGTAGACGCAGACAGGGAAGTGCATAATGATAATGAGTCCGTAATTATAATTACCGCGGATAAAGAGGGGTATCTTGCGCAGAGCAAGAACCACTGCTGGAAACTCGGCCAGATAAATAGGAGTAAGATCTTGAAGACGGAGGGCAAAAGACCACTAAAGGGACTGGGAGTAAATGCCTACACCTGCCTTTTCTTCACACATCGAGGAATCAGTCGCAATTGCAACATGTAAGTCAAAGGTCATGAAGCAGTCTTGCAACATATTGTTTAACAATGAGAAAGGCAGTAATTTGGCATTATGGGGATAAATATAATCGTAGATGGTGTCCACAATTGAAGGTATGGATCGCTCTGGAACAATTTCAGGTATTCGCACATTTAGTGGGCCAAGCAAGGATTCAACGAAACAGATTTGGGGAGATTAAAGCCGAGACCATCCGACACCCAAGAACTATACGCTCGCTGCCCTAAGGAAATCAAGTGGAATGCATGCTGCTCCGAATCGCAAAGTTTTAGAGAAAAAATTAAGGAATTTAAAAAATTTAAAAAAAACTGCAACGCAACAAAATGAAATCCTATTTTTCTTTTTTCTTCGGTGTTACGGCTCTACGAAATCACCGTCTGCCGTCAGCGTCATTGTTCACCATGAGAAACGGAACATGTCGCCAGGACATGTTCATCATCTTCATCATTGGGGAAAACATGGGTGCTGTCTCTCCAAGGTTAGGACTTGATGCGCACTGTAGTATCCTCCCTCGTTGCCTTTCCCAACGAAGAGCGAAGAAAGTTAATGTTTCAATACGGTCTCCGTGCAAGCAGCTGGGCGCACCTGTACTTACGCTACAGAGCCGATGGTGCTCCATCTCCTGTGTGATCTCGACAGCAGTTGGGTCAACACTTGCGCCAATCGCCTTGGGCATCCGCTTCATGCAGTCCTGCCGTGGGGCCGACTGAGAGCATCTGACGGGATAATCAGGACCCGGCCATGCAGCGTGCGCTTTGCGTGCTTGCGGCCCTCGTGCTGCCGACTGCCCGCCTCGCGTCGGCAGTGAACGTGTGCGCGAAACCTCCAGGTAACGTATGCGGTAATGCGACCAGGCTAAACGACCTTGAGCGCGCTTTGAATCAAGTGACGTGGCAGCACGTGCTACGTTGCGCCCTTTGCACCACAGAATGCGCCATCAGCACTAAATTTCGCTTCATACAACGCACAGCCATGCGGATTTCTGTGAGAAGAGAAGCCGCAAGCGCAGATTTCACTTTCGGGAGTCTTTGGCATCCAAATTCAAACAAGTTCAAAGGCACTTTGGTGCCTGCTACAGGGGCATATCAATGTGTTCCTCACTTCAGGAGAAAGCTGTTGAGCGTGCACTGCGTGCTTTAGTAAACGAGCTTCACTCGCTGAGCATGCGTATAGATGTCGACACGCTGATTCGTGGCGCTGCTTTTCCGCCTCTCGACTGTAGCCGTAAACCAATCCTCCGAGTCAGCCTTACTCTACCTGATGGAACAGGCGCTGTCCATCACAGTGTTGTCACTGCCTCTGATACGATGTTAAAAATGTGCGCTGTTTATTTTTTTTTTATGACCTCCCAGTTCTATGCGCGCCTTCGGTTGGGCGTCGTTTTAACACGCATCGATCGCTATTCGATTTGGTTCTTCTTCAATGGTGGCCGTCCAGGACTTGTGAAATTCAGGGTCACTGCGTAAATGGCGGGCTTGTTTTTTTTTTTGCCGTCTTAGTTAGAGGTTACTCCTTCGCTCCAGACTGACCACTGCATATGGTTTATACTATCAAAACTAACCCCAGAGGTGAAAACTCACCTCCAGTAGGTCGGGACGATGTTAGCTGATAGAAATAAAAGATCTTCGTGGTTAACTACAGTTTCCGAGATACCATGGCGGCTGTTTAGGAAAGATAAGAATTGGATTTGTGTATTTCTTCCCGCCTAATTAATACTTTAGTGTTTCTGAGTTTGCCTTGAAACTGCCCCGTTGGCGCCGCACACTTGTTCCCAATAGCACCAGATCATGTTAAAACGTTGCGTCGAAGACATTTATTTTTGTAAAACGTGAAAAGGTACAGTAGTTTAAAAGTTGCTCGTTGCTACGGAAATATATGTATTGCGTCTAATCAGATACCTAATGCTAATCTTTAGATGCCTTGAGGTCTAATTCATGACACTGATAGCAGGGAACCTCGTGTCTGCCCGGTAATGTGCCGCCTGAAACATACGCATTTGCACGCTGCGAGGCAGATTCATCCGCTTTCTTTAATTTTTTTCCCGTTTTCCATGTATAATTAAATGAAGCATATCGAGGCGGGCCTTTAGCTGTGACGTTTTGATTGTGAAGCAGCGCCGAAGTCAGGGACGCTCTTGCGCAGCGGCGTCCTTGATGCTGAAGGTGCTCAAGCCGACAGCCAAAGTTTTGCTGGACTGCGTGGCTGATGTACTCATCCTGCACAGAGTAAACGCCAGTTTCCTCACTAAGGTAAGTCGCTAGGCAGAGAGCAAGCATGGAAAAGGAGGAGAAAACGTTTATTGTTGCACTGTAATAAATTGGGAATGGGAGGTGAGGATGGTTGTTGCGCTGGGTGGCAGCCCCTATTCCGGGAAGCCATTGGCCACCGCTGCTGCCCGTGCTCTCTGGACCAGTGCCCGCTGGGCCTCCAGGTCCGAGCTGGACAGGGCCGCCTCCCAGCCCTCCCTAGTAGGCTGACTTATAACGGCTGCATGTGTATTGTACTGGCCTGCCCACACCATGTGGTATAGGTCCGCATACTGCCCACAGAATTTGCACCTCCCCGTGAATGTAAGGCCCACCTGTCTTAGTATGGCGGGATTTAAGAACGACCTGGTTTGGAGGAAAAGGCTATGGCGACGCCTTCCACAAATGTGCTATCCTCGAGGGCTCGCGAGCTCCATTTGTCGACGCCGTAGTCTCCCGCTCGTAGCTTCCACTGATAACAACGGTTGCAGCGGTGTTAAGTAGTAATGCGTACATACACGAGGATACCCTGGAAAAAACGGATGCTGCAAACGCCTTTCAAATGAAAAGGCCTGCGTTTTTTTTTTGTTTCGCTGCGTATGTGCGAGAGATTAATACATTATAACTCACACTTGCAACCGCTAACGCATGCGAGATGTAACACGACGCGTCTTCAGCAATGTCAGGCTTTTTCACCTTTACCTGGGTAGAAAAGGCCCTCCAATAAACGCATATGGATTACGGTAGTGAAGGAAACCTAACATTACGAAAATGTACAGACCAAATTTGTGTTACTGTATTTTGGTCTAGAGCGTGCCGGCTGCAAACACACCAATGCTTTGTTCACGGTTTTCTTTGATAGGGCAAATAAAGCACAAATAAAGCGCAGCACAAAGAAAACCGCAGCTAGATATGCCAAGAGAGGACTGGGGAGGAGGGAGCGGGTATAAAGGATCTGAAGAGCAACAGGACAGTAGAAGAGACAGTGCGCAGTATCGGCGAATATTTCAGGACTGCTGAGGCAGGACGGGTCAGCAAAATTAATATGCATCCCTGCATGGGCATTTAAGGACAGCTGGATATGAGAAGTGTAATCAACTCACACTCGAAGCTTTTAATTAGGCTCAAGCGGTCCACTGGTACAGCCGATTATTATGTGACGGGGGCCTTTTGATCAAGACCCAGTCCTACCTGCAGTGCAGGTAGCCCCACAACCCCAAAGCAGAAATTTGGGCTAGTTGGTTGTGATTCATTATAAACGTAAGACTAGCGCTTAAGACGTGCACATAGAAAAGAATCAGACAGGACGAGCGTTAATTTAGCGCTCATCATGTGTGATTCTATTCTATGTCCACGTCTTGAGCGCTAGTCTTAAGTTTATAGCGACCAACAACCCCGCTTTTCTGCTTCTTTCATATATGGAAGAAGGAACTGCAGGATGACATATTTTTTTCCGGGATAGGTGGTGACCGTGGTCTGCGAGTATCATGCCGACTGCTATCATGGTCTGAAGGACATTAAAGATGTGAGTAAAAGCCTTTCTGATTTCGGCCGACGGCCGCTGCATGCATTTTGCAGACTTAGCTATTAGGGCGAAAGCCACATTATTATTGTGCAGGAAGGCGCTCACATACTGCTTTTAAATTTTTGCAGTAAATAGCATTAGGCGTTTTGGTTGCGTGCGAATCGATAGCTAGAAGCGCTTGTTTCGCGGAGTTACGAACAAGCTTCCACAATGACAACCCAGCGTTCATGGTATCGGCATTTATCTATCTTACGATGAAGTTGTCTCGTATGTTATTGTCAAGTTAAGTATGTTAAGGACACCATAGCACGAAAAGATAAAATCTGATGATAACCTGAGGATAGGTAGACGGCCAACATCTTGAAAATATCTGAGCGACGAGTTCCTTCATAAATGAAAACAGTTAGTGGTCGACATCAAAAGACGAGTGCATGCCCTTAAACCCCCCCCAAACACACACACACACACACACACACACACACACACACACACACACACACACACACACACACACACACACACACACACACACACACACACACACACACACACACACACACACACACACACACACACACACACACACACACACACACACACACACACACACACACACACACACACACACACACACACACACACACACACACACACACACACACACACACACACACACACACACACACACACACACACACACACACACACACACACACACACACACACACACACACACACACACACACACACACACACACACACACACACACACACACACACACACACACACACACACACACACACACACACACACACACACACACACACACACACACACACACACACACACACACACACACACACACACACACACACACACACACACACACACACACACACACACACACACACACACACACACACACACACACACACACACACACACACACACACACACACACACACACACACACACACACACACACACACACACACACACACACACACACACACACACACACACACACACACACACACACACACACACACACACACACACACACACACACACACACACACACACACACACACACACACACGTGCGCGCGCGCGCGCGCGCCTCGGTGGCTGAGTGGTTATGGCGCTCGGCTGCTGGCCCGAAAGACGCGGGTTCGATCCCGGCTGCGGCGGTTGGATTTCGATGGAGGCGAAATTTTAGAGGCCCATGTACTGTCCATGTAAAGATGTCATGTAAAAGGCCCATGTAAGAGGCCCATGTAAAGATGTCAAACATGGGGTAAACAATAAAGCGCAAATACGTGCCATACCGACGCATTCACCTGACTCGAAGTGATATCCTGGGTGCCTCGGCCTCATAATTTTATAGCATGATTTTTAGCCGAGATACGTGTCATAATAATTGTTATTTATTTTGTTCACACATGTTCCTACAGCGCCCTTCTGGGAATTAGTGTAGACATTCGGTGCAATATAATTGTCAATATAATTCATTAATGTAATCAGTCTTGTAAAATAATGTTGACGCTATGTACCTATGTGAGTGAAATACCTAAAAAAGGACTACAACGTCTTGTTTGTTGAAGTCCATCGTCACTGCAGGGACAGAGGAAAAAAGGTCGGGGCAGTGCTTGTAATAGCGGCTTGAAGATGCTGTGCTGTCTGAGGCACCTTCCTAGCGTTTAAGGAAAGTTTTGTTAATGGTAAAAGCCAAAACTTTATGATTATTTCTGAAACACTGTACATCATACATTAGGGAGGAGCATTGTATTGAGCGTTCCAGAAAGTAATTGAGAGACAGGAAGTTAGTGGCGAACCATGCTCATCTGAGATTAACTTTGCTTGAAGTCATTTAATTTCCCTTTAAAACATACCAGTAGAAATCAAATATTTATAACGACAGAACAAAATAATGCTTGAATTTTTTTGCAGTGCTTATAACTTCCACAAGAACTCAATAAAACGACATTCTAAACTCAATGTCAATTTCTGTGCGGAGAGTGTTTGAGTAACAGCGCCCATACACGCTTTCGCAATTAAAGCAGCTGGAGCAAATCAAGTAATGTTGTCGTGCTAACAATTCATCGCCTCTCAACGGCTTGGCACCTTCTGCAACGCCTACGGCCTTGAGCGCTAATAGATCAATAAATACAGTCAATGCCAGATAGTTGTTTTCAGCCACCTGGATATGGTTTGCGTGTGTTTTTAACATATATAGTTACGACCAGAAAGCTAATGCGCAATCTAATTGAGTGTGTAACAGGGCCACTTTGCCAAAACTGGAAGTTTAGGAAAGAAGACTGCTGATCACCTCTCATATACAAAACTTGCTGACGTTGATTTCGGCGGTGCGTGGCCTTAAGCGCTCATCAGCGACAGTGTTTCTTTTTAAGAGAGGATGCTTTTGCTGGCGTTAACAAAGATTTGAGGTGTGTGGCTTCATTACAGATGCGCGAGAGAAGAGGCATCGCAGGTGAATGTTTGCTGAAGGAGTTTGCGAACCTTTATGTGAGTGTGACTTCATCCTTGCTACCTTACGTAATATTACTTATGAAGCATGATAAGGAATGATAACTCTCTCAGTGTGCATGCTCCTGCAACGCGCGGTGAGGAACGAGTCGCTTAAAAATATAAAATCTATACAATTGTCACCTCGCATCTGGCTCATGGGAATAAACACCTACTGCTGCTTTTTCGTAATGTTGAGAGGCATATGTGAAAATAACTGTGTGGCTCGGGTACTGGAAGAGATAGTCTTCCAGGAGACCATTTAGCACATTGGGCAGCAAAATTGGGCTCGCGTCAATTGATAGAGGCAGGACCGTCCGGGCTAGCTAACGGAGGAGTGGCGAAAAAGCGACGCAGTAACAATGGAGCCGTCGATTATGCACACTGGGTTAAACGACGAAACCGTCGAGCAGCTTTCGCTCAGTAATCAGTTTAACCACGCTAAAACACTGACATTTTTTTGTTTCTTTTTTCAGCCTACGTTCAAATCGACTAACGGCAGTGAAGGAATCGAAGTCATTAAGAAAATGATGGTAAGCTTTCACCCTTCCAAAACGTTCCCTTCAGTTAAAAGAAGAACTCTAGTTTGAGATAGTTGGTTCGTGATTCACAAAGAAAACGGCGCGAAAACGGGGACAAAAGAGAAACAAACATGACAGGACCAGCGCCACAGGACAGGCGCTAGTCCTGTCGTGTTTGTTTCTCTTTTGTCCCCGTTTTTCGCACAGATTTCTTCGTGATTCAGTGAAAAGCTGGCAGGACACCGCCATTGATGTTTACGATTCAGCAAGGAGGAAATTTGGGCGAGCGGGTAAGTATTCATCATTTTTGCTCACAGCGCAACAAGAACGGAACACGAACCAAAAGACTAACACAAACAGCGCTTGTTTGAGTTGGTCTTTCGCCTCGTGTGCCGTTCTTGTTGCGCTGTGAGCAAAAATGTTTACGACTGTCATTGGTTCGTACGTTTTTGCAGTCATCGTTAACAGAAGATATTTTTTAATCCTTTTGTCTGCAAACGAAGAAAGGCGAAGAAAACGACCCCAGTAAAGTATAATATCAAGAAAATTAAGGAAAGAAACTAATTCAGATAAAATTTCTTTGTTCAACGCTTTAAAGTAGCCACACATACTTTTGTGAAAACTCACATCCAGATAACAAGAGACGCATTTAGCAGAACACCTCGTAATTATAAGCGCAAACGTTAGAATAACTAAGCAATATACGTGAAATCGCTCAGAATAAGTAGTGCTTAACTAGGCGTCCTCGGCGGTCAAGTTAAGATGACGCGCAATCATGGAGGGAGGAAAATTCAGGAGAGGCCCTCGCTATCCGAGCTGCACGCCAGAAAGTGTGCCGGAAGTCACGAGCTTTCGCAAGGTCCGCTGGAAGTCTCTGGCCGCCGGCGCAGCCAATGGTAACGTTGGGCGCAGTGGCGTCGTCTGCTCATTGTCTGCTGCGCAAGCGCGCTGCGACGGCGGCCCAGTAAGGGGGCTCAAAGGGGGATGCCGGCTTCAAAAAATGCAACGTTACCACCTCCCCTGAGTTCTTTCCTTCCTCCATGCGCGTAATAGAGCGTGGTCAAACCGGAAGCGGAGACTGTCATTGGCTGTCGCCAGCGCCATCGGCCAGCTGGGAGTGACGTGATCGTGACGTCAGTTGAACCGACCACTTCTAGTCGCCGCGGAATGCGGGGAGCAAGTGGGACTCCCAAGCATGTGTATGACTCACCGAGAAAGAATTGTTTTCTTTAGGAAAGAAAATGGCGCAGTAACTGTTTCACATATATCACATATATCGGTGGACACCCGAACTTCGCCGTAAGGGAAGGGATAAAGTAGGGACTGAGAGAAGGAATGAAGCAAGAGGTGGCGTAGTGGAGGGCTCCGGAATAATTTCGACCACCTGGGGATCTTTAACGTGCACCGACATCGCACAGCACACGGGCGCGTTTTGCATTTCGCCAAATGCTAACAATCAGCGGAGTACGCAATAAATGAAAGCACAAGGCTTCGCTGCTGAAAGCGCCAAAGCCTAGCCGTTGTTCCGATCCGATGTCCCATGTCTTAACGGCTATATATGACTAGCGTGTAGCACGTGTTATAGCGGTTCACAAGAAAGGCGACTGCCTGCTAATAGAAAACTTTCGCCACATTTCTTTAAACTCTACCTGGTCTAAAATACATGAACATGCCATCGTACACTTTCACACCTATTTTCATGAAAGTAATAACTTGTATTCTTTTCACTGCGTATTTCGTAAGGGACTGTCAACGCGCGCTAAACACGTAAGAACAACCCACGATATCGCCCTGTCTACTCTTCCGGTCCCGCAGATATCATCTTCCTTGATTTCGGCAAACCGTTTGATCGCGTCACTGACAGCAAACTTCTGGTTAACTTTACAGTTTCGGTGTTGCAACGTTCATAATAAATTTGACAACCGTATATCTCAAATCGCACCCAGTTCGTAGACATAAAGGGGCTCTCTTCTAGCACAATGCCAGTCCCATCAAAAGTTTCGGAAGGAAGTGTCCTTGGGCATTAATAATAATAATATAACCGCTCTAGTTCATTCTAATGTAAATATCCGATTGTTTGTGGACGACGTGCATGTAAAAATGGCTAATGGTATTTAATCAATATACTGACGAAAATTAATAAATGGCGCGCTGAGTCGCCTATTTAAATCAAAATTTTATTCCCTGATCAGGGATGCTGATGGCTGTGCACAAAAATCCTCTGAATGGGCTTGACTTGGTCCGCAGCCCTTTTGTGCTTGGCAGCATGCTATACAGCAAGAGTCCGAACTTTTGTCTTGCTTAGATTTATAGAACTGACAATTAAAAATATACACATGAATGAATGTTCTCAGAAGCCAAGCTAAAAAGTCGAATTGAGTGGTGTTACAATTGAATGCATGTACAAAAATGGCATTAAACTCCGAAAAGTCAGTGCTACGCGTTAGAAATAAAAACAAATACGCAGTTAATTTCTTAGAATATTAGTGGTACATCCATGAAGGAATTTACTCAGTATATAAGTACCTGGGAGTAACAATCACGAAAACACCCTCCTTGTCTACACATATCAAGAACACTTGCGTATCTGCCACAAGGAATATTAGCTTTTTACAACAAAATTAGAACGGGCTTCCGCAGAAATTAAACTTGTAGCTTATAAAACATTTCTTTCACTATAAGTAAGCCTCCATGGTATGAGATACGTTGTGCATAAAATACAAGCAGAAAATCAAACTGTTCAAAGATTCGCTGTTCGTTCTATACTTAATAGGTATAGGGCTACTGATTCTGTTTCCACCATCATAAGAAAAAACATCCCAACAATGGAATTGAGAAGGAAAATTGCATGGTTATAATTCTTCTTCGCTATTTATACAACGTTATATTTTAGTGTTTATTGTTTCCACATATAATAGTCGAGAGGACTGATATGCCTTAGAAGTTTTTTCTCCAGAAAATTTTGAGCATTCTCTCATCACTGTATTTCAACCTTGATGCTCTCTTCAATTTTCCTTTGCGCAGTGTTCTTTTTTTTCCCCCCGCCAAGTGCAGTTTTCCATTCCGTGTATTAGCATTGTTTATCATTCTGTCGCTGAAACTGGATCTTGTGTTGAGTTATTTTGTGCTCTCTTTGTCTTGTCCAATTATTTATTTATTTTTCTGTTTTGGAAAGTTTTCGAACCATATCATGCCATTCTTTGTCCGACTAGCTTTGGACTCAAGCGCACGTTTCAGGTATGCTTCCACCAGCACATGTTCATAGGTGTTGTAATGCATTTTGAATTTGCCCACCGTCATCGGTCTCACGAGACCGTAGTATTGCCGCGAATATTTGCAGAGTTTGTTCGTTCTTCAAATCTGCCTCCACACAACTCTATCGCTTTGTTTGCGACGCAAGACGCGATTAGATTTGTCTCGATTGATCGCAACTAGGCAGAGCTGATTCTACGTTGTTCCGGAATGTTCTAGTAACTTTGCGCTCTTTATCTCAAAAGTTCGCTATCAGCTTTAAACTGAGCACGGCCGACAGCGGCGGGCATTCTGTTCGACGACCGCTGAGCACGCTTGTCGCTCCGCCGCCGCCTAGTGATTCAGTCCATTGTGGGCGCAAGTCAGCCCGATAAACAGTTTTCTTTTAGACCGTTTGTCCGTTTCCATCGCTTCTTCGACTGCCGTCACCACTACGTGACAGTATATTCTAAATAAAGTAAACCCGCAGTAAAAAAATGTCAGCCGCCAATTGCAAAATCTAAACGTTCTTCAAAGGCAGAGCAATAGCCGGCGAGAAAGAGGCTCCAAATTGCTAAAGTGCACAGGAAAGAAGCTGTATTTTAACAAGTCAGTACGAGGACCGAAAGCCGAAATGCTTAGTTTGTGGTAGCTTCTTATTTGCGATGTTTTAGAAAATTTTAGGTAGCTCCCAAGCGACTCGAATCGCGCAGAGTTAACGTGTACAATGACGTTAAACATTCAGTGCGACGACATGAGAAATGTGGAGTGAGCCCCAGCGTAAAATTTGTCTTCCAGGTGAAATATGAAACGGACGACCTTTTTTTTTTTAGCCGATTCCAATTCGTTTAGGTCCACAGGCTTATGGGGATTCCAAACGGCGCACTCGTATTCTAGGATAGGGCACATAAGAGGTTTGTACGCAAGTAACTTGATAGCTAGTGGAGCAACACGCGAAGTGCAGCACAAGTGTCTGAGCCTTTGGAGAGCCATTTTTTTTTTCTTGATCAGATCGATGTGTTAGCCGCCGCGGTGGCTGAGTGGTTATGGCGCTCGGCTGCTGGCCCGAAAGACGCGGGTTCGATCCCGGCCGCGGCGGTCGAATTTCTATGGTGGCGAAATTCTAGAGGCCTGTGTGCTGTACGATGTCAGTGCACGTTGAAGAACACAGGTGGTCGAAATTTCCGGAGCCCTTCACTACGGCGTCCCTCATAGCCTGAGTCGCTTTGGGATGTTAAACCCCAATAAACCAAACCGAACCAGATCGATGTGTTTAGACATTACACAAAGGCAGCACTTAGTAGGATGCAGAGATGAACTCGGCACACGTATTTCAGTTTCGTTAACGCAGGCCCATAGGGCCATCGTATGCCGAGCATGCCTTTGACAAGGCCAAAGTATGGTCCCAAAACTGGCGCCCAAAAATACGGAAATGCTGAGGCTTGCAATTTACACGAATTTTTACCCCAAAGGTTGTTAGTAATTTTTAAAAATAGGTTTACGAGTGACAAGAGTGTTTTCTTCGGTACAGTATTACCACCAGGGACACATATCTGAAAAGAGTTACGACGTGCTAACTAGCAAGCTGCTTAACAAAAATCTAATTGTTCACTTTCAGTTATTATAGTTAGGCATCTCGTTTATCGAGAAATTCGTAGCTCACTATTCATAAGACTCATATCAGTGTTTACATTTTTTAGGCTGCAGTTTCCGTCGGGGCTGCAGCGCACAAAATTTCGAGCCAAGCACGTGTCGTCACGTGCTCTTATTCGCAGCGTCCAGGCAGCAGCGGTCGAGCTATAGAAGAGAGCAGCTCGCACGCGCGCTTGTAGGCGTCGTTAAGTGCGCTCTCCGGCCGCGCAGTTTCACTTTATATATTCGCATACAATTTAAGAACGGAGCGGCATATAGCACTCAAAGGCAGTTCTCCAACCAATGGCGTCGACCTATTGTCATGACGTCGCGGTTAACCCCATTTCACGGAAGCATTTGCCAGCCATCGGCGATTTCGCGCTTAACGATTAAGCGCGACGTCATAAGAACCGGTCAACGCCATTTGCGGGAAGGCCTCTTTTGAAGGGAATTGGCACTTGAGTTGTATCAGACTATAGACCGTTTACAGAGAGCAGTTTGCTCTCTCCACGGCAGGCGGCGCCACTAGGGCGGCCGCCACTTCTGGTCTTCGGAGCCGTCGTTAGCAGCATCGGCGCGCAGTGCAGAACGCTTCTGCGCTTCTTGTATATGAACGTCAAGCGACTCAAGCAATCTAGCTGTGATACGGATGTCTGGCATATTGATGAATTAATATCTAGAGCTGATGTCCCTATGGTCTAGTGTCGAAAAAATAGTCGCACTTGTTACATATGGTAAACTTCGCGACACAACTGCCGCCGTCTTTCGAAGAGCTGTCTTGCGACTTCATGACGCTTTCAGGGAGAACAGAACGTTGATGTTAAACATCTCACAAATTCAATGCGCCAGTTTATTTCAGAGCCAGCAGTAGCTGCGGGAACGCCAGATCGAGCGTACATGCCTGCAACCGTTCTCATTTTCGACAGACAATGATCCAATGCATTGAACACGTTACAATATTATTTGCCGATGCAGCTTAATACGCATTTAATGGCCGCTTTTTATCTTCTCCCTTTTTTATATGTTTTATTTTACCTTTTCCGCACCGCTCTCCTTCCACCTTTATCTCCCAAATTGCCTTCCCCGCGCAGCGTAGCATGCCAGAGATTTTCAAGCACTAACTAAATTATATTTTTCCATTAAGTATTTTTTTCTGTATATAATCGGTGCTATTTTAGACCTTTGCAATAAGTGCTTTCTTGGCGTCGGCACAGTGCTCACTAAACTGTCGTGCGTACTTGGCGCTTGCATGGTGGAAGCGGCAACGGAGCTTTTCAAACGTCCTCAGAGAGGCGCTTCGACATGCAATTCTCTCGCCCAGTGCAAAGCTCTACAGAAGTACTCTAATGCACTGGAGAGAGGTGAAATTTATGAAGACATGTATATTTCCGCTTACTCCGGCAGGCTACATCTGCAGGTAATGAACTCCGGAGCAGTTTTCAGTTTTACGTAATTAACAACAGCGCACAGTCGAACGTCGCCGAGCTTCTGAACGGGCCCTTGAAAAACATGCATATTCTTCTTTTGGAAGCCGGAATATTAACGGAGGATAAATACCTGGGCGATCGGCCGGCGATCACGCGCACGTTCGGTTGTAAGTCGTGTGCACAGTGCGGAGCAGTGAACGTTATTAATAGCTGTGAATCCATTATCCTTCACTCGGAAAAAACATCGGGCTCTAAAAAGCAAGCTTTCAGGCATTGTCCCGCTTTTAATCTGCAGTTCGACAGCAAGTTATGCGGTCCACAAATTGCGTTATACGGTGAATTGACTGAATAAATATGAACGCGCTGGTAGCTAATCGTGGTTTGTTGACACATTCGAACGGATGCGGGCGGTCTGAAGGAGACGAGTAAATGAGCTGGTTGAACCAAACGTTTTGCAGTACCAATACGTTCTATGAGCACTCACACTAGGTTTTCGTGCCGTCGACAGCTCGTTATTTACAGCGAGAGCCGGAGAAGCGTCTTGCAGCCGAGCACCATCGCGCCGGCAGCCGTCGGAACGAGAAGGCCCGAAGGCTGGCGATGGCGAAATGGTCACGTGACCAAATATGGCGGCGCCCATGCTCCCGCGCTGTAAAGCGTCTTATCAGGCCTCAAATTGGTCTACGCGGCAGCGCTGACGAGAACCGCAGCCTAAAAAATGTGACCTCTGATATGGATAACACTAATGGTGAGTCACAAATGTCTAGGTAAAAAAAAGATTATTTGATTTTTGTTAATCAGCGTGCAATTAACCAACATCGACCTTATGATAACAAAAAGAATCATTTTGAAGGAATTACTATCTTCGAGGAAACACCCTGTGTGTATATGAATGTCTGCCAACTGCTCCCTCCCCCCACACATAAGCACGAACCTGTACGCTCTAGAAGAAATATACACAGACAGACAGACGGACAAACGGGCGGGCGGGCGGGCGGGCAGGCAGGCAGGCAGGCAGGCAGGCAGGCAGGCAGGCAGGCAGGCAGGCAGGCAGGCAGCCGTCGTGGCCGGAATGAGATCAGAAGCCTAACGTGGAAGCCACTCAGCCACCGTGGTGTGTTCGCTTCTATGAAGCAGTGCGGAGCCGTATGTACGCGTTTTCATCTTCTGCATTTGGAGGACGTAATTTTGGATAAAATGTGAAGAATGTAGATAGATAAGGAGAGGGGAAACGCAGGGATGTTAACCAGAAAGGCTTCTGGTTGGCTTCCCTGCACTGGGAAGGGAATGAGGGAATTAAAGAGGGAAGACAGAGGTAACCCTCTGCTGAACCTGCTCCCTTCCCCACCCCTCGTGGTGCGCAGAGAAAACAAAAAACAGGACGAATGGTCCATACGACGCTGCGCGCATCCACAGGTCCCTTAGTGGCCAACAGCTCCCCGGCGAAGTTGGATTCTCCTAGCCACAAGGAGGGGGCGAGTGCTCATAGCGCATGCCAGCCCTTTACAGCGGAATGGATCATTCTCTAGAATACATTCATAGATCCCTGGGAGCCCTCATACCACTCACGGCGCAGTGGTGCAGCGGGTATGCGACGTGCAACTGCCCTGCAATGGCAAGTGATCCCAGGGGTGGGGCTTGTGAGAGACAGGTTGTTGTTCCCGAGCAACCTCTCGCGACCAATATTTAATTAAACTGCCAACTGCTACGGTGGGCAGCATATACACATAGCGGCGGTGGGTGTGATGTATATATAACTGACAGGTTGCACACAACCCGGTGGGGCAGGCAGGCAGAGGCAGGCAGAGGCAGGCAGAGGCAGGCAGAGTCAGGCAGAGGCAGGCAGGCAGAGGCAGGCAGGCAGAGGCAGGCCGAGGCAGGCTGAGGCAGAGGCAGAGGCAGAGGCAGGCAGGCAGGCAGCAACTGATTCTCAAGCAAAGAAGAATGCTAACACTCTCCAGGAAAACGTCCCAAGCCTGCTTTGTGGCAGGCTGCCCGCCGGGTTGTGGGCAATCTGCCCTAAAGTAGGCTTCAGACAGATAGAAACGTAACGCCAAATGCGGGGAATGCCTTTTATAAGTGCGATCGCACTAAATACACTCGTATACTGGCATTTTCGCACACATAAAAGAGTTCAGGGGTCGTAATGAATTCCGTAGGCCTGCACTACGGCGTGATTTATAGCAGAGTTGTAGCTTTTGCATACAGTATTCCGAAAGACTTCTTTCATTATGTATCTGGTACAATGAGCACAGGGTAACTCGTGCCTATTCGCAGGCTTGCCTCCATGGCTCCGCCGAGCTGGAATTTGAAGACGATGACGTCACGAATGCCGTCATGCACTGGATATACGAAGTCCTGAGGACGGACGCTTGACCGACGCCCGCAGAGTGCCATCGAATCGACTTTCATCTTCAAGCGCAACGCGCTTGTGCCAGAAAGTATTCACAGGAAAACTGTAAAACAAATGGGTGTGATTAACGTTTAATGCGACCGAAATGCGTTACCGTTAATTCTTGGCCACCCTTCGGTTCCTTAATTACACTCCATTTCACGCCAGAATGACGACACGGACGCAAATGAAAGGTTTTTACCTACACAGATGCAGCCAAGCACCGCACCAAGAAAACTACGTCCAAGCTAGGTTAGGAACGAATCCCGTCAGCGAGAGCGGCATGCGGTGGCCGCCGCATGCCGGCGCCACTGTGCCACATCAAGCAATATATGACGTGGGTTTCTCGGCACAACGCCGACGCCACGTTTTCCGCTGAACAGGAACCTTACAGCTACCGCTTTAATAAAAGACGTCTGTTGTGCTCGAAACATATCAATATTTTGTTGGTATGGTTCGCTAGAACAACGAAAATTGTGCCAAAGACTCATTCAAAAACAGACGAGGAAGGAACGGGCACTACTCTACACGCCTCTTTTGCGGTGTCATGTTCGGCCCACTTTAGTCATTCGGGTATATATGTCTGACCTACTGGCACTTCAATCTTCTTAAGCTCCTCTAGAGTTTTGGCTTTTACGCACACGGTGCATGCTCACGCTAAAAGATGCAAAACATGACGGACGCGTTCGTGTAGAATAGGTTATAGCCTCCGGAACGTTTCATGCCTTAGGAAAACGGCATTAAAGAGACTCAGAAAAGCGGCGCTACCAGCCTGCACTGCTTATGCATTTTGTAAGCAGCATCCGGGAAGCGCTCCCACATTGCCTCGATGCCGCACCTTAAATCTATAATTTGCTACTCTTATATCGTGTGAAATGAAATTGAAACAAATTTTATTAGTACCGCTGTTATTATTTCGGAGCACAAATGCTACCAGTTCTATCTAACAGCGTACTTATGCTGCTTACCACGTTAATAACAATACAGTCTAAAAATATTCACATGTAACCCCACGCTTACGCATGCTTTAGACTTCATGCGCATCGTGGTGAGGCGCGGGTCATGTTTTGAGCACCACGTGACGGAGAATGTGCCTGATATTTCTCTATTGAAGTATGACCTGCGCCCCGTCTCGTCTAGCGGGTGTCATACAAGATAAGCGAGAGGAACAAGGCACCACTTTTTTTGAGAGAGAGAGAAGAAAGGAAGAAAGACGTGCCGTAGTGTAGGGCTCCGGAATAATTTCGACCACGTTAAAGATCCCCAGGTGGTCGAAATTGTTCCGGAGTCCTCCACTATGGTTCCTCTTTCTTCCTTTCTTTCACTCCCTCTTTTATTCCTTCCCTTACGGCGCGCTTCAGGTGTCCGTCGAATTGTGAGACAGATATTGCGCCATTTCTTTTCAACAAAAACCAATTATTTTTATTGTTCACAATACGCTTCTTTAGATTGTTGCGAGCACGTGCGCTTCGCTTTTCTTCATCACGCACCTGCATATGCGAATATAAAAGTATGCTGTCGGCAGTGCAGTCGTCAACCTCACAGTTTGTGTTGGTGCATGTGGCCTGCAGGCTTCCTCTTTTTGTTGCTGTTAGTTCCCCTCTCCTGGCTTGTGGGCAGAGAGCTGTCATTTCCAGTGGGAACATACCAAACAGTTCTGGACGAAAGCAATTTTGGAGAGGAAAAAGATTATGGACGCAATTTTTCGCATATTGTGTTGGGGTAAAACAATTCAAGAGACGTTTATTTGTCTTTCCGTTACAAAGGACGGATGGTTAACAAAAGGCGCTCTTGCTTCCTTCGTGTCCAGCACCTGAGTCTCTTGTCTTGTTCACGCGCCGCTCGAGCGCGCGTCCTCCTCACTCTCTTCTCATGCGGGCGACACTGACTGCGCTGACTCGCGGCTCGGGTTGAAGCCCCTCAATGCTTCATTGAGGGGCTTTAGCTCGGGTTGCGTTAACTCGCCATCTGGCGCAGGATCTCCATCGGAAGAGCCGGCGTTCACCATTGTGAGATTCCACTATAACAATCAATATATCGGGAGATCTCCCGTCGGCAGACTTGAATTTTTTTGCCATCAGCGTTTTTGCTATCGGCAAAAGTGTTCCCCATTGTTTTTTATGGTAATATTAATTGCTCCACGCGAGCGATGGAAGAGATTTAAAATGATGATTTTGCTACACATCGGAACAACGAACCACTATCTTCAATATTTCAGTAACAGTACCTCACAATTTTCCAATATTCAAGAATTTTGTCCAAGAATGTTGGACATGGCCTTGAAGAAGATTCGGATTGCGACTGCCTTGCGCGACCTTTGTATAACAGCTTTGACGGCATGTAACGGTGACTCTTGCTGTGGCAACTTCGCAATAGTGTTTAACGTCATTTGCTCGAACCCGTACCTGAAGTACAGTAAGCGCCTTCTGCAAGCATGGCGGTCCGTCTTACAGAAGTTAGCGTTGCTTCGGCACAAAGGTGGCGAATGACAATCTTTAAGCGCAGGACAAACTTTAAAACCAAAATTTTGCTACGCATTCGAAAGTTAGGCCATTCGCATCAATATATTCATAACAATATGCTACGATATTCCACAGTTGCTTCACAATTAAAAGTGATGTGCAAGAAAGCTGGACTTGTAACCGCCTCACTCACTAGTGACATCTTAGGGAGGCAGGGTTAAGCGGCCAGCTATTGCTATAATTCGCAGTGGCACTTGTAACCGCTTCTATAATCTTCAGTAAAAGCATCATCAGCGCATTTTAATACCGCCACATGCCAAAAGAACGTTGAAAGTATGTTTTAAAAGCGACCGCAGTTTGAACCTGTAACAGTTTAGTTCTTATGCTAATTTCTGTCCGCCGTGATTGGCCGCACAAATAATAAAGCGCAAGTGACTATTTTTTAGACTCTTCATCTCAGGCTTTCTGCGGACATCAGCGAGGCCACGTCAAACGTTTCACTTGCAAGGCGAATCTGCTCAAACTACCGACGGTAGCACTAAGTTTTAAGCGAGTTTGCATTAATTTCTCTTGAATAGGGCGCAGTGAGCAAAATAGTACGCATACATGAAGCAGATTTTAAGAAACCAGTGAAGATACTACCGAACTGAGCATCATTTCTTTGTGTCTTGTTCCGTTATCGCCGTCTTAGTTCAAGGAGGAGGTCGGCTCCGATCGTACTGACTGACGGTAAGGGTTCGTTATACTCCCACCTAGATTTTGTAAGCTTCGCTTGTTGATGGCCCAAAGGCAGGTAGAGCAGTGCCTTGATGGAGTTGAGCGAGAGGGCGAGGAGAAGGGCAGAGGCGAGGGTGTAATACGTTTGACGCAGCTCTTGTATTGCGAAAACAGCGGTGGATGAAGAGAAATGGTGTGGACAGCGTATGAGCCAGCGCTCTGTGCACCAGTGAGTGTGCACACGGGCCTCTACGTCGTGCTGACGTCATCCTT